>NC_048274.1:18135419-18464169 GCF_009762535.1 Notolabrus celidotus | reverse complement strand
GACAGTGGTAAACAGAAGCTAACAGATGCGCTCGTCACTTAATCAATCAATCAAAGTTTATTTATATCGTGTAAAATCACAACAAGCAGGTCTAGGCCGTACTCTATGTTAAATTATGAACAGAGACCCAACATCAAAAAGGGATACGATCCAGTCCCCAATTACTGACAGGACTCGATTTTACCTCATCTCAATCCACCATGAGCATTGCACCTCGCAGTATTTAGCTAGTTACAGGCAAACTCCCTTTTAACAGGCAGAAACCTCGATCAGAACCAGATTCATACAGCCATCTGCCACTCTTAAAACAAAAAGTCTTTGCAGCTCTTGATGCTGAGACCAGCGGAGACAAGAGGAAAGATGGAGGACGCATTCAAGTCTGGATGGAGTCATGAGGCACTGATTACTTGGCTTGTGTACTTATGGCTCTGTTTCTGTGCCTTAGGATTTCATGATGCAGCAGACCATGCTGCGGGTCAAAGATCCGGTTAAATCCCTGGATTTTTACACCAGAATCCTCGGCATGTCGTGAGTATTACTCTGTGTGTGTGTGTGTGTGTGTGTGTGTGTGTGTGTGTGTGTGTGTGTGTGTGTGTGTGTGTGTGTGTGTGTGTGTGTGTGTGTGTGTGTGTGTGTGTGTGTGTGTGCGTGTGCATGTGCGTGTGTGGGTTGAGACTGCTTCTCATTCATGAACTTGACTTTATGGCTAAAGCGGAGTTTTCTCTCTGTTTTGCTAAATCTTCCAGGCTCCTACAAAAGTTTGACTTCCCCTCCATGCGTTTCTCTCTCTTCTTTTTGGGATACGAGGACAAGAAGGAGATACCTACGGAAGTGAAGGAAAAGACAGCGTGGACCTTTTCTAGGAGGGCCACCATCGAGCTGACGCAGTAAGACTCTAGATCCTGGGATTAGCTAGATCACTTGGAGAACAATTACTGCCATGTCATTTTTGTGTTCTTTCTTTCTGGGATTTAAATGTTACATAATGAAATGTTACTGTTTCATCTTTTTCCATTATAGAAAATGTCACTACTGTGACAGTGCTAGGTAGGGCTGAGCGTTACAAGCATAAACTATTTAACAGTGAATGGGA
Source organism: Notolabrus celidotus (assembly GCF_009762535.1). NCBI lineage: Eukaryota > Metazoa > Chordata > Actinopteri > Labriformes > Labridae > Notolabrus > Notolabrus celidotus. Next base: position 18,463,076 of record NC_048274.1, on the reverse strand, counting down.
ACTATTTTGGACTGAATTACACCAGGCACCAGTAATAACAGTCAATACAGACAGTTTTAATACAGACAGACAATTTATTATCACTAAAGGACTATTGAAAAATCACACCATCCTTTTCACTTTGCGCATCATTAGTTAGTTAGTTAGTTTGTTTGTTCTGAATCTAAAATGTCCTGAAGAAGCTTCTTTTTTTTCTTTTCCTGAGAGCCCCCCGCTTTAAAAAAAACCCCAGTACTTTCTACACTGAGGTGAAAAAAGAGGCAGCATCTCCTCCGTGTAAGACTCTGCCTTATAAAGACAAATACAGTAGATTAGGGAGCACTTTGAGGTTTGTTATGACTTGTGGAGTTTTAGTTTTCAACTTGAAAAAATAGCAGGAATACTGCAGCAGCTCCATCACAACATAAAATAAAAGTAAATGAAATACACAGTTTTTATTTCTAGCATGAAAAAAAAGAGAGGATTTTTCAAAATCCAAGGTAGGAAGTGCTTCATGAAGGCCACATTGGTCTGGTAGGTCAAAAGCATAGATAAAGAAATACGAACATTTTAAAAGAAACCAAAATCATAAAAACAACTACAAAGATGTAAAAATCTGTTAAAATTTTTTTTTAATTTTAAAAAATTAAAGTTCAAGTAAATTCAGGAAAGGCTTGCAGATGAAAGTATGTTGAAGACAAACCATTAACCTTTTATTTTTTAGTGCCAGATTTTATTACTAGACATGCAGGTCTTCAATAAAGTGCATCTTGAATTTTTATATAATGGCGAAAAGTTATTTTTTTTATAACTTAAAATAGTAAAGTTACTCAAAATGTAATATTCTAATATTTTAGATATGTTTCTTTAAATTATATGAGCTGTAGGTCATATTTCTCAGTTTAAATACAAAAATGTAAACATTTTGGTGTCCCCCAAATGAGTTTAGGATCTATTACACTTTAACTTCCTTAAACAACTGATATTGAATATTTAACTTTTTCATGATATTTTAAGTTTTTGAGATGCACTAGTATTTTTGGCTAAATTGGCTCAGATACATGAAATGTACAAATCTCATGTGTCGGAAAAGTTTTTTTTGTTTGTTTGCTTTTGTCCATGTGAAGACCCCTCAAAGAAAATGCTGTTTAAATTCTGATGAATTCTTCTGCTTGAATTATTTTAATCATTCAATGTCTTTTCTCTTAAATTTCTCCTCTTGTCTTTCAGTAACTGGGGCTCTGAGTCTGATGAGAGTCAGTCTTATCACAATGGGAACTCAGATCCAAGAGGTTTCGGTAAGTTTGATTCCCTGCTTTTACAAACTGACCCTGCATGCTCGTGGAAGGAGATCTGTTCAAATCTGACACTTTGTTTCTCTTCTACTCGGATAAACGTATGTAAATATTATCACCCAGACTTTCTTGCACCACCAGCAGTTTGTTTGCAAAATGTTGGATATACATGTATAATTTCTGTGTAGGTTCCCCAGGAACAAACTCTGAATGAGTGTAACCACAGTGTGGATCAATAGTGAACGGTCTCTCTTTGTCTACCTGACATTTGACAGGACACATTGGAATTGCAGTTCCCGACGTCTATGCAGCGTGCAAACTGTTTGAAGAGCAAGGGGTCACGTTTGTCAAGAAGCCAGATGATGGTAAGATGTGGCTGTGGTCAAAACGAGGGTCATATATAGGATAAATAAACTTGAAAAGTACATTTAGCTTGATCCATTAGTATTTCTTTTTCAAACATATTAAGAGTGAAAAAAGGTAAGCAATTAAACAATCACATAAGAGTTAACACAACATGCACTGATCTTCCTTAACATTATGACCACCTGCCTAATATAGTGTAGGCCCCTTATCCATCAGGTCATGGTCAAAACAGCCCTGACCTGACAAGGCGTGGACTCCTCTAGACCTCTGAAGGTGTTCCGTGGTATCTGACACCAAGATGTTAGCAGTAGATCCTTTAAGTCCTAGAAGTTGCGAATTGGGGCCTCCGTGGATCAGACTTGTTTGTCCGCCACACTGCTGTTTTCAGCCAAGCCATCTTTTTCCACTGCTCTGTGTTCCAGTCCTGATGCTCACGTGCCCAGTGTAGGAGCTTCCAGTGGTGGACAGGGTCAGTATGGACACCCATATCAGTAAGCCTGGACTGCCCATGACCCTGTCACCATTTCACCGTTTTTCTTCCTTGGTCCGCTTTTGGTAGGTACTAACCAGAGTTTATGGAAGGCTTTTTTTACATTGGCCAGTTTGGCCGGTGATATTGCATAATTCCGGCCATATAGAACAACTGTCGGACATACGCTCTGAAAGCCCTATCTGCTTAATAAGTTACATTTACAAGCAATAAAACACTAAAAACACTGACACGGTAACCCAGAAAATCCCATTCAAAATTTGAAACCAAACAATTAACAAACAATATGATCAAGGAGTCAGTGCTTCGATGCCAACCTGCTGCATTTAGAAAGAGGGGGAGGGAGAGAGACTGTATGGTAGCACAACGGGCCAGCACGCCTGGACTGGTTTTTTACTTAAAGTGCAGTTTGCATTGTCCGGTTTACATTCACATGGGAATTATAGAGCACTTCATGATCTAATAAGTACTAAGGTTTATGTCATGCAAGAAAGAGGATTAGAACGAACACTGGTCAGTAATCAATTTGACCTTTTTAAGGTGGTTTGATTGATTCTCAACGTGAAATCATGCACTGAGTGATAAGAAAACGCTCCACCTTAAAATGTCCGGTAGCTGTCAGATAGGGCCGTATGAGAGCAGCATGTTGAATTCATTTTTGTAGTCTGATTTCTGTAGTAAAGATGAAAGGCAGCAGAGCATCCTCTGTCGTACTGTGAGCCCCGCACTTTTACTCCGGTCCGGGGCCAACAGGCGTGACCTGCCATGTCTGTCCGGTGTCCTCCGTGCACCAACTCCACTCCGCTCCGAATTCCGCGTGCAAGTAACTGGTGAATGTTTGGTAATGTCCTATGCACACTGCGCTGAAGGGAGTAATCCACGTGCACGCTATTTGTCCCCTTAAGTGTTTTGGAAGGTGGCCATCACCTATTATGTTTTGATATTCATATCTCATCATGCTGGGATGCTAAACTTGATGGATGTCTTCATAAAGCATATGATCATAACCTCCTGTAAACTTGTCAAAGTAGGAGCTATGGTTACACAAATTTTCGTGCGTCCCTCATCCGTGGAGGAGCATTTTCCTGAAGTTTTTGAGCATTCAGGTCCGACTGTTTCCTCCGTGCCGCGGTCAATCAGTAAACGTGACGTGTGGCGTTTGGAAGACACTCAAAAACATCACCCGGACTGCCTACTTCCATCTTCGTAGCATCAATCGTCTCCGCCCCTCCCTCACCCCCCACACTGCCGCTGTCCTTGTCCACAGCCTTGTCACTTCCCGTCTGGACTACTGCAACTCTCTCCTCTTCGGCCTCCCTCACAAATCCCTCCATAAACTCCAACTGGTCCAGAATTCAGCTGCCCGTATCATTGCCCGAACCCCCTCCATCCACCACATCACTCCTGTCCTCCAACAGCTCCACTGGCTCCCTGTTCAGTTCCGCATTCAGTTCCGCATTCAGTTCAAAGTCCTCCTGAATTCGTGTATATATATATTTCTATCTGTGCGGTGTCCTTGAGTGCCGAGAAAGGCGCCTTTAAATAAAATGTATTATTATTATTATTATTATTAAAAAAATCCACTGCTTCACGGCATGGTCATGAATGAATGTTGGTATGTAACGGTGTAGACTCTGAATATAAGACTGGTCCCCTTTTTCACATGCAGTTTAAAGGGAAAACCCCCAGCTTAAATTATTAGCAATATGGTTATTTATATTTGGTATTTTTGCCGCCGTACATTTTGGCCGATGATATCTCTATATGCTGGACAACGTAAACCCTGGTAGCCTGCAGACAGGGAACACCCCACAAGAGCTGCAGTTCTGGAGATGCTCTAACCGGGTTGTCTAACTATCACAGTTTGGTCCTTGTCAAAGTCGCTCACATCCTTAATTGAACTTGAAGGACTTAATGTTAACTTGCTGCCTAACATGTCCCAACCACTGACAGGTGTCATTGTATTCCAACATGATCAAAGTATTCCACTTAACCTGTCAGTGGTTATGATGTTAAGGCTGATTGGTGCACTTATCAACAGCCCTCTCATTACTTGGTTGAAGAAAAAACAGGTCTTAGATGAGGGCAGGGAACACCTTGGACAGGTCACCAACCTATCACAGGGCAAACATGGACAGACAGAACACCATTCACGCACACACTCGCACCTACGGGCAATTTAGGAAAGCCTATCCTGGTGACATAAATCCACATCTGACATCCTTCCATCAGAACCACCATTCATTTTCTCAGCAATCTGAGCGTCTCTGTTGGATCTACAGCAAATGTTCCCATGAAGTGATAAAGTAAGAGGCTCTCTCAAACATAACACATGAATAAATTGATCGCACCTTAAAACATTGACTTAATTTAACATGTTTTAGCTGAATGTAATGCAAACCATCACATCATGGGATGTACCCCTCAACTGGGACCTGCAGAGGGCGCTTATGTCATACACAAATTACCAGCCCCAGTGTAATGCTCTTGAAATATATTAAAAACTAAATCCCACAATCAGTGAGGCAAAACAATTAAACATAATGTTATTTAATGACAAATAATGTGCACACAGTATTTAAATTTTGCACCCCCCTCCCCACTCTTGTTTTCTTCACAGGTAAAATGAAAGGTTTGGCCTTCATCCAGGACCCCGATGGTTACTGGATTGAGATCCTGAGTCCCAACAACATGGTCTCCATAACCTCCTAAAGACTGACAACACGCTGCCTGCTGCTTTTGCTTGACTTGGAGATCAGGACGTTGAGGTTTAGTGTAACAAATTTAGCAGCATGAACCTGAGGGAGAAAAGAGATTGATCACATGTTTGCCCAGGCATGTGCTGGACCGTTATTGGACAGTTGGCGAGCAAATAGACTAGATACCTCAGTTGTTGCTACAGATATCACCTACTTCTGTGGCTGTTAAGTTGACGGCTGTTTGTTTTTCTTCACAAGTGGTGTTAAAATAAAGTGATATGACTGTATTGAATGTGATTTGTATTTTCTTTCAGTTTGGGGAATAAAGCAAAAAATAATCTGTTTTCAAATTAATCAAGGTCAATAAATCACTATGACTGAAGAGGAAATAATGTGTCTTCATCTCCATTTCTGCAATGAATGAAAGAATTAAGATTAGTCTTTTATTGTTTTTCAAAATACTGTATAGGTTCAGCATTCACATTTTTCATCAACAAAACTTTTCCCCCCTCAGTTTGTTTTCATAGTGAACAATATGCTTCGATATCTGGAACATTCATGCTGGAAGACAAAATAAAACTGTTCTCAAAATAATCAAATAAGTTATGTTTTTAAGTGGCTGAAATTACATTTAAAAAATGTATGATTATCAAAGAAAATTTTCCTTAAGCTTTGCAACATCCTGCTGAAAGAGTAGTGATTGTAACCTAATCCTAACCCTAGCAAACTGAACAATGAGATAGTTTCATTTGAGCTTAAGAACATGAGGAGCGAGTTAATGAAATATCAGAATCATACAATTTAAAACTAATACATTGATTTCATCCATATTGCAGTAAATGGATGGTCACTACTACTTGAGTGATCTTTTTTAAACTGGGTTCAAAACAATTCACAGGTATCATCTGGTTTAGATCTAGTGGTTAACAGGTATGATCTTTATTGCTCTTTATGTTAATACAAAGTCTGCAGGGATCATCAGCTGCCTCAGGGACTGGTGTCTCTGGTAAAGCTGTCATCTGTATCAGTCATTGTTTCCCACATTGTGTCTATATACAATTACATCAAACACCATAAAGTCACTAATTTGTAATCAGTTTTTAGCACCAAATCCAAGAACATATCTTGAGACTTTTTTAAAGCACCTGTGAGGAGTTTTAACTGGTTGTGAAATAGGTTAAATTTAACACTGATGCCACTTTATGACCAACAAAGCCAATGGGACCTTCAGCAACACCATAACATTTTTATGTTGTTTAGTTGTTGTTTTTTACACTTGTAGGCACTGTTAGGGGGCAAGTGTCAGATCATTGAAGCCTACTGAACATTAGTCTTAATGGCTGTTTTTGAAACAGCCTGCTACATACTACCTACTAATGTAGGTAGTATAGTCTGACGATGACTCCCTCAGTCGGAGTAATCCCTGAGTAGTCCCAGAGAGAGAAGACAGCAGCCGACAAGGGTTGACTCTCTGAATGAAGCCAGACAGGCTAAATATATTCCTGACAGGTTGTTTTAAATCAGGGAACTAAACTCTACCCTTTCTTAAATCCCACAATGAGTTCTGCAGAAAAAACGTTTTCAGCTGTAAGGTGAGTTTGTTTTCAGATATAATAACCAGGGCCTGCCCATCAAGGAATTTTTAAAATTTTGTTTGCATTTATCTCTGCAACTATTTAGGTGGTGGGTGTATTTTTGCTATTTCAGCTATAGAATGAATCTTGTATTCTTATGTGGGCTTATTGGTTTACATGAAAACTCCTTTCCCACTTTAAAACATACTCTCCAAGCACTCTGAATAGCTCCATAACAAGGCTTCCAACCCTTAGATGGTTAAAATATTTTGAATAGTAGACATGTGAGACAGTAGAATAGTGACCTCTGAGCTGTTGCTGTCTGCGTTGTTGTTTGATGTGTCGAGTTGTCCATGGTGCTGATGTGACTGTCAAGATGTCACGGTGCTTGTGACTTTTTCTTGCACTCATAGATTTGTGTAGGCAACTATGCAAATCTTGTAAATGATAAACTGTACTTTCGGGTGCAGCTGCAGGTAGTAGATGTGTCATATTGCTGTCATACTTCCTTTATTTGGACTGATTTGTCAAGGTATAGAGTTAGTGAATGTAGACTTTCATAGTAATCTTTTTTCATAAACATATTGAACAATTCAGTGTGCGAAGAGTCAGATAAAATTACTTTGATCGTCTGGGCCTGCCCAAAAAAAATAAAATACCTGGTCAGTTGCTTTCCTTACTTTCTTCCTCTACTTTCTTCTTGGCCCCCGGACAGGGCATGACTTAGATGCACGATAACCCAGTGTAGCACATTTTTTGAGGTACATGTTGTGTAAGGACACAAACAAGTATGGACAATTCTAGCCTATACACAACTATAATAATCAGGGTTTAAATCAGCTTGGGGTTGTCCAGGGCTCAGCCCACCAAACATACGGGCTGTACATTTACAAATGACAGGGTTGAGGGTTGTTTTGATTTTTTTAATCTGAAAGAGTTGCTCTTTGCTAGCTTGCTCCAGGAAGTAATCTGGATATGAACCATTATATTTGTGTCACATCTGTCATGAATTGACTCCACAATAAAACAGGAATAAGTGTCCCCTCTCCATTCAGCTCACAATCTATATATTGTAAGGCAGCTCACCATAGTATTGGTGATGCTCTGTTATGTTGTTATATGTTGTTGTGTGTGCGTACTGCTGAGTGTGGCGAGTGATTGGTTGTTGCATGTGACGTGGGCGTGTGTGAGGATGTGGCGAGATTCTCTGGAATTGATGTTCAGTTTTGGTTTCTGATGGTGCTCACGGCTCACTGCATGGACACGCTATCTCGCTGTCTGTGACCGAGCCAGAGACCACAACCAGACATAAAAGTAGCCCATGTTCTCCCTCTGTATCTGCTGAAGTGACATCAGTAAAAGCTAAAAACGAAGATCCCTTGTTGTGTGAAGTATTTCCCACTCACGTATGAAAGACTATAATCACAAAGTAGCAGCACAACAATATGGATAGAGCACACAGCGCAGCTCTGCACAGCAAAAGGATGAGATGCTGATCGTTCATCTCCACAATCAGACACAACACAAGAGCAAACTGCACAGACCAGCAAAACTGTATGTGTGTTTTTCCACTTCAGTATCAGTAGTGTAATATGCTGTGTGAATTGTACCTACAGATGGAGCAGATAAAGGGGGTAAATGATGCAGAATTCCTTGTGCAATTAGTAGCTGCAGTCAATTTTTAATGAATGAATCTTGTGTTACACCAAAGAGAGCTGTGTCATTCTTGTCCCTGTGACATGTTGTAAACACTACAGATCACAGAAAGATCTGAGATCAGCAGCATACAGCTGCAGTGTCTCTGACATCCGCACGGTTACTATTAAAGGTTCAGGAAACATGGCTCATCTTCCAGTCATCCCTCCACTGTGATGACACTGCAACTAAATGTAATTATTTTAAAGTGACTTTGCTCTCAGTGTGTCAAACCATGCCATATCAGCTTCTATCAAAGGTTAAGTTTATTGCAGCAGGTTGAATGGAGCATTACCAGATAAATGATTTGATTCAGGTGACCTTCCCTCCAGGAATCGCTCATCCGCAGATAATGAAATGCTGAGTCACTGATTTTTATTTGTTGGATCAGGACAGGCTTTAGCATTTATGAAGGTTAACAGTGCTTTCACTGCTCTCAGGGATGAACTGAGTCAGGTCTGCAACGTACGTCCAGATGTGTTACTGCTTCTTCAAGCCCAAGATTCTGACTACAACACATTTTTGGTAGCTTTTGAAACTCTTTGCCTGCTTATTGATTTCACACTTTTGTCCAAATCCTGCATTTACCTATGGCTTATCAATTGTTTATTGGTTTTATGGGTTGACCTTCATGTTAAAGTAGCAGTGATACTACTTCAATTGGAAAAAAATACCAATTAATTGTGTATGGATCGAAATTCATGATCCATAAGAGCTGCATTCATATTAGGTCCTGTACAAAGCCTGTGCGTTATCTGAGCTATCTGTGGCAATTTGGCTGTATCTAATGCTATCAGATTAGCACTGGACTTATCACTTTTAATTTAAACACTAAACATGCACTGTGTAGTGTGCGCACACATCTGTTCCTGTGATAAAGTCTCAGTAGTTTGCTTTTCAGCTGACTTCCCTGCCAGGAGCTTTTATCCTGTTAAATCCCATCTGGCTCAAATGTAGGTCAGTTTTACAACGGTTTGCTGTGTGGCAAACTGAAGTATAGAACGGTACTCAGAAGTTATTTAAAAGTTTAAATCATAAGGTTTAAACAAGTTTTAATCATAAGGCCTATCCTAACAAGTTTTGATGGCTAAGCTGATCGCTTTTGTTCCTTTAAGACTCTCTTAAGGTTGACGTATGAGTGTCTGAGAGATATGTACCATCAGCTGAATTAACCAACTGAATTAGAATGCTAACAAGCTTCAGTCAGGGCAGTAGCCCAGATCATTTACTACTCACTCTTTAGTCCGCTCTATGGTTCACCATTTTGTACTACTAAATGTTTAGTCAGAAATGTTATGCCCGAGCAGCCATCTCTGGTGTTGGTAAATTAAGCCAGTGCAGAAATGTAAAAAACCCAGCAGATCCTTGAATGTTCACTTGAGGCTAGCTCCAAAATCCAAGTACACCCTTTTGATGTTAGGCACGTAGCATGTTGAAATTCAAATAAGATCTTTGCAGGAAAAGCTGAGAGTTAAAGCGAAACAGTATTTCAATGACAGAGGGAGAAATGACACTGCTTGAAGCGACCAGAGCCAATCAGCTGCTCCCTCACCCTGAGGAGCCAGCTGCTGATAATTCACAGCTGATAGGGAGATACCTGCCAACATCTGGGCTTCAAAGTATGGGCGGTGGAGAGGGGTCAAAACACATATGACGTGTATTCAGAATTGTGTACCCAGAACATATTTAGTGTCAAAAGCTTTAATTCCTGTATACTGGTGTATTTTTAATTCCCAGTTTGGCATGAATTTTCTTTTTTCTATTCCAATTTATACATGAAAAAACATTAAATAAAACACATATGGTGTATTTGCAGGTTTCACATCTTGTCCTGTAAGGGAAGCATGGTTGTGCTATGGTTAGCCCTGTCACCTCACAGGAAGAACCTGCTGACCCGCTGGTTTGTCTCTGTGTGGAGTTTGTATGTTCTCCCCATGCCTTTGTGGGTTTTTCCCTGGGATGCTCTGGTTTCCTTCCACACATCCAAAGAGATGCAGGATAGGTTAACAGGCTATCCTAAATCGTCAATAAATTGTTTTTGAGTATGAGTGCATGAGTTTTCTCACAGTTTGGGCCTAAGCTTCATCTACATATTCATGAAAGTCAAGTTGATTGTATCTCTTACTGCAGCACAGAAATGGCTGTTGCACAGGCAGATCCTGCTGCACATTATGTCGATGCGACAGGGTGCCAGAGCCCATTGATTGCAGCTTGCGGCATTTTATGATGTGTTTTGTAGCACTATGAGATTTTGCTTCAAATGTTGTTTAGTGTGTTAAAAATAAAATGTATTATTATTGTTTTTATTGTTATTATACAGAACAGCACCCATGCAGGCTGAACAAAACAAATGTCTTTATGGGCTTTTAATCATAAAGTTGTAGACCCAGAAGAAGTGCACCTCGTGTTCTGACAAGGAAAAACACACCACTGAGTCTCTCATGGGGGGCAGGTGTCACTAATGGAATTAACCATTTAGTTTCCCATTCAGCGACACAGAATAAGGCTTTAAAAATGACCACAGAGTAAATTCAACAACTCTGACAGTGTCACTCAACTTACCAGAATTTTTACAGAGCAGATTCGATTCGCATTAATTAACAAGAAGCTAACGGATGCTGCAGGCTCTTATTACTTTTGGTCTGGCAAGTTTAAAATGAGACATTTTGCTGGAGCCTAGGGTTCACTGGCTTATTGCTGCTGGGATGTGGAGATGCTCTTAAACCCCCCCCCCCCCCCCCCCCCCACCCCCATCCCCACCCCCACCCCCTCCTCTACACACTCACAGATGAGCACACAGTATACGCGCACAGATGCAGGCACAATATATCCAGTCAGACACACACTAAGAGCTGAGAAAGGCAGGACCGGAGATTCAGAGCTATCATGAGGAGGAGACCAGCAGGGATTCAAGGTATGGGACTTTCAGAGAGAGGATTTTTACTTTTAAGACTGACCCATGAAGGAAACACATCACTCCAAGATATCACAGACATAAAGGTGAGTCTTTTAATGATACTCAATTCTTATAGTATTTTTTTACATTTAATTTTGCACTACTGCCTCAACTAACAACAAAAAGAGGTAAAGCACAAAGTGGTAGAGCAAAATAGTGCTATAAGCCATTCAAAATCAATTGTTTATTTTTTTTTATGGTACAGTTATCTGCACTCAAACTTATTTTGCTTCATGTAACCAAGTTGGTAAGTATGTGTAAAAATACAAGGCTGAGGTCCATTTCAGACGAAAACATAAGCTACATGAATTTGTTTGAGCCAGTAACATCTTCTTTTAGTCCAAAAGTGTTTAACCAGTGGTGTTGCTACAAAATCGAATAGTCTTGAGACCACTTTGTGCCCTAATGTGTATTAAAGGTTATTCATCTTCCACATGAGTGAGCATCAGAGAGAAGTGCCTCCCTCAGCAGGCTGCTCCCTCCCTGTCAGAAAATGTTACTATTGGAGATTGTGCTTCTCCTGTGCATGAAAGCGTGTATTTATGATGACTGCTGGGACACCTCATCCACCCAGTTGCTCTGGTCAGAGAGTACACGGGGATACACAGTTCACAGTTCAGTTCTTTTAATGTTCCTCATATGCAACAGCAATGGCGAATTGGCTATTTAGCATCATTAAAGGGTGATGATGACAACAGGGGGTGTGATATGATATGACGTGATGGTATCCTGTAAACAATACAAATGCAAATATTAATGACGGGACCCACGAGACGTAACATAACATGCATTGAATGAGATAGCATTAGCGTTAGCAATCCGCGTCAATCAACGTATGACACCGCCGTCACATAAACAAAGTGCGCGCTGCACACCACACTTATAAGAAATGAACAACCATATAAACATGTTCATAGTGAGCATAACTTACTTCTTCACGAACGCATCACATATAAAACTTTAAACTTATCGGCACAACATTCGCGGAGGGTACCGCTCAGGATAACAGTCAGGACCCCTAGCTGCCCGTGGGCAGGCCTGAGCACAAATAACGTAAAACAGTAAAGTCCCTGGGCTGCCCATAGAGGTGCCTAAACGAAAATACTAACGAAACATAGGAAATTTATAACAGCCGCCCCCAGAATAGCATGGCTATTATGTAAGAACACATAAATTTCCTAAGGTGCTACAGAAGTCCCTGAGTCAGTACAGCCATCCAGAACGGCTGGAAGCTGGACCAGACGTGCCACCGGTCGCAGGTAAGTTTTATCCCCCACTTGGACCTCGGCCGAACGAATGCATCCATCAGAACCTGCATTTAGCTTCACCACCCTCCCGACAGGCCAGTGAGCCCGTGGCAACTGAGGGTCAACCACCATCACTACAGTGTCCTGGGCAATATTGTCTGTAGGTCGTCGCCACTTCTGGCGTACTTGAAGAGTTGGCAGGTAGCTCCGAAGAAACCTCGCCCAGAAGTGATCTACCATCACCTGGCAGTGGCGCCAGCGCCTCCTCGTGAGAGTGTCCGCAGCATAGGAAACTTGTGGTAGAGAGGCGTCCCGCCGCCCCATCAACAACATACTTGGCGTGACAGGATCAGGGTCCGCGACATCTGATGAGACATATCCCAACGGTTTAGCATTGAGGATGCCTTCCACTTCGATGAGGAGCGTCAGCAAGACCTCCTCCTGGAGAGCCTGTGTGCCGATGACCACTTGCAGCGCCTGCTTGACAGAACGAATCTCCCGCTCCCAAACGCCACCAAAATGAGGTGCTGCTGGTGGATTCAACTTGAACTTGATCCGCTTCTGTGCAAGTCGGTCTTGAAGTTGTGGCTCCATGGCACTGAAGGCCTCACTCAGCTCCCTCTCCGCGCCCCGAAAGTTTGTCCCCTGGTCAGAGAGAATCTCTGAAGGGGTTCCTCGACGAGCGATAAACCTCCTAAGGGCTAGGAGGAAGGAGTCCGCATCCAGGCTAGCCAGTAGATCCAGATGGACACACCGTGTAGTGAGGCACTTGAAGACAACTCCCCAACGTTTCTCGTTGCGTCGTCCAACCTTGATGTTGTATGGACCAAAACAATCCACACCGGTGGAGAAGAATGGAGGTTTGAGGACCCGCAGGCGAGCAGGAGGTAGGTCAGCCATTTGTGGCACAACCGGCTTCCCTCTCCACTTCCTGCATTCAGTGCAGAGTCTCTGATGGTGCTTGATGGCCTGTCTCCCCCGCAGGACCCAGTACTGGCGTCTGATCTCGGCGAAGACCCTGTCAGGCCCTGGATGGAGTAGGCGTTGGTCGAAATCCTGAATGAGGAGTCTTGTCACCGCATGGTGAGGATCAAGGACAACAGGGTGGAGTTCAATAGAACAGGAGTCATCCATTTTCCGAAAACGTCCACCCACGCGAATGAGACCCATGGTAAGATCCATCTCTGGTGAAAGCATACTGAGCTTGCTGCCTGGTGGCACTGGTTTACCTGCCCTGAGACACTTTATCTCCTCTGGGAAGCAGTCTGCTTGGCTGACCTGGAGTAGGAGAGTTTCAGTATCACAAAGTTCAGGCTGAGGTGAGGAGGGATCCACAACTGCCTCCTGAGTAGCTTTAACCAGGTCGGACCAACTGTTGAACTTGGTGACATCTGGTGTATGGAGTCTTGGGCCCGTCTGTATGAGCCCGCAGAAGATACTTTGCTTTAGCTCAGAAGCATCTGCTGGCCCAGTGGAGGAAGGAAGTGACGGCCAGCTGTCAGGTGAACCACCCAGGAACGGGGGTCCTTGAATCCATCTGCTCGATGTCGCCAGCTCAGCCAAAGTCTTGCCACGAGTGAGGTCGTCGGCTGGATTGTTGGCAGTGTCAACATACCGCCAGGTGTGCATGGCTGTCAACTCCTGAATCTCAGAGACCCTTGTTCCCACGAAGACTTTGAACCTGCATGACTCAGATGTCATCCAGGTCAAGACTGTCGTGGAGTCTGTCCATAGGAAGGTCTGGGTGATACTGAGGGTGAGCTCCTGGTGGATAAGGGAGGATAACTGGGCTCCGGTCAATGCTGCACAGAGCTCTAGTCGTGGCATTGATTGTTGACGCTTTGGGGCTACCCTGGACCTTGCCATCACAAACGAGACGTTGACTGCGTCGTCAACCTTTGTAGTGAGGTAAGCAACCGAGCCGTATGCCTGTTCCGATGCATCACAGAAGACATGTAGAGTGTATTCGGTGGTTTCGGTGGCAACCTTTGGTGGTGAGTAAGCTCGTGGTAAGGTGATGTTCGCCAGCTCAGGAAGTTCCCGCTCCCAGTTAGACCAGGCCTCAACGATGTCTGATGGAAGGTTTGGGTCGTCCCAGCCCCTCTTTTTTGCCCACAGCCTCTGGACAAGAATCTTGGCCCTCGTCGTGTAGGGAATAATCACTCCAAGAGGATCATACTGTCGGGCTAGCACTTTGTATATGTACCGCATAGTGGGGGTCTCGCTTTTCATAGCTTTGAATCGGTAGCCAAGTTGATCCGTGGGACAGTGCCACCGCAAACCCAGAGCTGGCTCCTGAGGGTCAGTCTGCTTCTCAGCTAGCCAGAGTTCGGTGCTCTCTGATCTGGCGGTGGAGGGTAGATGGGAGACGACAGTCGGGACATTACTTGCCCACTGCCTGATCTCAAATCCTCCCGAAGCCAGGCACCGCCTCATCTTGTCAACGAGTTGTTTAGCCGCTTCAGGTGAGGATAAGCTCTGTAGGCAGTTGTCTACATAGAAGGACCGCTCCAGGGACTGCAGGATGTCCTCATTTCCTTCTACTTGGTCCTTGACATGTTTTTGAAGCGCGAATGTTGCGCAGCATGGGCTACTCGTTGTGCCGAATGGCAAGACTTGCCACTGATAGACGTCCGGCTCTTTCCCTTGTTGCAGGTTCCTCCAGACGAACCTCATCAAAGGCTGATCCTCTGGAAGAAGACGAACCTGATGAAACATCGCTCGGATGTCTCCACTGATTGCAACTGCATACTGCCTGAATCGCAGGAGGACGCCGATTAGTGACGGTCCGAGGGTCGGACCCGGGAGGAGTTGCTCGTTGAGAGAGAGACCACAGTAGGTAAAGGAACAGTCGAACACCAACCGATCCTTCCCATTGTGATGGACGAGGTGGTGAGGGATGAACCATGACTCTTTCGAACCATTTACCTCTTCTGCTGAAAGCTTAGTGACGCACCCTCCATCGATGAGCTTCTTGATCTCTGCCTCATGTACCTTGGCCCTGGCTGGGTCCTTTACCAGCCGCCGTTCGGTGCTACGGAGCATGGGAGTGACTGCATCGGCAGTAGCCTTTAATGGTGGTGCATCTTTAATGCGGAGCAGAGGTGTGGCATACCGGAAGATGTCGCCGATCTTTACTCTCTCGGTCCTTGCTTCCAAGATGTTCACGGCCTCTTGATCCAAACGGGAGCGTACTGCTAGACGCTCACTCCGGAATGGTAGCACATCAAGCTGCCATAGACGTTCGACGTGTTGGTAGAGGTCGTCTGACACTGGCTTGAGGGCAGTGAAGTAACATGAGGAGGCCTGAGACCCAAGGCCATCCGGACCCTGGAGAACCCAACCAAGAGCTGTGTGAACCGCCGCAGGTCCACCTCTGGGGCCAAACCTGACGGGCTCCCTGGCGGTGATCAAGTGGGTGCAGTCTGATCCAAGCAGCAGTAGTGGCTGTGCTTTGCTGAAGCTCTGCAATTGGATGTCCCTCAGGTGGCGGTAGCGTCTCTGAAGTGTAGCTACAGGATAGGTTTGCTCTGACAGAGCTAGCCGCTTCGATGTGAAGGCGCTCTCAATCAAATACCGTTCGGTGGGCTGTGTCAGGGAGGCCACGTGGAAGTTGACCGAAGACCCAGTAAGGCAGGTCACGTCTTGGCGGATGGTCCGAAGAGCGAGTGACTCAGCCTCGCCTTTGAGTCCCAAGTGTCTGACAGCTGCTGGCAGGATAATAGTGCGTTCAGCCCCATCATCCAAGATTGCGTAGGTTTGAAGTGATTTACTCCCGTTGCTGATGATGATTGGCACCACTTTGAGGTACACCTTTCCCCCTCGCTTAGAATTGGCAAGTGAAGCACGATCCTTCGGGGTGATGAGATAGACACGGGAGCCTGGTTTGGCGATGGTGTGAAGTACCCTGAGATGAATATCTTGGCACTCGCTGCATGCTTTCTTTAAGGTGCAGGCATCTTGTCTGTGGTTAGTCCGACCACAATTGCGGCATCGCTTACCACTATTGATCCACTTTTCGATCTCTTCAGGTGAGCGCTGGACGATGTCTGGACACTGTGAGAGGTAGTGCTCGGCACTCTTGCAGAAGAGACACATCCTCTTAAACCGCTGCTGCTTAGCCTCTGACCGAATGTCCTCTGTAGGTGGGCAGCTGACAGGTTTGGGCTTATCGGAACCATGATAGACTGCAATGGGCTGGTTGCGAGGCCTGAAGGGTGCAGTAGGCTTATCTGCTTTAGCTAGTTGTGCTCCATCAGTTCGATGCCGCTGTGCCATCTTCGCCGACAGCCGTTGAGCTTCAGCCTTTACCTTGAGCCAGTCTGCAAGGTCCCGTAGGTTGTATGGATTTAGACTGGTAGTGTTTAGCCGACCTTGAACCTGTAGGTGCTCCACAAACCCGTCTCTTGAATGTTTAGGGAGTTTACTTAGAAGCCGATCGACGTGCCCAGTCGACATGACCTCCATCCCGTTTGGCCCCTCCAGTGATGTCAGCATCCCCACGAGTAGATCAACACGAAGGGCGAAGCTCTGGAAGGTCTTAGAGTCTCCCGGTTTTATGTCAGGAGAGTTCAAGATTGCTGCGATCTCACTCTGTGCAAGCTGATGTGGCTGCCCGTATTGGCGTTGAAGGGCCTGCATAGCAGCAGTGTAGGGCTGTGCATAGTGCCTGCAGGCCTGAGTTATTAGCTTAGCCTCGTCCAGGACCAAGTGCTCCATAAGCACACGATATTTATAGTGTTCGGAGAGTTCAGTGTGCGAATTGAGTAGGTGGTCCAGTGCCATCTTGAGGTCAGTGAACTCTCTCTCGCTGTCGTGGACCAGTTTAGGGAGTTCTGGTACTGGAACTGGCTGCCTTGGAGGCTGCTGGTTGTATGGCAGCTGTGGTGGTGTATACTGAGGCTGAAAGGGATAATGTTCCTGCAGGGCTTGTGCGGGTTGATGCGTAGCTGGAGCAGGCAACAGAGACACTAACTGATAGACTGGCTGAGTCTGTGGAGGTGGCTGAGGCTGGTGCAGTACCTGTGGTGGATAGCTCAGTTGATACACTGGTGGGTGATAGGCTGACTGTGCGGAAACAGTCGGTGGGCGCTGATGCACGGTAACAGCCGGTGGTTGGTGCGTGGCGTACTGAGCCATGTGAGGCTGATATGTTGGTGACAGCGCAGCTGGAGGAGGCTGGTATGTTGGTGGCAGTGCAGCTAGAGGAGGCTGGTATACTGATGACGATGCAGCTGGAGGAGGCTGGTATACTGATGACAGTGCAGCTAGAGGAGGCTGGTATACTGGTGACAGTGCAGCTAGAGGAGGCTGGTATACTGATGACGATGCAGCTGGAGGAGGCTGGTATACTGATGACGATGCAGCTGGAGGAGGCTGGTATACTGGTGGCAGTGCAGCTAGAGGAGGCTGGTATACTGGTGACAGTGCAGCTAGAGGAGGCTGGTATACTGATGACGATGCAGCTGGAGGAGGCTGGTATACTGATGACGATGCAGCTGGAGGAGGCTGGTATACTGATGACGATGCAGCTGGAGGAGGCTGGTATGGCGAGTAGACAAGCTGGTACACAGGTGCTGCTGGCATTTGTGTGCCCGCGTGGCTTACGACCTGTGTTGCCTGAAGACTAGCCTGTGGCAGGCTCATGCCGGTTGCCGTGAGGGGTAGTGGCCTTGAAACCCCAGATAGCTTTGCTGAGGTTAATGTTGCTGGGAGAGACTGTGTTAGCATGTAGCTCTCCTGTCTGCTGCTTGGTATAGAAGCCAGAGTAGCTTGCGACTGGAACGCTGTTGTTGTCGTTCGTAGCAGTGATGTTAGAGGCAGATTATCTCGGGGCTGAGTAGGGGGTCCTGGCTGTGAGAGTGATAGCTGCTGTACTAGAACACTTGTGCCCATTGGAGAATTGGAACGAGATGTGTGATTTAGCTGGGTACTCACATCGGGCTGAGCTAGGCCATAAGGTGTTGGGGGGCCGCTATCGCCGATGCTGAAGCTGCTTTCTGTTAGGTCCTGACTGTGGTAGCTCTGTTGAGACGGAGTTGGAGATTGGGGGCCTACACAAACAGTTAGCAGACCAAGCTGGTGATTAGCATTAGATGCTGTGTCCCATTTTCTTACCCTATCGACTGCACCAACCGAGGAGGGACAGGGATTAGGCCCGAGCGCAGTGTAGAGCTGGTCATCTTTAGCAGGAGACTCGGTCCGCTGGTAGGGTGACTGCAGCCGTTGTGCGCTGGCACTCTCGCTGACGTTATGGATGGGGGCAGTATAAGGCATTAGGGCAGGTGGTAAGCTAACCTGATAGCCTTGCAGGTGTGTTGGAAGCTGTCGCAGTCTTCCACCTCCTAGAAGTCCGCTTTCAGACGCTGCTGTTCTCTGTGAATCCATGGCGCTGTGGTGGGTGAAGTAATCCGGCTCGAAGGACCAATATTGGAGATTGTGCTTCTCCTGTGCATGAAAGCGTGTATTTATGATGACTGCTGGGACACCTCATCCACCCAGTTGCTCTGGTCAGAGAGTACACGGGGATACACAGTTCACAGTTCAGTTCTTTTAATGTTCCTCATATGCAACAGCAATGGCGAATTGGCTATTTAGCATCATTAAAGGGTGATGATGACAACAGGGGGTGTGATATGATATGACGTGATGGTATCCTGTAAACAATACAAATGCAAATATTAATGACGGGACCCACGAGACGTAACATAACATGCATTGAATGAGATAGCATTAGCGTTAGCAATCCGCGTCAATCAACGTATGACACCGCCGTCACATAAACAAAGTGCGCGCTGCACACCACACTTATAAGAAATGAACAACCATATAAACATGTTCATAGTGAGCATAACTTACTTCTTCACGAACGCATCACATATAAAACTTTAAACTTATCGGCACAACATTCGCGGAGGGTACCGCTCAGGATAACAGTCAGGACCCCTAGCTGCCCGTGGGCAGGCCTGAGCACAAATAACGTAAAACAGTAAAGTCCCTGGGCTGCCCATAGAGGTGCCTAAACGAAAATACTAACGAAACATAGGAAATTTATAACAGTTACACTAACAGAACTATTTGTTCAAAGTCACACCGTGCATGAGGCTCATATAGATAATTTTCCTTGTTTCTGTTTGATGACACATGCAGCTGCACACAATGTGACTCCATGGTGAGAGTCAGACAATGAACGCCTCCTCCTGCTGTGATCCTCCTGTCATCATGTATCAGCAAAGCGCTGGGTCTGACCTTAATGCCAGCTGTGACTGGCTTCCTCCTCCCTGTAACTGGACGGCAGTGGACAGAGTGCCACAGCTGCCAACCTTCTCTACAGCGGCCAAAGTCAGAGTCATCATCACCTTCATCCTCTGTGGCGTCTCCACTTTCTGTAACCTGGCTGTGCTGTGGGCAGCTAGCAGCCACAAACGCAAATCCCATGTCAGAGTGCTGATTATCAACTTGACCACAGCTGATCTGTTGGTCACATTCATCGTGATGCCTGTGGACGCCGTGTGGAACATCACAGTTCAGTGGCTGGCCAGCGACCTGGCCTGCAGGCTCCTGATGTTCCTCAAGCTGCAGGCTATGTACTCCTGCGCGTTTGTCACTGTGGTGATCAGTCTGGACCGACAGTCTGCGATCTTAAACCCTCTGGCTATCAGCATGGCCCGCCAGAGGAACAGGGTGATGCTGATGGTGGCATGGACGATGAGCGTCTTGCTCTCAATTCCTCAGGTAGGCTCAGGTAGCTCAGGTTGTACCTAACAGGTGATTACAGATAGTGTGGTGGGGTTACACAGAGAGAGTTTAAATGAATTAATTCAGAGAGGATTGTTGGGTCATAGGAGAGGTTTTGACCTGATTTCTCTAGTGTTATATTTCCCCTTGAAAAATAGAAACCTCTTCTCTATTATCCTTATGGTAATACTGTAAGTAGGCTGGTTGCATTTATATTTTGAAAAACATAATTCATGCATATATGGCTTATGTATGTGTTCTGTTTTATCTTCTTTCCACAGGACCAGCCTTCATGTAGCCTGATAAAATGCTGGATTTATTATCCCAGTGACAGAGCAGTATTAAGCTGAATGCATATACTGAATGATAGAGGAAATTTCAATTCAGCAAGAAATAAATTCCTTTACATCAGCATCTTTAATAAGGTTGGATAACTCTATATATTCGCATACAATGAGGCAATTTCTGAAAGCTTTACAGCAGGAAAACCTGCGGCATAGTTTTGGGGAGCACGATATACACGTCAGGGATTAGTGGCCCCTCTACTGAAATACACACAATGTTTAAGCCTGGCAGAACCTATAGATGCTTCATTGTAAATAGAGAGCGTATGGCAGCCCAGCGTGCTTCACTGTTGATCATGTTGTGACACCAGAGGCAGAGCTATAGCCTTTTAGTGCAAACTTATGTCTAAACACATAGTTAATGTTTGAGGATTTTACAGAAAAGTGTGCACTCTAGTAGCAAGACAAGGACATGGTTAGTACCAGTGGTGGCTGGTGAGAAGAGTTGTGGGGAGGACTAGCATACTGCTCAAAGTGAAGCACTGCCTCTATCAGCTTAAAGAAATCACAGCAGGTGAACACAAATATTTTGACACATCTATTTCCAGTAACCAAAGCCCCAGAGCTGCAGGACAGAGCCAACTGAATTATAGATAAACACACACAAACATAACCACCAGTGCTCTTCACCTCCAGAAGAGTAACATCATAAATCAAAGTCAGCACATCTACCAATAGTTGAACATATAGGCTCAGTTTAACATATAAAAATAAAATTAATTACTCATCGGTGGTCTTACTTTTATTTTTGTGTCATGTTACCACACACTAATCTACTCACTCATTGCGTTGATAATTCTGTAGAGATTTACTAGGTAACAATTTGTTTGGATGTGAACACACTATGGTGCTATTTGAGGGTTTTCAAACTCAGCAGGGAAGGCAGGGTCCTCCCCATGAAATTTTTTTTGATGATCAAGCTCTATTTCTATGCTTTTTTATGCACTCTGAGCACTATTAACATAAAAAAAATACACGTCTTAACAACTGAAAATAATACGAGATGTGTACTTTAGATTTATACTTGCTATCATTTAACATTTAATGATAAGAGCCTCTTTTTCCATCTTCTGCTGGTATTTCTCCTATACTTTTTAATCAGCCTGTCTGTCCTTCTGTCAGTCTGTCCTTCTGTCAGTCTGTCTGTCTGTCTGTCATACATGCTTTTTAATCTTAAAAACGGGTTCTTGATTTCAGTTGAGGCAAAGACCCAGCCCTCTCATGTCCAGTCAGCCAGCTGAAATGAAACTCTAGCGTAGCTAATGAAGCTAACATTAGCTGCTTGAGTTAGCTGAAAAAGCTGCCTCAGGCACGCTGTAAATGTTTCCAGCTGAGTTGTTACAAATAATGTTGAACAAGGCTTTAATTTGCACTTGTTATCTGCATTCAATAATACATTAAAAGTGACATAAAGGTGAAAGGTTTGAAGTTAAAGCTGCATGGGGAGAAAAATCTTGACTAGATGATGACCAAAGCAGAAGAAAAGAAAAAAGACAAACAGAATTTTTTGTACTGGGGTTACAGCTAAGTCCTAGTATTACAAGGTTCTCAATAGAAAGGTATCAAGAAACTGTAGAAAGAGACTATATCTTTGAGTGGTCAACTTGATCTTTCTCATATCAAAGGTGCAGACTCAGAGGAAATGTTACAATGTCATTTAGCAGACGCTTTTATCCAAAACGACGTACGTAAGAGAACAAGAACAACATAAGCAAAGATCTATACAAGAGGAAACAAGATCAGTAAGAGTAACAAAGTGCTTCAAGTCAATTTGAGTGCAGCTACTGCCAAGCAGTGTGAAGGCAATGCACAAAAGTTTTTTTTTTTTGTAAAATAAGGAACATCTACAATGAAGCAACCAAACAATTTAAGACCTTCCATTATCATCATCAACAATTAACTTGTCATCACCAAAAGAATTACCAAAGTACCAAGTGCTGGGTCACTCCAGAGCTGAACACAGATTCCCAGAGTAGAGCAGGACAGTGCGAGTCAACTGTAGCTGGAAGACACGATCTGCCACTGGGAACAACAGTGGAAAACAGTCTAGCTAAGTGCATAGTGCTTCCTAAAGAGCTGGGTCTTTTGCTGTCTTTTGAAAGTAGAGAGGGACTCTGCAGATCAAATGGAGTTGGACAATTCATTCCACCATTTAGAGACAACAGAAGAGAAGAGTCGAGCTAGTGATTTTGAGGCCTTGTGTGCTGGAAGAACTAGGTGCCTTTCTGAGGCTGAGCGTGCGGGCTAGAAGGGCTGTAGACCTGGATGAGGGGTTCTAGGTAAACTGGAGCAGTTTTGGTTACTGCTTTGTAAGTCATGATTAGAGCTATGGAGCTATTTTCCTGCCAAAACTTCCCACGCGAAGAGAACGTGTTATATGTGAAGAGAACGTGTTTTACGCAAAGAGAACGTGTTTTACAAAGACAATTCTACTCACGTGCAAAGAATGTGTGTTTTACATGAAATATAAATCTCTCTCCTTCGAGTACAAAACAAATTTCCTTCAAGTACAAGTTTTTTCTTCACACAAGTACAAAAAAACATTTGTGTGAGTCTCCTTTCCTTCGAGTACAAAACATATTTCCTTCAAGTACGAGTATTTTCTTCCTACGAGTTTTGGCACAAATGTTCCGCCTGTGGTGTGAAGCTGAAGATTTTCGCACAGATTTGGTTGGTAATTTCCCAACCAGCAGGTGTCGCTGTGGCTCAGTTTACGTTTACCGGCACTGAAAGTTTGAGCGTGACCTACAGTCTGAGCAGGACCTCAAATGCAGCACAACACCGTCCAGCAGCCAATCAGGAGGACAAGACACAGGCGGGTTGAAATGCTACCGGAGGCTAGATTTGGTGAAGAACAAAATGAGCAATCAACAGGTGAGTTTGAGATGTTCTCTGGAGAAAAGCTAGAGCTAATATGACTCCAAGAGATGTTATTTAGTGTGTAACTTTGGATTAAATGTCAGAGCACAGAGCCTGTTGAAGTTAATTTGGCTTTGGAGTTAGTTAGCTCCATAGTTAGCCCTCAGGTTAGCGGTGTTGATTTTTGTGTTTCTGAGTTCATACGCGGCAAATTTAATAATCACAGCTTGTCTTTCCACCAATGTTTTTTAAACAATTCAGTTAGTTCCTCTTTTAACCATGACTTACTTTTTTTCTAGTTGATGGGCAAATGTGTGGGTGTGTTGGACTTTATACTTTGTGGATGTACATCAATGCACAATTTCTTAGCCGCCAGTCCAAAACATCACATGACGTATAGAATCACGGGAAAGAGGCAACCGTACTTTCCTTAAGTCAGACAGACCCAGCGACGTCTCACCTCCTGCCACACGGACTCAGGGGGTGAGGGATATCTGCTGTGTCCTGATTGTTTTAAAATTCTTGCTGACAAGGATGACGTGATTTGAAGTTTTATGATTGGTCCTTTTGGCAGCTCCGTTATTCATACTGTCGCCATACAGTCTATGCGCCATACAAATGCACATTTTCAATCGCTAGTAAGAAAACAACAGGAAGTAGAGTTCTCTGACTGGTTATTTTAAAATAATAATCTCTTCTTTGTTGGTGTTTGTGTGTATGTGTTTCCAGAAGCCGGAGTACTCGCACATTGAATCTGCTGCAAGAAACTTACTCACTCTTTTGCAGTCAGTCAGTCCAGGCCAGGGCCATGTTCCAGCCCAGAACCAGAACGCGAACCAGGTTCTAAATCAGGGCCAGACTCACAGCCAGGAGCCTAGTCAGGAACCCAGAGGGAGACAGGCCAATGTGCAGCAGGAGATGGCAAAGTTAGAACAATTACAGTGTGGAAACCACTAATGTACTGTAAATGTTGCAGTCTAATTTTAGCTTTACATGTCATTCAATTTCCTCTATAGGTCTTTTCCAGGTCTATTCAGAAGAGACAGGATAAGTGGTAAAAGGAGATTTCCTACACCACTTAGACATGTTTCAGCACCAACAACCAAGACCATCAACGTCCAGTTTTATTTGCTCCCAAGACCCATGACAAGAACACCTGACGGTTCTCATGAGCTAAAGCTTTTGATGGCAGGTTTAGGTAAACGCCTAATAGCTTTACAAGAACACAGCAACCATGTAGAGGTAAGCACTTTGAATAACGTTTGTTGTGGTCACTTGTTATTAGACTATAGAGAAAAAAAAACTCAATGTTTTTTTGGATTGAATTTTTTTTCTTTCTAAGATCACAACAGCACTTTTGGCAGAATACCCCAAAATGGGCACTTTGTCTGGTGGATGGCTGTTTTATAAGGCATCGGGTAAGCAGACTTAGCATTATTTGTCATTTTGTGATACATCTAAGAAGGATTTCATTTTAACATGTTAAAACTGCATTTGTTTTATTCAGTTGAAATAGACAGTGTTGACCATCATCACTACTGAGCAAATTGCTGAATAAAGTTGATACTAACTTCCCCACTTTCCAACATTTTGAAGGAGGCTCTGGCCAGAGAAAACTTGCTGTGATCCCACCTGAGTCTGAAGGCTACAATGCAAAGCTTCTTAAATCAACATCTAATAATGGAAGACACACAATTTTCATTGTTCCACTACAAGATGAAATTGACACTGTGCCACTTCTTGCTGATGCTCCTGAGTTCAGCAAAATGCCCAAATCTCAATGCAAGACCTGTGGGGAAATTTTACCACTGCAGGCTCTTGCATTGCATTTAGACTCTTGTAGCAAGTCAAGTGACCACACGGAACAAGTAAGTATTGCCTAACATGAGACTACCCTGAGATAAATGGCACTGTTTTTTAAGTGTTTGTAATTTCAGGACTGCATCAATTGTTTTATAACCTATGTGTTGTCATTTTTTTTTGTAAACTTGGTCCAATTAACAGGAAAGCGATGAGGGCGCTACTGACCAACATGAAGAGGATTTATCTCTCATATCCAGTGGACACAGTATGTGTAAGTTCATTGGATTTACACTTTTCCAAGTAAACAAATTTCAATAATTTGATTATGCTCCTTTGTTATACTGTAGGTTGTATAACTGGTATAAAAAAAACCATGTATTACATTCAAAGGATAGGATTTTTGTAGTAGTCTTTTTTTATATTAACACAATGTTCTTTTTTGTCTACCCCTTTGTGTCAGAATTTCTTGATATATTTTTTTTTCCCATTCCAAATTGCGTTGTTTTCCAATTTCAACAGGTTGTTAGAATCTGTCTTCAGCTTTAGTTGAAAATTTGATTGTGAAATTTCAAGTCAATATATCAAACATTTTAATGAACAACAAAAAATAAAGCTTCTTTTTCTTCTTTTTACTTAACTACTGTATAATTTCAGCTTCCCCAGTCAACCCTGAGAAAATCTGTCCAGTATGCCAACAAGAGTACCCTGCAGATTGCATTGAGATGCATGCCAGTAGCTGTGGTGACAGGTATAGTTGTTCCATAAATGTTAGCTATGGTGAATAACAAATTGGCCTGTTTTCAGTTGAAACTGAATATTTTTAATCTGTATCAAATTATAAAACAGTGTAATTGTATCAGAGAAAGAATCATTGTAAATCAGAGAATGTGGGGGGAAGTTTTGATTTGAATGTTCTAACCACAGCTTTGGGCCTCCACTGCTTTTAGGGCTGAAGGAACACTTTTAAAAACATTTTTGTAATGCTTCGTTCTGTATTTTGTAGTCATATGATTGTAAAACTGTCAAACAATTACACTCCTTTGCATATTTGTAATATTAGCATAATATGCTAATGTTTCAGGCAATACCCTTTGGAGGAGCCTGTATCTGACAGCAGTGGAGCAGGTATAGAGGTAATAGATGGACCATCCTGCTCATATTCACAAGTTACACCTTTGGAGAATCCACCCTCGAGTTCTGCAGCACCGTCTGACACTGCGAAAAAAGACGGTTTGTAGTGTACTTATTACACCACTTTAGTGGTACTCATTTAAATGTTTTAATTACTGCCTTTGTTATTTCTAATTCTTTCATTCATTTATAGATTGGAAGACCATGCCAACCCCTTCCAGGGCTGCTTGGTTTTACAGGGAGGCGATGCTTCAAAATCATGCATCAGGGAAGCCACTCCGTCTGCATTTTGACCTTGGAGATAGCAACTCAGATCAAGACCTGGCCTTCATTGCTTTTTATAAAGCATGCAAGGTTGATTGGGCGAGTCCTCTGCAATGGAGACTTGAAGGTTCACCATTTTAAAATTTTTGTCCATTTTAAATGTTTGCAATGATCCACCCAGATTAATTTATTTCCAATAATTTCTAGGTGATCCTGCTATCGGAGAGGGAGTAAGCCGCTTCTTGTTTTCCAGAGTCATGCAGAAGCTGAAAGATGGGTTTACTTTTAACTTTGGTAAGATGTCTTCGATTACCACTTATACTATTTAAATCATATTTGAGAGAGGTTTTACATACAAGTAACTCCCTACAGTAACTAAAAGCTTTAGGCTATCTTTATTTTTTGATCATTGAGGATTTTTCTTCGTCTAGGAAATTCATGTGTCACAAGGCTGTTTGACGGGGAGGTAGACCACCTTGTACCGTCTTCGTCTGCTTTCCTGGTTGAAAGTGACCTGTTTCTCATGGCGGGCAGAATGATTGGTCATTGTTTTTTGCATGGAGGACCTTCAATGAGCGGCCTTAGCCCTGCTGTCGTTCACATCCTGTGTGGAGGCACAGTTGAAACTGCCACTATAGAAATCAGTGATTGTCCAGACATTGATCTTCGGGAGATAATTCAGTTGGTATGCACTCTATAAATTGCACATATATTATACTTGACGTATAGATTGTGTTAAAGTGTGGCTATATTCTGTGTTTCAGGTTGAAGGGACCTCTGAACTTACAGCTGATGAAAAGGAACGTGTTAACACCTTGTGTCTTGCATGGGACTTTCCCGTGATGACAAACAAAAACCGAAGATGGCTCTTTGAGAGGCTTCTACATCATGCGGTACTTTACTACTTTTGAAACACACAATTTTATAATTATTTTTCAACCTCAACATGCATTTTCCTTTTTCTCTTTTTTTCATTAGGTGATCGGGCGAGTCACAAGGCAAATAAAGCAAATAAGAAAAGGACTTAAGGAAACTATGGTGTGGCCACTCATTAGTGGACGTCCAGATGTAGTGCCAATCCTTTTTCCAAACGAGTCAAGTGCTGTGTTGACCCCAGAGGTAAAAAGTTGATTCAAAGCTGTCAATTTTGATCTTAGCTCGAAATTACATTATAAATCAGGATATTATCATGGTTTCATGACAATTGTTAAGTTTTGTCTATATTTGATTGTCTGACATTTGTGTGAAGCGCATTCTAGATTGCATTAGCTGGCCTACCATGATTAGGGACGACAAGGAGGAAGAGGATGATGATGAATGCTCTGTGGAAGACAAGAGCCGCATCACAGGGTACCTTCGTCAGTTCATTCAAAATGGTTTGTTTCCTTCCACAATAAGTGATGCACTCATGTTAACAGGATTTTTTTTCTCACAAATTAATCCTTATTAAAGATATATTTAGATATCTTTACATTGCTGACAATAGAATAGCTTCACAACCAGATCAGGTTTATATCTCACCACCCTTATAACTTGATAAATCTGTTTTTAAAAAGCTAGTTCGGTTTCCTGATTTTATGTGTAGTATCATGCAAGGAATGTCTGTATTATGTATGTGTATTTGTGAATATGTGTATACAGT
Organism: Notolabrus celidotus; assembly: GCF_009762535.1. Classification (NCBI taxonomy): domain Eukaryota; kingdom Metazoa; phylum Chordata; class Actinopteri; order Labriformes; family Labridae; genus Notolabrus; species Notolabrus celidotus. The sequence goes on along the minus strand of NC_048274.1, from coordinate 18,434,995 downwards.
ACTATGAAATGCTGAAGAGATTGACTGTAGGCTTTCTAAATCTACTCTATACTCATTAAATAATAGCCATCTTTTTAAACATTGCTACAAAGTATGATTTGAAGAGACTGAAAACAATGCCTGTTAGCATATCTGGAAATACTACACAAAGTTCTTCGTTTTGTTTAAAAAAAGTGTCTCTCTGATGTACTGATATATATTTTTATTTGGCAGCATCCAGTGAAGAGCTGAAAATCCTGGTCAAGTTCTGGATTGGATGGGAAGCTCCTACCAGTGGCCTTGCAGTGGAAGTGATTCACAGCAGCCTTCCCAAGTCATCCACATGTTTTGAAACCCTCCGACTTCCTGCCCATTACAAAGATTATCAGACATTTAAGAGGGACTTGATTGCATCCATCAACACAGCAGACACAGGATTTGGACTGGTGTAACTGGCAGTGTTACTCTTACACCGCCATCTTACTGATGTTGGTATTTTGTAAAAGAGTTCTGTGATTCTAGGATGGTGGCATGCTGTTACCTCTCATGCTCAAATGTATTCATCAAATCTTAAAAATAAGTTCTGTAGATTGAATCACACAAAATAAACTATTCTGGATCAGAGCATCTTTATTTTATTTGTTTTCAAATGATTGAAATATGAGAAAAATCTGGAAATATTGATTTACAGTGTATTTACAATACAAAGTAAAAAAAAATTGAATGTATTGTCAGCCCAAACATGTCTGTTTTTACTTTTAGTTTACCCCCAGCAATTGCTGGACATACTGAATAGTAGCTAGATAGATATCTGAGCCTTGTAACTGGGATTCTCCCAGCGGATCAATGGCTGTCCTGAGTGCTGCCATTTGTTCAGTGCTCAATATGTCATCTGTCTCAGGAACAGTGACGCCATGGTGTTGATCATCAAGTAGACCACTGTCCTCCCAGTCCAGATGTGGTAGGTATAATCCCTGAAATGACATTTGTAGAGCATGAATAGAAGTTGATTTTATTGTTTTGAGTCATTGTCCCAAATGCTTTTTAAGCTTTGTTTCATTTTACAATTTTTTTATATCCACATTTCCAGTAGAGGAACACTGTTTTTAAAAACTTTCCTTATGTTACTGAGGGGGGTTTTCTTCTGTTGTATTCAGTAGCATCAAACAAAGTGCTTTTTCCATGCATAGTTACCTCCCCGCTTTCCGGTTCTGCCACAGGATGCTGAATGTTTCCCATCTCCCACAGCTGGTTGGGTGTCAGGTTCATCTCAGTGCGTATTGGGTGGTTATCCCAACCACTGCAGAAGGTATCCAGACTTGCTTGTAGTCTGGGCACAAATACATAATGACAACTGAAAAGGTGTGCAGTGCTCGACAGGTCAAGCAAACCCTCGTCCTCAAGTGAGTGTAGCACACTGTAGTAAGTGTTAGTTACAGCACACCACAGGTCTCTCCAGAGTCGTTCAATTCTGAAAGGAATTTGAGCACGATTAGATATGGTTTACATACATTTATGCATCATAATTTGTAATATTCCAATAACTTTAATTGATTTGGTAAAGGCTATTGTACATATCAAAAACAAGTTGATGAAAGAAAAAAGTACCTAACACCAGCAGGTTACAGACTAATCAAGTGTAGCACCTATTCAGTACTTTGGCCAAAGTCACTAGTGCACACAGTTGATGACATTTTCAAACAATTCAATGAAAGATAATGTTTCAGAATTTGTTCTAAGAGCAGGTGACTGTAACCGTGCCTCATTTATAACCTGATAGGATATTGACCCTAGAGCTGGCCTTTTTTTTTTTTCCAAGTATGCCATTGTTCAATTTTAAAAATTAGATCACAGAAAAGGATGTTTATCTATTTTTTTCTTATAAAAAGAGGGAGGGAGGGGGGTTGCCATAAAGAAGAAGTAACTTAACCTGCCTTTGATTGTGAACGCTCTTCCCAGCAATGAAGCTGGACCTCCCTGTTCCCCTGACAGAGAACATCAGCCTTGCAACTTCCACATTTTCAACACCCTGATCCGCTCTCACCCTGGAAAAAAAAGTGGTCAAATTTAGTTTATTTTCAAGGGATTTCTTGTTCCGTAGCTGTCCTTATATGATTACAAGATCCTTAAAGCATGTTGTACAGAGCTTCACACAAAATCATGTCATGCTTACTATCTCAACTTTTTCTTCTCAGTACAATATTATGGATGCATGCCAAGGTATATCAGAACTCTTTTTATTGGTGGTGGGATAATCCCTGCATTGCTTTTGTTTTCTATAATTCTATGCTGAATCAACATGTCAGGTCCCCTGCTGTGACAGTCATTTATAAGCACTTATAAAACTTATAACATTATAACTAACAAATATAACATGTCAGAAAATACTTGACATGATGAGTGTGACAAAATAATTTTTTTGTTTGTTTTGTTAAAATGATCCAAGTACTGGATTAAAGCAGTGCCAATTACCTTAATGGAAATCCAAATCTGTTCACTGATTGCTGGAAGAAGTGCAGAGCTGTTGCTGACAGGTTGTTGTTCGCTGCACCCAGGTACATGATCTATAGGATATTACAACAGAGTGATCATTTTTGTCTCTCAGCCTATCCTGTTTGGGTTTTTTTTAGTTCTTAATTAATCATACCTTCCTTGAAAAGCCATCAATTCCCCCAAAGATGACAAGGTTGTATCTGTTTGGACCAAAAACACAGTATACATCTTATTACACAACTCGGTACACAAAAAAGGAAAATAGTCAAAAACTACACTGACTTATACACACCGAATAAGCTTGTGGTTGGTGTCTATGTGCATTAGGGACTTGGGACCAGGAACTGAATAGGTGCGCCGCACAACACACCCAAGCTGGTTCATGCGGTAAAGGATACCCATGGTGTCCACACGGTGCATGGAGGCCCTCACCCTCTCCCATTGCACTCTGAAGCCTCTGGCCTGCAAGCTTCCCTTTACCAGGCGGTACCCAGCATGTGGCATGTCTTTTTTTATTTCAGTTACTAAGTGGTCTAACTCTGAGTCTGAACAGGTACTATAGAGGGCTCTGATGGAGCAGTGAGATTCTGCCATTCTCCTGTAAATGGTACGAGTAGACACTCCCATTAATTTTGCTATACATGGAACTTGAAGACCTTGTTTGAGAAAATGTACAAGTGAATCTTGCGATATGTCAAATCTTGGACGTCCAGTCACTCCATGTCTGACTCCAACAATTACTGTGGGGACATGATTTTGTTTTTCTTCAACAACCAACTTGTGTAACTCTGTGAGTGCATCTCCTATAGCTTTTGGAATGAGGACCTGGTTAGCTAGAGCACTAAAAAGAACAACCTCCTGAGAGCAAACAAACTGTAGGTAATCTAGGTCTAGAGGTTGCTGACTGACAACATGGAGCACACGTGTATGAAGTCTCTCCAACATGTCTTGAACGAGCAGGTCCTAGTGAGGAAAGGGAAAAAATACACTGTATGTGATAAGCTTGATGAAGGAAGGGCTGAACATTTTCTTGGTATAATGCTAGCTGCACTTAATATTAAACTCAATTTAATTGTTGGCGGTTTTTGTAATCTTAGCTGTGATTATTAAATTTGCCGCGTATGAACTCAGAAACACAAAAATCAACACCGCTAACCTGAGGGCTAACTATGGAGCTAACTAACTCCAAAGCCAAATTAACTTCAACAGGCTCTGTGCTCTGACATTTAATCCAAAGTTACACACTAAATAACATCTCTTGGAGTCATATTAGCTCTAGCTTTTCTCCAGAGAACATCTCAAACTCACCTGTTGATTGCTCATTTTGTTCTTCACCAAATCTAGCCTCCGGTAGCATTTCAACCCGCCTGTGTCTTGTCCTCCTGATTGGCTGCTGGACGGTGTTGTGCTGCATTTGAGGTCCTGCTCAGACTGTAGGTCACGCTCAAACTTTCAGTGCCGGTAAACGTAAACTGAGCCACAGCGACACCTGCTGGTTGGGAAATTACCAACCAAATCTGTGCGAAAATCTTCAGCTTCACACCACAGGCGGAACATTTGTGCCAAAACTCGTAGGAAGAAAATACTCGTACTTGAAGGAAATATGTTTTGTACTCGAAGGAAAGGAGACTCACACAAATGTTTTTTTGTACTTGTGTGAAGAAAAAACTTGTACTTGAAGGAAATTTGTTTTGTACTCGAAGGAGAGAGATTTATATTTCATGTAAAACACACATTCTTTGCACGTGAGTAGAATTGTCTTTGTAAAACACGTTCTCTTTGCGTAAAACACGTTCTCTTCACATATAACACGTTCTCTTCGCGTGGGAAGTTTTGGCAGGAAAATAGCTCCATAATTAGAGCTCTGTATCTGATGCGAGCTGCAACTGCAAGCCAGTGTAGCGAAATGAGCAGGGGAGTGACATGAGCTGTCTTAGGCTGGTTGAAGACCAGACGTGCTGCTGCGTTCTGGATCATTTGCAGAGGTTTAACTGAGCATGCAGGGAGGCCGGCCGTAGTCAATGCGTGACATTACAAGAGCCTGAACCAGGAGCTGTGTTGCGTGTTCTGTCAGGTAGGGTCTGATCCTCTTGAAGTTTTAGAGGGCAAAACGGCAGGACCGAGCAATCGGGGCAACATGGACCCTGAAGGTTAGCTAGTCATTAATGTTGCCTGAAGCTAACAGTTAGCCGCTACAGCCTGACAGCTTCCAACTTGAATGGTAATTGCAAGTCTTTAATTATATAGCAGTACTGTGTGTGGATATTTTCCAGGTCGAATTTATTCAAGCAAAGATAACTGTAGGTAAACTTTTATAAACTCTAACTCCACCACTCTCTTCTTTGTGAAAGTACACCAAGAAGCTGAAAAAAAATGAAAACACAAGTATAGCTCACATTAAGTTCTCAACACGGCTTTGAATATTTACCAGAGCCTAAGGCCCCGACTCAGCAGGCGGTCTAGGCTCTGCATATTTTAATGCACCAAATGATGACCTGAAGGGAAACATGATTAATTCAGATATCAAATACAAAAGTAAAAATCTGTTTATCTTTTAGTTATACTATAATGCCAAAAAATGTTGTATTGTGAAGTCCCTTGGCCTAGGTCGTTATTTTTCACATTTGCTTGCATTTGGAAGTACATTATGTGACCTACATGAACATAATGAGGGATGCTAAGCTTTTTGGTCCAACCTAAATGACCTAAATGCTCATTCTTTCTATCCTCTGCCAAACAAACAGGGCAATCAAATTACAGTAAGACATCTGCTGCCACTAATGCATCACTAATATTGTTTAATTTTAATTCCACAGATGTTTATTTTCCATAATGTGACAATCACCTATCCTGCAAACTTTACTCAGTGCACCACCAGGGGGAGCTTTGTCATGCACTGGCAGGAGACAGCTTACAACATGTTCACCTTCTCCTGCCTCTTCCTGTTACCTCTTGTGATAATGATTGTCTGCTACACCAGGATCTTCATCCAGATCTCCAAACAGATGACACAAAAAGGATGTGAGTTCACAACTGACCTGAATTTGATGCATTCATGACAGAAAATGTAAAGTTAGAGTGACTAGATACAAGAAGTGTACTTATCCTTTAGTCTATAAAGTAAAGCCAATGTAGAAGTGCTGGAACTTTTTATCTAATTCCCAGCAGGGGGCGACTACACTGGTTGTAAAAATAAGTCTGTTTTAATACAACAATGTAGCAAACTGACGACTTATTGGGTATTTTTTTTTACCTCGGTAAACATTTCCCCAATTATTCTGCCTTTTTGGAAGGCAGTGACTGTTCTCTACACAAAATCAGTGCGGTTTATCAGTGCTCAGCATCCTGAGTACAGATACTCACTCAGCATCAGCTGTTTTGTGACGTTGTGTTAACAGCACTCTCAGTTGAAAATAGTTCATCTTTTGGAACACCACCACGGTCATAAATGTCACTTGTCCATCACTGAACAATCAAAACTAAGAAGGATGAGGGCTTCTGGTAATACCTTAGTCAACAATGATGAAACTTGTTTTATCTTAGGTACAATTTCCAGGTTCTGAGCTGCTGGGAATGCTACAACATGATTTCTTTCAATTGCTTTTAGGTGTTCTTTGTTAAATGGCATTAAATGAGGCAAATGGAGCATGTTAAAACAGGCTTAATAGTCACTACCAAGGAAAGCAGAAGTGTGATGAGTCCACTTTTGTAACAGTCTCCACAAGTCAAAAACACTCTTAAATCGAGGTTGATGGCGTTGCCAGTGCAAAAGTAAGAGTTAATGGACACAGGCCTTGATGAGGCAAAATGCTGAGGCTTTAACAGGTGGGCACACAAACTTTATAAACCATTGGCAATTTGGCTCCCCTTGTTTTATACACCCTGTGGTAGAATAGTTTTTTCATAGCTGCATCTTTCTTAAAGGTGACATATCATGCAAAATCGAGTTTTTAATGGTTCTCTACCTGAAATATGTTTCCCTGGCATGTCTACAAACCCCCCGAAAATAAAAAAAAACATTCTGCCCCTGCTCTGATTTCTCCACCTTTCTGTAAATGTGCTTTCAAACGAGCCGTTTCAGTTTTCAGTGTTTTTCATACGTCACAACAACATACGGTCTGTAACGGAAGTCAGAGCTCGGACCTTGTTCAGCCCATAGACTGTATAAAATACAACTCAACTCCTCCTCCGTTTTTCATTACCTGCACACATGTGTGCTAACAAGGAGCTTAGGAGGGAGGCATGCTAGTTGTAGGCTGTCTTAAGGTCGGTTTTACTCCCCACGTCTGCAGATTTAAAGATCTAGTGGATGATTTTTATTTTTCATGGAAAGTGCTAGCGCTAGTTAGCATAGCCACATAGCTACATGTTCGTAGCTGTGTACCAAGACACACGTCGACATACTGACAAATAAAACAACAAGAAACACTAAATCTGTGACCAATCGTTCAGAAAGGTCCTGCTGCAGGCGCCTCTCCGTCAGGATCAGATTCTGGATCAAATTCAGAGGGTTGAAGTAACGCGGGTCTGTGAGCAGCCAACATGTAAACATTAGATCAACGTGCTGGAGAGCTGAGGCCACATCCGCTTCCTGAGGGGGCGTGGTCAGAGAGCTCATTCTCATTTAAAGGCATAGACACAGAAAACAGTCTGTTTTGAGCAGGGCTGAAAAAGAGGTGCATACAGGCATGCCAAACTCTGATTTCAAAGTGTTTTTTCAGCAATAAACTTTAAAGACATGTTTTGGGGATCCCTTAGACCAATATATTTTGATGAAAAAGAGCATAATATGTCACCTTTAACTCTCTTTCTTTCCTCCAGTGTCATCAAATGAACCACACCTGCGTTGCTCAAAGAACAATATCCCCAAAGCCAGAATGAGGACTCTAAAGATGAGCATTGTCATCGTGATCAGCTTCATAGTCTGCTGGACTCCGTACTACCTGCTGGGTTTGTGGTACTGGTTCTTTCCAGATGACCTGGAGGGAAAAGTCTCTCACTCTCTCACCCACATTCTGTTTATCTTTGGGCTTTTCAACACCTGCCTGGACCCCGTCATCTACGGCCTGTTCACTATACGCTTTCGCAAGGGGCTGAGGAGCTGCTACAACAAATCTCCGGCGATGACAGACCTGCAAACTGACGCTGTGATAATGGAGTCCCTGAAATGTACTTCAACTACTTTCTCCACCAAAAGAGAAATGACTGCTGGTGGAACAGACAGCAACTGTGCCCAGGCTGAGACAAAAGCCTTGGAAATCAAGCCACTGACTGTGTTGAATCAAGAGGGAGGAGGAAAGTCTGGACTTTTCAGTCATGAAAGCACTATATGACAGAAACGTTCAGTAGAAGCAGGACTTTAGCTGCTGTTTGAACCTTTTTCTGTTGTCTGTATACTGAGCATTTTTATCTCACAGTCCCAGATGCATCCATTGATTTCATGCATCTAAAGACTAAGCATTGAAACTAATAATATCCACTATCCACTATATGGGTGTATCATCAACAACTCAGGGTTGTACAATAAATAGAAGCTGTAGTGCCTTTAAGGGATACTACATTGAAGGTTATGCAACACCTTTATGAACTCAGTAGACCTGTTAGGAGCTGTATGTGTGTTGTGTAATGGGCTCTCATTTTAAGACGAGTCTGCAATCTACAGCATGCATTACCAAAAAGCTTCAGGGCTGAATGAAAAAAAGAAGAGGGTCACTGTCAGGTTACACAACAGCTCTTTATGTACATGGTTACAAATTGCTTACAGTCTGAAATGAAAAAGCTTCTTTTGAAGATTGTGTAGGACACAAATTTAACTTGGTTACTATGAGCTTTGTGCATTACTTAAAAGATGTTGTGATTGTTAAAAATAACTGCTGAAAATATCACTGTTGACTGATTGAAGTGATTCTTCGTTTGGTTGTATGACCTACTTGTCACTTGAAGTGTAGTACCTACAGGTAATCCCAGATTGCTCAGCCAGATAGCAAGCAATTGAACTGGCACAGGTACTAAGCTATGAACTGCTACAGACACAATCAACTCTACCGTATTCAACATTTGTTGCTTAGCTTCTGTGCTGGTTTTCTGCTCAGTTTCTCAACATAGAGGTAGAGCCGATTGGGATCTCCTGTAGGTAAAACACTTACTAAGAAGTACCTCATACAAACTCACTTCAGAACAAAACAAAACTATCCTTCAGTTGACTTACAGTGTTGTAGTACTTGTGCGAGTCCAACTTGAGCTAGGATTTTCCGGACTTAAGCTCTGATGACTTAGACCCGAGCATTGACTTAGACACAGGGGACTTGCCGACAACTCATGTGTACAGCTGGTATGGTTAAGGTTGGAAAATGTAGCTACATGTTGTGTTTTCATGAGGAACAAACTGACTAATGGTGAAATGTTGTCACTCTGAACTGGTTGTTCTGTGGCCAGTCAAAAGTTTTCACTAATGTCCATTTCATGACTCTAACTGAAGCACTAGTCATTGATTTGGCCGACCTGAATGTCACAGTCTGACTTTGGCTTCTAATCTGCATGTGGGATCAGGCATGTCCTAACCTTCAGAAGGCTGGAAGCAGTACAATGATAAGGATGCTTTGTTACCTTACCTCACCTTTGGGACTGGCTGACCAAGCAGTGATCTAAATGTCAGATCCAGGGCTGCCCAAAACTCTGCTCAGATATGAGTTCAATCATCTCACCTTTAGAGCCCATCAAATCCTCAAACACACATTCTTTGTTCCTCCATGATTATACAGCTGATCGGAGTGTATTCTGAATTAATGCCTATGATATCCATGTATTTAATAGGAAAGCTATGAACACACGTGTCAAATAAGACTGCAGGCCAATACAGCTTATTTGTATTCAAACAAGGTCTTTTATTAAAATCGTGACACCAGCACAACATGTAGCTTACAGTGCGTGCAAAGACGTAACCTGACTTGCTTGTTGCCATGAGTACTGTACGTCTAAGCCTAATTGTATTCAGACTCTCTGATTGGTTTACTGGGATGTCACTCAACTCGTATCCAATACCTTGACAACCCGTGCCTTTATAAGTGGAAATGATGCATGTGAAAACACTGTTGACTTTCTGTTTCCTGTTGAAACATGAAACTTTGTTCAAGTCGAGTGTTTGTTTGACCCATCAGCATGATAAATCAGTAGCTGTTTCCTACAACATTACCTCCTGGTTTGGGAAGCTTAAAGTGATAGATATTGCAGTTAATCGAATCACAATCTGAAGTCCTGCTCCACATGAAGGGACTCTTTGAATCACCAAACAATCACTAAACATATCCAGCATTAATACCTGGCTTCCAGCTAAAGACATATGTTTACACAAAATACTGATTTAAATGTGTTTTTATTGATTTAAAATTATATTTTAGTACACTTAAAAAATGTTTTAATTGTTCCTCGAATTCCACGGTCCGTTGCATTCCCATGGCAACAGATTCTTATCTGCCTTCGGTAAAAATAAAAACTAAACACAAAATTTCAATTTACTAGGCTACTGGTTTGTTGATGTCTGCTCAGTACTGTAAGATTTATTTGCATGTTTAACAAGGAAGCCGTATTGTCCGTCACTATCATACCGCAGTGCAGAGTTGAATTAGTATGTCATACTCAATAGTTTTTAATTCATCACTCCACACACAGTCACTGCTCTCTCCAGAATACACTTAATAAGCATGCACACACTGTTCCTATGAAGTTTGATGTGACAGACTGATTATATTTCATTGCCACCGACTGGTTCTGCATGCTTATGTGGGTGTTTTTAACAGTGTCTGCATTGTTGTCGGGACAAACAAATGTTTTTGCCACAGTGTCAACAGACAGAAGTTAATAAGCTGGAGTCTTTTACAAAGATGGATTTGATATGAAATGTGTGATCAAGTTGTGAATGGTGTCATTTTTTCTATTGCGAATTGATTCCTGTGTTATGGGATTTTGGCCAATCCAATAAGCAGTTATATTGTAATGCTGAGTTACGTAGTTTGTAAATTGTGTAATAAAAAAATTAAAATAATCTTTCTCTCCATTAAATTAGCAACTAATGCGATAACAGGAAATAAAAATATTGCTTTGCTTCAAGTTACACCAACATGTTTGGCATAAAGTGCTAGTGTCTGCTGTTGTCTAGCAGTAGCTAGTGGGTTATGAAGTATATTCATTGAACTTGTAGTATGACCTCATGTTCACACAACGTTGATTCCTAACTATATCTCTTAACATAGGTCTAATTAAAGTCATGTGAACTGCAGCCATATTAAGGACCATTGACCGGAGGTAGAGCTGAGCAATGGGGAAAACTCTCATTTCAATGGACATATCTTTATTCCATTCCCCAACCTTTTGTATAACCTGTAGCCTTCAGCGTGGGAAGGATGAAAAAATGGTACATTGAAGATCCAAAATGCCAAAAGTAAGTGTCTCAAGAGATCTAAGGGAGCTAGGACACCAAGAAAAAACAACATCAGATGTTCAGGCATCCATGAAGATCTCATCTTCAGCTCCACAGGAGATAACTACCTCTGAGGGTCATCAGTGTTCATCTTAATTCCTACATTGATCTATGTGACTAGGTAGATAAGCATTCAGACTGAAAACAGGCGTAAAAAGCTAACCCATGTCTCTTCAGTGTAACAAAAATAAAAGAAAGGCACATTGGAGTCTGACTACTTAAAATGTTAATTCACTTGTATTTAATATGTGTAAAAAACAGTGATCTAAAAATTCAAATTTGGCAAAAATGGTGAACATTTATCTTCTGAAGTTAGAATGAAAGTGGAGACTCCCCCTCATTGTCTGTGCAGCACACATCGTTTTTTTTATATATATTTGTACCAGTTTAAAATGATATGATATGTTAAAGGGATTTATTTATTTGTATGTATTATTTTGAAGTGGGGTTGTATGAGGTACTTATTAATAGTAAGTGTTTTACCCACAAGGAATCCTTGTCAGCTCGGCCCAAATAGCGGGAAACTGTGCAGAGAAGAGGAACCAAAGCTTGGCTATCAACAACTCAACTTTCAACTCAACTTTCAACTCAACTCAACTTTATTTAGCAGGAGCATAGGGGTGAAGGAGCTCAGAGAGATAAGGCGGGCCAGACTATTTAAAGATTTAAAAACAAATAAAATAATCGTAAAATGGACTCTAAAGTGCACAGGTAGCCATTGGAGGGAGGCCAGGATCGAAGTAATGTGCTCCCTCTTACGAACTACAGTTAAAAGGCAAGCAGCTGCATTTTGCACCAACTGGAGACGTGCAAGGGAGGACTGAATAACTCCAATATAAAGTGCGTAACAGTAATCCAGCCGAGAAGTAATAAAAGCATGGATTACTGTCTCAAAGTACTGCTGTGCAAGAAAAGGCTTCACCTTTGCCAGCTGCCCAAGCTGAAAAAAACTGGACTTCACTACAGAGCTAATTTGACGATCCAATTTAAAATCACTGTTAATCTTAAAACCCAAGTTTGAGACTGTTGGCCTCAAATAATCTGCCAAAGGGCCCCAAGTCAACAGGAGGTTCACATGGGCCACTGGGACCAAACACCATCACTTTTGTTTTCTTTTCACTGAAATTTAAAAAGTTTAAAACCATCCAGGCTTTGATATCCTCAAGACATGCCAGGAGTGGTATGAGGGGAGTGAGGAAACTGTACAATCTAATCTAGCTTTTTTAATAAAGTCTGACTCAAACACTATAATGTCTGTGTAAATGTACGCAATATTACGACATTAGTCAGCGCCTCAATTTAATGCCCATTGTTTTTGCACTACTCTCAGACTACTCCCACTAATCAGCTGTTCAGGTCTGTAGGCTTCAAAAGAAACCAAAAGTAAAACAAAACTGAAAATAGGTGACTTTGACAACAAAAATGACATGCTATTTACTGTGGACACAAGAGGATACCTTTATGGGTAGCTCATACAACACCACTTGAAAAATACCAAACTATCTCTTATACTGGTGAATGCTCTAGAGGTCTCATTTTTTCAACTGGCTTGTACAGCACTAACCTAAGTAAAGAAAATGTTCTTCCCACAACTTTCAGCTACACACACTAACACAAGAGCAGCATTACACTTCTTATCTGACTTTTGGTTAGAGAGCAAACTACTTTTTTTCCAAAAATGCCAAACAACTTCTATAAGTTTTTGTATTACCCATTAAAACTCATGACAAACAGCTGTATGAACATGTTTAAATAGCTTAACCCACCATAGGGCAATGACTTTGGTAATGCAAAACAACTGCTTGTAAAGAAGTGTGATGAGCTTTACTAGATTGTGTTGTAGGCATGTGGAAGGGCAAGGAGCTCCCAGAACAGAGTCATACTGCCAAATATAACTTATTGCAGCCAAATAATTCATTTACATCTTTTTGACGAGAGTGATCCTGACTGAAATACAATAAGTTGAAGTAAAAACATCAAAAAGGCAGGCTCACTGAGCCAAATAATAACAATCCTTTGGGACTGACAATGCAATAACCATGTACAACAAATGACCCATTAAAAAGAGATAATTCACAGAAGTAGGTGAGTCTGGTTACCAGAACGCTGATGCATTTTTAGCTTTTAAATTAACTTTTAGGTTTTAATATGGTTCTTCATCTACCGGGATCCATATCACCAACACAGAAGCTGTTTCAGTGTATTCCTTTCTTTCGGCCACAACTGAAAGAAAACGTGTGTTATGACCGATCACTGCTGACATTTCTTTTTAACAAGTTTGTATTTCCTCCAGCTGGAGAATAGAACTTACTTTCTGCTCACTGATGCTTCTCAGGCCTGTCATTTCTTATTATCTTCCTGTAGTGATAGGAAAGCACATTGTCTTATGACCGAATTATCACATAGGCCTCCTTTCAACATTTATCTGAGTCTCACTGCTCACAAAACAGATTTACCGACCTGTGGCCCATTCAAGCTGCCTATAATGTGTTTTGTGCTGTCCTTGTGGAAGCTGTGAGTCAGTGTACATATAGAAAATAATTAACAAAGATGCAGTAAATTGTGTGATTATGCAACCACTTGAACACAATTCAATGTTACAGACCAGAATGTTTCCTTTGAATAATTTATTTTAAATTATTGCTGTATGGCAGAGAAAAAACTGCTGCTGGTTTGGATCTCTCACCCTCAGGAAAAATCCCTGCTGTGCATTAAGTTCCTTCACATTATGTCTCTGACTGAGATACTTTTAGCTGGATTACATTAAGCTGTTGTGAGCTTCAAAGTATTTAATAGGAAATAGTGTTTATTTTTAGTTTATATTTAGTCAAGCCGCCTAAAGCAGGGGTTCTCAAACTTTTTGGAGCCAGGGACACCTTACAGATGAGAAACCCCCTCATAATTGTAACATAGATTAAGCACATGCTTACTACCATTTGCACTCTTAGATGTCCTTGGAACTATTTGGATTGTAAAACTTAACAGAAAATTAACAGTAGCAAGACTGGCATATCCCTTTGAGCCACTAAATGGTATCTTAAAAATGGTATATATGCTGTTTTGTAATGACACAGCACAATTTTAATTCATTAGAAATGTATTCTAAATATTTCACGGACCCCCACGCTATGGTTCATGGACCCCCCAGGACCCAACTTTGAGAACCCCTGCCCTAAAGGGCTGAAAATAAAGCAAAAGCAGAGGCGCCAAAATCTGCAGTCCCTCTGGTAGCCACTTGAGGCTGGCTTCAAAAGTGAATCAGGCCCCATAAGACCTCATTACAATGCCAAACTTTAAAGCCACTGTCAGAAGTTTTTTATCTGTTAATGAAACAGACTAAAATTTATATTCATGCCTCTTTATGACCTATAAAAAAACAAAACAGACCATCAAGGACAAGAATTAGTAAATATATGCAGTAAGTTTTAATACGAGGAACCATTAAGAGGTGGTAGGTGTCATACAAAACAACTTCTAGCAGGCTGAACTAACAGGCTTTTTCACAGTATTACTTCTAAGTTTTACAATGCGTAATAAGTTTTACTGTTGAAAAATAAAAGGGTTACATTTTTTGTCGGAAACCACCATCTGTTGTGGGACAATAATCAGAAAAGAAATAACATCTTACTTTGTCCACAAGGGAGCGTCAAAGTCAATACCAGTTGAAAGTTTCTTGCAGGAGCTTTAGGGTCCTTAAATAACTTAATAGATACAGTCAACATCACAGAAAACGTCACATCCGGTTGGTGATGAGGGGGAAAACAGACCACTCGCCACAATGTAGAAAAGCTAGTGCATGCCACTCTGCACGATAAATGAACTAAAAAAAAATCAGAATACAAAGAATTATTTACCAACGATAGTCCGGAGCCAAGCAGGAGAACATGGAGCTGCAAGCCATCTGGTGGGATGTTGAGCTTGGTTGCCTGTGGAATTCAAAATCTAAACATATATTCGTCTGTAGTCAGCACCTAAGTAAATCAACATTATATTTACCTTATCCGAACAGTGTTTTTCAGGGCTGCCATTAATGTTGGATCAATAGTTACAAGGCAAGTGAACTACATACCATGCTTTTTGAGGCTGCTGTGTGTGTAAATCCATACACGATTTTGCATATCATGGATAATAATAATCGTTAGGTGCAGGGAAGGTCACAATTATCACCTGCCACACCATAGACTGTAAATAAAAATGGACAGCGTTGCTCCGCCTCTTCCTGTTGTACGGTTCTGAAGCCAAAAAATCCTGCTCCTGGGCGCAGCCATTGTGCAGCCAGAGCCTGTGAAGCCTTTGTAATAAGCTCCGCCCTACAGCAGAGTCATAAGACGCTGTGTGTCCTTTGAAGTTTCACTCTACGGCGGCTGTGAATCAAAGCAAACCCGGAAGTAAAACCCTGTTTTTTAAACTCTAATAACTAACGAAAAAGCAACTTTTCAGGAAAAAGAGGACTTGGACACAAAACAGTCAAATACTAACTACATATCACCACAGCATACGGGTGTGAGAAACATTTGTACGATGTGTATTTATTTTTTAAAGTTTGACGGATTTTTGACCTATACTGCAGCCAGCCACCAGGGGGCAGACACACTGCTGAAAGCTTCACCACCAGGGCCGTATCCGGCACGCTTGTGCCACACCTGCTCAGCCTCTCAACCCCAGTACATTTCCACTCCCCTTCAGTTTCCCTTCTTTTACCTGAACCACACTCTCCTCATTAGACCAACACAAATCACCTGTTCCTCATTACCTGCTGCCAGTATTTAATCCCCGGTCTCAGCTCACTCAGTGCCAGATTGTTCTCTGCAATGCAAGACTCTCCCGCACTCTTCCTCGGATTGATCTACCGATTTCGACCCTGCCTGTCCTTGACCTTCCTTCCTCGTTTCTGCCCTCGTAACTTCCTCAGCCTTCTGTCCCCAACCAATAGATTTGCCTGCTCCTCGTCTGTTTCCAGCCTGTTCCTCCACACAACGGCTTGGCGTGTCTTTGCCACCTTGGCACCTGAGAAGCTGCTCGCGTTCCTGCTGAGGAGATCCAGCATCTCAAAAGACTTTGTGCCACCTGGTTTGTCAAGACTGTTATCCGCTGTTTCCTCTGGGCTCCAGTGTGCTGCTTTTGGGTTCACCCTCACAAACAGTGAATTCACTAAAACATGCTGTTCTATTTAGTGTCAATGAAAATATGTGAAGTTTAATTTATGTCTCTGGAAAATGTGAAATGATCTCTTATCAAGTGTTGAGCAAATGTTGTCTGTGGGTTCTTGAGCCCACATTTAGCCCTCAGATGCCTAATTTCACTGTTTGAATTCCACAAGTAAACAGTTCCACTTAAGAATAGGGAACACAAATTGAAAGTCCTGTTTGGCGTCTTTGGTTCCAGCAAAAGGAGTTAACATAAATCTTGCTTGACTTGAGCTTGTGCTTTTCTCCAGAAGGTAAAATCTCACTGTGGTACCAAATCTGTTTGGCCTTTAAAGGTCAGTTTCAGGTAGTGGCAGATTGGTTTCGTTGAACACTTGGTGCAGTTGAACCTCTTTGCCATATAATGCGATTTCTCTGTTGGACATCTGATCAGATAAAGTGCTGAGATAGCTGAAACTTATTTATACACTGCAAGTCCTGCTGATTTTGTAGATGCGTGGAGCTGCAGTCACTAGACAATGGTTTTGTCTTAAGTGACCTTTACAAATTTATCAACACTATCAGGAACTTGACTGCACTTTGAGGCCTGCTGCAGAGATTTTAACTACTCTGCTCCTTGCTCCTGTTTACAGTTTTATTTAGGTGGCATTTTATGCAATAAAATACTATCATAAAAAAATTATTTGGTCTTTCATCATTTAAAAAAAAATCATTATATAAAGAAAAAAGACCAACAAAAACACCTTCTGTGAATTTGTAATTTCAAGTCGCTCCTTTTAAATATTTCTCATACATGACTTGTAGTATGGACTCTTTGTTGCCAACTGTTCTTTCAAATAGACTTTATCCTTACCAGGTACTGGAACCACCTCAATCAGCTCCGCTCAATATGGAGCATCAGCTGGATCTCTTAAGTCAAGTATATTTGCAGATAAACAAAGATCAAACATCACAGGGAGCCAAAACTTTATGCTTCATCTTTTTGTCCCTAACCAAATACAACCTTATACAACCACCCTCCCTGCAGGTTTGTGACTAACACTTTTGTTTGTTAACCTCTTGAGTTAACTGTTAATTTAACATTATGAGTAAAGTCAATCTCAATCCCTGCCTATCATTGTCTGATGATTATTTATGCCTCAGAGAACAGATGCCAACTTCTCAGTAGTTCAGGTGTGGCCAATCAGCAATGAGCCATAAATTACTTCCAGCCAAGAAAGGGCTGTTTTTGAAACTGCCTGACACATACTATCTACAAATGAAGTATGCAGTACGTACTTCATACTGCATACTGCGTTTGAATTAAGTATATAGTATGGCTGGATCTGTTTTGCAGTATGCTGGGCCAGGTGTTGCCGGATTTCCGGTTTCCGGAAAAGCGGAATCAAGCAACGGCCAACCTGATGATAGCAAAACTGTTCTTTAGCATCACCTATGATTTAAATTATTAAATGGTTTGAATGGAATTTAATAATTTTAACAGAACCTAAAAACTGAGTGCCCCCTGTCATATACAGGAAAAAAAAGGAGGAGAATGATAGCTCTGTTCATTGTGGGAACCAGTATGCGAGGGAGACTGGTCCAATACATACTGAGAAATTTTCCTGAATCAGTCCGACATCCGGGCAGATTTTGCTCTTGTTCACGTATTGCATACTACATACTGAATTTTGGCCAAATCAATACGTACTGCTTGTATAGTGGGCGATTTCGAAAACAGCCTTTGTTTTCCATGTGCTGCACTGTTTGCAGTCCAATTAGCTCCTTGAGAAGAGACTTTCCCTCGCCTCTCCATGTTTGCAACATGAATGCAGTCACTTCTTTGTCCATTACTTCCCCTAAAGTAACACTGTGGTATATCTCAGTTGATATTGCTGCTTCTGTGATTATTAATTACATCACAAAAAGTCAGTTAAGTTGAAACAATGACAAATCCTGTCCTCATTACAAGATCCACTCATGGAAGGATGATGGTGTAACTCCATGATAAACATATTTAATAGGTAAAAATGGACTTGCTGATGAAAGCCACCGACAGGCTTGAAAAATTGTAATCATTGAAATTGTGGTTATTTTTCTGTCATATTATTATGAATAAAAAAGCAAACCTCTCCTGTCATCTTAATCTCATAATAAATAGAAGCAGCTCATAATGGTGTGAAAAACAACACAAAAGCTGCTTTCCCTCCCTCAAAGGACAATGATAATATGGTAATAATGAATTATAGAGAGAGCCTGATTACTGCCTTTTATGATTCAACAAGATATGGCTCTGTTTATTAGTCATGAGGATTAATATGAGCTGCAGTTCCTACATTAAAAGAGGATGATTATGGTAGACACTCTTCTTGTTGTTTGAACTGATTGTTCTCCTGTAAGTGGAGGATATAAATTGTATGTGGATGTATTTCACAGGGGTTTAGACTCAACCTTGTAAAGCAAACATGCAGAAGTAAACATCAGAGCACTGATGCATGAGTGATCGGTCAACACAAGCTCTAGTTAAGGGTGACAAAAGAAGTGCTAGGGAAAAAAATCTGTAAGAGAGCATCCATTAAGTCAACTATTCCTCCAAGAAACATTTAATCTGCCTAACCAGCAATCAATTACATTTTTGGGAAACTCCAATGAAAGTGTCATATCTACCTCTGCATGCAGATCTTATTTTGTCAGGAGTTTTGAAATGATACATACTTCCTTTTTGAATAATTCTTCAACTTCTTACACACATAAAAAAGGTCTGGTATATGATCAGCTCTGCATTGTTCTCTGACTCAGGCAACTGTTGTAGTCCTTCCAAGTGTGTTATCAAGAGACAGCAGAATCTCAGAGTGCTTTTCCATTTATTTCATCTCCTGTCTGTCCTCTCTGCAGCTGTGTCTCGCTCTGTGGTGAACATGTCAGATGGATTTTCTGAAGCAAGAAAGGAGGATGAGCTTTAAGAACATCCTCATGTCTTTGTGGATTATTCGTTTCATGGTTCATCAGGAAGACTGTGTTTCCCGTTGACTGTGAAGAGATTTTTTATGTTTAACAGTCTGTGTCCTGAACCTTATTCACAATCAGGAAATGTACATTTCATGACCATGACCTAAAAATGTAATTGAAACAATACAAAGTGTTAACACTAAAGTTTACTCATTGTGAATGCAGTAAATGATGAAAAAACAGGGCAAAATAGCTTATTACAATAAGAACATATAGTGGGTATGCCACTACAGGCCTGCAGCACCGCTGATGCAGTGCAGATGCAGATGGCTGGATTTGCAGCATTTTTCTTTTGCAGCTGTTGTCTGTCTTAGATTTGCAGCTTGTTTTAAATCATGCAAGTTTTTTAAGTTTTTGCTGCACCTTTATTTTATTTTACAACTGCAACGCTTTTCTGCGAATGCATTTTCTTTAGACTTCAGTTTGTGTTTTTGAATCTATATCCTTCCTGCATCTGCTGCATGTTTTACCTTAATTGAAATCATTCTTGCTGTTGCAAGCCCTGTTGCCCTTTGTTGGCCATCATAGCTAAGGAACACACAGATATCATATAACACTTCACAGGAAAGGAATAAAGAGACTTTGCATCTCCGTGTTTCAGAGATCAATGCAGCTTACTAAAGACCTTAAACTAGTTGGCCTTGGCTTGATTTGATATGATTCAAAGACTTGCAAAAATTTCACCACAAGTGAGACAATCAGGTTATGAAAAAGAGTAGTCTTTAAAATGAGTCAGTGTTAGTTGAATTAACACTTTACAGAAGGGGTTCCCAAAGTTTGGGTTACACAATGAGTTGAATAATGAAACTTGATTCAGTTTTTCATTATTCAGGACTCAGAGGATAATGTATGAAATGATTAAGTTTAGTTAGTCAAACTCACATTGTAAGGCTGTCACATGTGATGATCACACAAAAGTGACCAATGCAGACAAAAATAATAACTTTCACTAAATAAAAGGTAAAACTGAAAACTAACTTCAAAAGTCCAAAACACACAATCGAAACAGTTCAACAGACAATCCAGAAAACACAAGGCTAAGGAGGGAGAAGGGGTGAAACTTTTGAGGTGAAATCAAAGAGGAGGGAAACACAACGGCAGGAGGTAAAACTAGACCAGACACACAGGGAGCAAGAACCACAAAATAAAACAGGTAACAGAATTAACACAGACAAGGAATACAAGAACACAAGACATGATACACAAAGCAAAAGGCTACAAATAACACCGGAAGACCAAAAAATATACAAAACAAAATAGAAACAGAGCCTAACAAAAGTTACTAATGACAAAGGAAGCAGTGAAACTTCTGTCTTCTAAGTGAAGCTGCTTAAAATGGAATTAGTAAGCCTGTACAGTGTTTTTAGGTCCACTTAGCTCCAGAAGTTCTGCTCTCTCTGCATACTACTGCATGGTGGAGATAATACTATTGACAAATGATATCCACACTTTGAGGGGTTGCTGCGTCGTGGTCCAATTTAAGAATTCTCAAGTTTACTTTTACAAAAAAGTTGAAGTGTGTTATGTGAAGTGCCTGGATGAATGGTTTTCTTCTGAAGCTGTTTGGTCTTCAGAAACTGTCTGCCTCTGAATGCGTCTGCAGAGTGACTTGAGTTCATAAATTAAATTTCTTGACCTACAGACACAAACATTTTCTTTTAATGGTTAACACAGTATTAGGGAACACCTTGTAACTATTGTACACTCAGTGAGCAGGTAAGCAGTAGGGTTGCCTGGGGAACATATTGGATCCGATGCTGGACACCTTAGATGATTAGGTTTTTTAAAATATCTGCTGCTTATTCATCTTTACAATTTATTGACATTCAGAAATTAATTTGTGGGCAGGATTGAGTGAGGAGGTAGATCATATACCGACCAACTTCCCATCCCTCTATCCAACATGATAATTTGGTGCTCTGCTGTCATCTGGTGGCATGAAACATGCAGTACAACATTTGTAAAAAACAGACTGAATACATTGATGTCATGACGGCCTCAGTGCTATATCCAATCAGCCTTCTTCACAGAGGACACTGTGTCCTGTCACAGAGGAACAGACACAGGTGTTATTAACAACATTAATGTTGGTTCTGTTCGATCTTAGTGTCACAGTGAGCTAGGACAGAGCAGATACAGGACTTACAACACCATGAGCCTGAAGATGAAGCAGATACATTTGATTATTCTTATTTGATTTGATTATTTACACCCTGTTTTTTTTTTTTACCTTTGACAAGAAAAAAATGTTGTCTGTGCAAACAACATTACCAAAGTGATGCAGTTCAATCAGTGAACACAATAACTCTGATCTTGCATTAAGAAATATCTATACTTAGCTGATGACATGTCTTAGATGATATAAATGGATGACTGTAGTTTAATAAGTTCTGTTGAGGTACTTTTTAAGCACTTATAACTGTTCTTTATATGACAATGCGGTGTTATTCCATTTTATAATAGTGTAATAATATTATTCACTCTGCTTGTACTTTTTTTGCGTTCAGTTTGATTGCAGTTGTGAGGTAGATGTACTATATTTGAGTATATCCATCTATGATCATCTGTGTGATGAAGTGTTAAAGGTGATGGGGTGAAAAGTAGCTCCACATTAAGCTACCAAAACATTGAAATTCTGCGCATTGATTAATAAGAAATATCAGTCTAATATTATTATTTACCCCATGAACATTTGTTCCCTTGTATTGTTTGTTAAAAGATGATCATATTGTGTACCTTTTAAGTTTTGTTTTTTAATGAAGCATTTTCACTTTTAATGGAGTATTTCTGGGTATTACATTTTTGTAAATAATACTTTAATTCAGAGAGAATATTTTTTCCATGATTGTGTCTTTGTGTGTATTCTTGTTGGTACAGATAAAAACATTGATTTCCTCTCACTCTTTGTTGACACACCAGTCATTTTTGGAGCTTAACAGAGAGAGACTGTGGAGGGACTCAGAGACAGGAAAGAGACAGTGGAAGATGGCATGTGGTAAAGGCTGTGGGCAGAAGTCAACCCCAGGTTGCTGCTTTGATGGACTGTGCTCTCTGTGCATGGGGCAGCAGGCAAACTACAGTTAAACCCACACCCAAAATGCCTGAGTTCAAAGGTTAATGAGTACCTCTTTCCCTGTAGTTGTAAACAAGGCTACATTTTAGCCCTCTCCCTGACAAGTGACAGACCAGATGCTTCCGGCACTGCACTTACATAAGATTGGCTCCAGCCAACCCGCAGGATGTGCATAATCTTAATGGACTGATGTATGGATTGAATCTTTAAATGCAATACTTTCAATAACCTCCAGATGGAACTATTGAACACGTTATAAGATGTCAGTGCAAATTTAGGCATTTATACTGTCTATAGATTCAATAACAGTGATTCTACAAAAACCATTGAGGACATTAATAAATAGAGTATTCATGTTTTGTTCCACTTCAAAATGTAAGAAAAAAAAATCTTATTTTAAAATGAAATAACGTTATTCAGGTTTTATTGGGTAGGGACAAGAAGGAAGCGAGAAAACCGATACCACCCAGTAAAGCCTCAGCTAAATTGAAAAGCCATCTCTATTTGGGCCTTAACAAAAGAAAGTTAACAACAGAGGAGACATCAGGTCTGTACAACATGGACTCTACTATAAATCCGATTTTAAAAAAATGATCAATCTGTATAATCATATGACATGTATAAACAACACTTTACCCTAAAAAAAAAAGACTTCATATAATTTGTTTTATTGGAACTTAATGCAAATCATCATGACAAGGGGCGCCACCATCAAGTCCTTGCAACGGAGGGCCTGGGGGGGGGTGTCACTCATGAAATACCAGGTCCTGTAAAACGCACTTACAAATTCATTTTAAACAGTAGTCCTACAACCAAAGGAGCAAAACACTGACAAACAACTGTTTTTAATGAAAAATGAAGGCAATTGATGGCAAGTAAAATCATTACCACTGCTATATTTTCAAAGTTTAAAAACTTTTGTGCAAGATAAGAATGAACATCTTATGGGATTTCATGTTCTCTGTATGATTCTGCAATAAAAGTGGACACTCGAGGAAGTGGTCTTTTGAGTTTGCACACTGGCTTTATTTTTCAACACTGGACTTTGCTGCTTCATCTTGGAAACTGAAAAAGTGGTCCAGTCTGATACATACAGGACTCACAGATTCACAGAGATGAGCAGCGTCTTGGAGGCAGTTTTCAAGCTGGTGTGCTCCATATGGATTGCCTGTAGAAAATCTCCTCACTTCATGGCAGAGATAGTTGGCAGGCAGACAGCCGAGGTGAGAGTTACCACAGGAAAATAAAAACAGATGGGCTGAACATGCCATGGCTGCCTCTCACTGTGGTAAAGGGAAAGAAAATCACGTTACGTACGCACAGTTCATTTAAGGTTCATGAACAAAGGAAAGCCCAATAACTCAGACACTAAGGGGAATGAAACATCACAGTCTGTAAGTACTCTGTCTCAGGCTGATATCTATCCTCACTCACATAAAAACAGCAGATGAAGCCCCCCACCCTCACCCACCCACACACATCACACCCCCACTGAGCTATAGGATCTGAACACCTGTTTCATTGTGGAGCTAAAAAAAGACCTGGCTCTTCAGATGTCACTCTGAGAGACTGTTAGTGTTCCTGATACTTTACAGAGATGAACACCATCAGACACAGGGCCAGCTGCCTGTTTTGTTTTCTTGTGGCTTGTTTGTTCTTGTGTGTTAAAAAAAAACACAAAATGAGAGAATGGTGTTATTTTAAACCGATTGTATTCACAGTTTCCAAAGAATTGAGTATCAAAAAAACAAGCCAAAATTATGTAGATTCAATTATTACACGAGATGCATTAATTGAGCTTATTTAGTATGTGTGAGAAAAGTATTGAAACAGAGGCATTGTTGTTAACAGACACTAAGCTGGTTGACAGAGATCATAGTATTTGTTCTGTGTTATTTGATTTAATACGAGAAAATCCACTTTTGTCTCAGTCTGTTGTATTTCATTTCAAACCATTCACAATTGCCTATGTTTTATTCTATTCAAGATTGTCATGTTGTAAGTTATCTGTAGTTGCAGACATTGATGTACACTGATCATTCATTATTTAACAACTCAACTTTATATTTTATTTCAGTGCTTTTCTTTATCTCAAACTGTTGTCATTGTTTTTAATGTTTACTATTTTTTCTGCTCTATTTCATTTTCAACTCTTTTTAATTTTTGAATACAATATACAATATTTCTATATGTGTGCATTAGTCTCAACTTCTAAATCCTTTTTTATTGTAAATAATGTTGATGGTTTTTTTTGTTCTTTTTCTGTCTTGTTTTCAATGGCTGTAAAGCCATTTGAATGCATTTGGTTTGTATGGAAGGTTCAGATGCAAAAAATATTAGCTCTCGGGAATCTAATGCCTTTTTGCATTTTATATTTTTCATTTTGTAAAACATGGTTGGAGGCATCACAAACTAAGGAAATGACTAAACAGGAATCATTCACCTTGCGCTAATTTATTGCTTTTGATTTGGGCTTGTTAGTAGAATAATTGGTTGGTTGTACATGATGGAAAAAATCTTCAATCCTCAACCTTGATTCAATTGGCTAGAGAGGAGGAGAGGAAAAGTGTGAATTTGTTGCATTTAGCATAGTTGATAGCAGCTGTAGGACAAGTTCATCCACATGATGTCCCACATGGAGATCAGTCCCATTCCCAGGAATGAGGGAGATGGAGTCCAGTTTATGTTACTCTTTGAATGTGGCCTGTATCATATTTCTGTATGAAGTGGTCACAGTTCTGAGCTTACCCACATGACAAAAGAACAACAAAAACATCAAAAGCAGCAGTGTTTACAGAAATACAAGGCAGCCATTCAAGTATGTGTGGTTTGATGTGAAGTGGAAGCTGAAAATCAATGACCAGATGATAGTGAGGATGAGCGGGGAGAGAAGGATGAGTCAAATTTGTGATGTTAGGTATTTGGGTTTCTCACTGAGTACAGGTGACTCCTACTTTCCCCCACCCTGCCATAATTGAAGGGACAGGTGCTTGTGTTGTGTTCTTAGTGTCTGAGTGAGAATCAGTTTGAGTATGTGTTGTGATTTATGTGTATCACAAGAAGATACAGGAACTGAAAAGAGCAGTTTGTCAGTTAACAATTGTTTTATTATTTCAGAATATGGACGAATACAGTTAAGGACAGGAATCAGATGTAGACAACAGTTGTTTAATTATCTAAGACAGCTGGGTTAACCTATTTTTCCTATTGAGAACATTTATCTGCTAATAAACAACTTTGAAAACAGATGAATATTAGCAGCTGTAGAGCAGGTTGATCCTCCTGATGTCCCAGTAGGACATGCCCCTCCTCTGGCCGATCTGGACATTGGCGTTGGGGATGGGGGTGATGGAGTCCCTCCCGTATGTGATGGAGAATGCTGTTCTTCCATAGTGCATGATGGAGGAGTAGTCATAGGGAGTGTTCAGGTTGTTGGTGGACTGCTTGTAGAAGTTGTAGGCCATCTGCTGGTTGATGTTCTGCCAGTTGATCCTGACGTAGGAGTCACGGTCGCTCCTGGTCTGTTCGTGCTGGAAGCCCAGAGCGTGGTTCATCTCGTGCTGGACGATGCCGTGGTGGAGGCAGCCTTGTCTGTTGAGAGAGAGCACCTGTCTGCCTCCAGTTCTGCCCAGAGAGGAGTAACATCCGGCTTTGTTCTCTATGCTGATGTAGTCGTACTGGTTGGTACGGGGCACGAAGCGGATGCAGGTTTGTCTGTGATACACCTTCATGGCGTAGTCCATCATCTGCCTCTCCCGCCTGGTGAAGTGGCTGCTCACGGTGAAGGGGATAATCACCTTGCCGTTGGAGGCTTTCTTCCACTGGCACTTCTGGTACCAGCACTTCATGGCGTTTCTGGTTCTGGGAGCAACCAGGTCTCCTTCCAGCAGGATCTCATCGGTGGCGTTGTTGGAGGTCAGGATCCTGGTGCTGATGTCCATGGTGTCTGGGGCTTCATCTTCTTCTTCTATTTCTTCAAAGTCTTCTGTGTCTCCCTCCTCTTGGAGAGGAAGTGCCTGAGAGAGGCCGAGCAGGAGCAGCAGCAGCAGGCTGGCAGAGGGAGTCATCTTCAGGGAGGCCGTAGAGCTTCTGTGGAGAGCTGCTGTGGAGAGACTCCTTGAAGCTTGATGTTTGACTCAGGTCAGTCCACACTCTTTATACTCTCCTCTACAGGTGTGTCTGCAGGAGGATTATGGGTTGGGGTTGTCTTTGTTAGGCCAAAATAAACCTGTGAAGGGAGGACTCCACAGACAAACCTACTCTGTAAACATGGTTTATTATGACTCCTTATCAGACGGGACCTGTTTGTAAAAAAAAACATATTACTGTCCAAAAATAGCCTCTTATTAGAATGATTTTAATGTACTGTTGTAGAAGATGTTGGGTTCATATGAGCCTTGAACCAAAAATGGACAGTCCATCACCATAGTGATCACAATAAATACTGCAGGGACCACAAACCCTCAGTCAAAATCAGATATGATTCCATCAACAGTTGTCGAGGCATCTTGCTGACAGTCAAACATCTCAAGGGCACACTACAGATGAAGTCACAGAATCGCTGAAGTCATGTATCATCAATTCAGACCTAATCTTATATGCTGGGAAACATTCCGATAGATATTTCAGTCACCTTTGAACTCATAGCTACAGCCCTCAATTCATTTTGATCATTACAATAATGGTGCAAGTTTTTAGAAATTTAACCAAACTCATGTTTACATTAACATCAGTGGAGATTAATATTAAGTAACAGCATAAATGTCAGTGATAAGTATGCTGAGTTTATTGTCTTGCAAATAAAATAAGAAATAAATGTATTTTTGATACAATATCGAAACCCTCAGTTTTGGGTCGTAACTTATTTGTCTAATGTAACTCTGTCTAACAGGGTGAATCATTGTTTAAGAGAGGTGCTCAATTGATAACCCCAGTTTTGTCCTGGCTCTCACTGCCCATCTGCCATCATGTTTTACGTTGTTGGGGCTTTGTGGTAGGGAAGGTAGCATCTGCATTGTCACTACCTGAAGCTTACAGGTACAAAGCCTGAGTCCGTTGAACGGGGCAATGCTGTTTGGGTTGTGTTGTAATATGAAGAGCTTCTGCTTGTGGAAATGGTGGGTACTGAGAGCTGGCATAGAGGGGGGTGGCTCTGGGACGCCAGAGCTAACTGGTACGGTGTGATGGGTCTCACTCAACCACACACTTGGTAAAGGGAGGAGCCAACTTGATACCCCTGGTGATGCGTTGGATCTAACTTCCCATCTATCCCCATTTATCGTAATGACCAGGCGTTGGGAGACATTTGGAGCCTAATGGCAGGTTATGTCACTTATCAGTAGAGTATAGATGTTGGGGTGAATGTGTAATGGGATAGGTTTCTTCACTGACTGTTTATACTTTCATTCAAGCATCAGTACCCTGTTTTTATATGAAATTCCAAAATCCTTAACTCTAATAAAGCAGCTTTGTTTCTGTAAAAATGTAACCAGAACGTTCATGTGTTTTCTCAAACTTGTATTCCAATCACTTTTTAAAAAAGAAGAATCAGACTCAACGTCAGACAAACAGCTAATCGTGCTCCTCTCATTCATCCTCAGCTTTCCTTTACACCGCAAAACATGATGGTATAAACTTCTCTGTTAGTGACCATTGGTTGTACACTACTTTTCATAATGCTTTGTGGGAAACTATGAGTCCACTATATTGGGTATAATTCACTATTTAGTGCTCAGTGAGTCACGGCTGATTTTGGACACAGCCTCAGTATGTCTCGTCTCTCGTTGTCAACTGTGTTCGCAGCACCTCTCATTTCCTGAAAGACACTGTGCAGTAAGATCATGAGCATCATGGAATAGTCCATGTGGTGCAGATTGTGGGTGTGTGGGGCTGAGACATTAGTTATTGATTAACTAGGCATTCTGCTGATGCCACATTTTTGCATATAGAGTTTTAGAGAAATATAATCAATTACACTATGGTCATAAACTACTTTCTTAACTATGATTTTTAGGTATCTTGTGGGGCCTTTGCCGACTGGTAAAGTACGCCCCTGATTTTAGTTATGAATGTAGATGAGAGGCACACACTGACATTCATCAAGGTTTATTTACAGTGACTTTTAAAGTTGTTCAGAGCAGAATGAGACTTGACTGATGTATTTGACCTGATAATATGTTGACATGACCCACACCTGTGATTCAATATAACTTTTTGATGACTTTTGCCTTTATTAGACAGCTTGAGAGCGACAGGACAGGAAATGTATTAACAGAGAGTTGGAGGTGACATGCACGAAATACTGTTGGAACTGGGATATGATCGTGAGACCAGCGATATGAGACTGAAGCCTCTGTACATGAGGCACCTGTTTGAGCTGAACCAGCCACACACCAAGGATGACTTGAAGGTAAATGAGAGAGACAAGCTGAGATTAGGGATGGTCTAAAAGGTGCATGCGTCTGTTAGAACCATTTTTAATATGTGTTGTTATGTATGTGTATCATAACAAGATACAGGAACTGAAAAGAGCAGTTGGTAATTTAACAATTGTTTTTTTATTTCAGAATATGACTGAATAAAGTTCAGGACAGGAATCAGATTTAGACAACAGTTGTTTAATTATCTAAGACAGCTGGGTTAACCTATTTTTCCTATTGAGAACATTTATCTGCTAATAAACAACTTTGAAAACAGATGAATATTAGCAGCTGTAGAGCAGGTTGATCCTCCTGATGTCCCAGTAGGACATGCCCCTCCTCTGGCCGATCTGGACATTGGCGTTGGGGATGGGGGTGATGGAGTCCCTCCCGTATGCGATGGAGAATGCTGTTCTTCCATAGTGCATGATGGAGGAGTAGTCATAGGGAGTGTTCAGGTTGTTGGTGGACTGCTTGTAGAAGTTGTAGGCCATCTGCTGGTTGATGTTCTGCCAGTTGATCCTGACGTAGGAGTCACGGTCGCTCCTGGTCTGTTCGTGCTGGAAGCCCAGAGCGTGGTTCATCTCGTGCTGGACGATGCCGTGGTGGAGGCAGCCTTGTCTGTTGAGAGAGAGCACCTGTCTGCCTCCAGTTCTGCCCAGAGAGGAGTAACATCCGGCTTTGTTCTCTATGCTGATGTAGTCGTACTGGTTGGTACGGGGCACGAAGCGGATGCAGGTTTGTCTGTGATACACCTTCATGGCGTAGTCCATCATCTGCCTCTCCCGCCTGGTGAAGTGGCTGCTCACGGTGAAGGGGATAATCACCTTGCCGTTTGAGGCTTTCTTCCACTGGCACTTCTGGTACCAGCACTTCATGGCGTTTCTAGTTCTGGGAGCAACCAGGTCTCCTTCCAGCAGGATCTCATCAGTGGCGTTGTTGGAGGTCAGGATCCTGGTGCTGATGTCCATGGTGTCTGGGGCTTCATCTTCTTCTTCTATTTCTTCGAAATCTTCTGTGTCTCCCTCCTCTTGGAGAGGAAGTGCCTGAGAGAGGCCGAGCAGGAGCAGCAGCAGCAGGCTGGCAGAGGGAGTCATCTTCAGGGAGGCTGTGTAGCTTCTGTGGAGATCTGCTGTGGAGAGACTCCTTGAAGCTTGATGTTTGACTCAGGTCAGTCCACACTCTTTATACTCTCCTCTACAGGTGTGTCTGCAGGAGGATTATGGGTTGGGGTTGTCTTTGTTAGGCCAAAATAAACCTGTGAAGGGAGGACTCCACAGACAAACCTACTCTGTAAACATGGTTTATTATGACTCCTTATCAGACGGGACCTGTTTGTAAAAAGACACATTACTGTCCTAAAATAGCCTCTTATTAGAATGATTTTAATGTACTGTTGTAGAAGATATTGGGTACGTCTGACGGCCAGTCCATCCCCACAGTGATCACAATAAATACTGCAGGGACCACAAATCCCCGTACAAAATCAGATATGATTCCATCAACAGTTGTCGAGGCATCTTGCTGACAGTCAAACCTCTCGATTGCACACTACAGAAGAAGTCACAGAATCGCTGAAGTCATGGATAATTAATTCAGACCAAATCTCATTTGCTGGGAAACATTCCAATAGATATTTCAGTCACCTTTGAACTCATAGTTACAGTCTAGAAGTCAGAAATGTCAGTGATAAGTATGTTTATTTAAATAAGAAATAAATGTATTTGATACAATACTGAAACCCTCAGTTTTGGGCTATAACTTATATGTCCAATGTCACTCTGTCTAACAGGATGAATCACTGTTTAAGCGAGGTGCTCACTTGATAACCCCAGTTTTGTGCTGGCTCTCACTGCCCATCTATCGTCATGTTTTGTATTGTAGGGGCTGTGTGGTGGGGCAGGTAGTATCTGCATTATCACTACCTGAAGCTTACAGGAACGAAGCCTGAGTCCATTGAACGGTTCAATGCTGTTTGGGTCATGTTGTAGTATGAAGAGCTTCTGCTTGTGTCACCAAAATGTTTCTGTTTCCTAAATCTTTTATTCCAATCACTTTGTTAAGAAGATGTTTTAGACTTAACATCAGACAGACGCTCCTCTCATTCTTCCGCGCTTTCTTTTACATCGCAACACATGACAGTATAAATTCCTCTGTTAGTGACCATTGGTTGTACACTACTTTTCATAATGCATTGTGGGAAACTATGACTCCACAATACAGGGTATAATTCACTATTTAGTGCTCAGTGAATCACGGCTGATTTCGGACACAGCCAAAGTCTCTCTTGTCTCTCGTTGTCAACTGTGTTCACCACATCCATCATTTCTTCAAAGACACTGTGCAGTAAGATCATGAGCATCATGGAATAGTCCATGTGGTGCAGATTGTGGGTGTGTGGGGCTGAGACATCAGTTATTGATTAACTAGGCATTCTGCTGATGCCACATTTTTGCATATAGAGTTTTAGAGAAATATAATCAATTGCACTATGGTCATAAACTACTTTCTTAACTATGATTTTTAGGTATCTTATGGGGCCTTTGCCGACTGGTAAAGTACGCCCCTGATTTTAGTTATGAATGCAGATGAGAGGCACACACTGACATTCATCAAGGTTTATTTACAATGACTTTTTAAGTTGTTCAGAGCAGAAATAATTTATGTATGTCACTACAATATTGGGATAGTCTGTTGTGTGTTTGTTATTTGTTTATTAGTATGTTGTTGTTGTCTCTCGTCTGTTGACACTTTATTTGTGGGAAATTGGGCCTCCTATTAAAAGCTTTAAATAGCTTCCTTTGGGTCACCCCTTTCCACACATCCAACCATTGTGAAATGTTTACTGAATATATATAGATGTATATTTGTGATGATGTATGTGAATAAACTAAACTAAACTAAAATTTGACATGACTGATGTATTTGACCTGATAATCTGTTGCCTTTACACACGCCTAGGATGATTCAAAATACATTTTTGCTGACTTTTGCCTTTATCAGACAGCTTGAGAGAGTCAGGACAGGAAATGTGGGGACAGAGAGTTGGAGATGACGTGCACCAAATATTGTTTGAACTGGGATTTGATCGTGAGACCAGCGAGATTAGACTGAAATCTCGGTACACGAGGCACCTGTGAGCTGAACCAGACTCACACCAAGGATGACTTGAAGATAAATGAGAGAGACAAGCTGAGGTTAGGGATGGTCAAAAAGGTGCAGGCTGTTCATTGCCAGTCTCAGTGCTCAATCCATATGTATTTCTCGAACTAATTCTACTATTTACTTTTTTGGCTGTTCACATTACTTTTTAAATGTGTCCTGCAATTTATTTCCTTGTGAACAGGTCACAGTCCTGAACTCACCCACATGCACGAAAGAACAACAACAAAGACACATGCGGGAAGATGTTTACAGAAGTAAACATGGTAGCCACTGATGTATGTTAGGTTTACAGTTGATTTGCAGTGGAAGCCAGTGAATCTATGAGCAGGTGATGAAGAGGACAATGAAGAGAAAAAAGAGAGTCATAGTTTAAAATGGCTTTCTGATAGTTTTATTGAGTGTGAGTGACTCATCTTGCCATTACTGATATGTGACAAAAGTCATTAAGAGTGTTGTCAAAGTCACATGCAGTCTGACCTGGCTGTTCAGAATAAGGTCTAACTGTATCTGATTCAGGACCAGATGTGAAGGTGCCCTAAATCAGAAGTGATAAGATCAAATCTGATGGGACTTCAAACTGTCCTAAAAAAAATTACATCTGAGTCACAGATGAGATAAATATACTTGGTATGGAACAGTAATTTACAGCACTAGTAACAGGGCCAGGTGCTTGTGTTGTATTCTTGGTGTCTGTTAGAACCATTTTTAATATGTGTTGTTATGTATGTGTATCATAACAAGATACAGGAACTGAAAAGAGCAGTTGGTCATTGAACAATGTTTTTTTTATTTCAGAATATGACTGAATAAAGTTAAGGACAGGAATCAGATGTAGACAACCATTGTTTGATTATCTAAGACAGCTGGGTTAACATATTATTTCCGATTGAGAACATTTATCTTCTAATCAACAACTTTGAAAACAGATGAATATTAGCAGCTGTAGAGCAGGTTGATCCTCCTGATGTCCCAGTAGGACATGCCCCTCCTCTGGCCGATCTGGACATTGGCGTTGGGGATGGGGGTGATGGAGTCCCTCCCGTATGCGATAGAGAAGGCTGTTCTTCCATAATGCATGATGGAGGAGTAGTCATAGGGAGTGTTCAGGTTGTTGGTGGACTGCTTGTAGAAGTTGTAGGCCATCTGCTGGTTGATGTTCTGCCAGTTGATCCTGACGTAGGAGTCACGGTCGCTCCTGGTCTGTTCGTGCTGGAAGCCCAGAGCGTGGTTCATCTCGTGCTGGACGATGCCGTGGTGGAGGCAGCCTTGTCTGTTGAGAGAGAGCACCTGTCTGCCTCCAGTTCTGCCCAGAGAGGAGTAACATCCGGCTTTGTTCTCTATGCTGATGTAGTCGTACTGGTTGGTGCGAGGCACGAAGCGGATGCAGGTTTGTCTGTGATACACCTTCATGGCGTAGTCCATCATCTGCCTCTCCCGCCTGGTGAAGTGGCTGCTCACGGTGAAGGGGATAATCACCTTGCCGTTGGAGGCTTTTTTCCACTGGCACTTCTGATACCAGCACTTCATAGCGTTTCTGGTTCTGGGAGCAACCAGGTCTCCTTCCAGCAGGATCTCATCGGTGGCGTTGTTGGAGGTCAGGATCCTGGTGCTGATGTCCATGGTGTCTGGGTCTTCATCTTCTTCTTCTATTTCTTCAAAGCCTTCTGTGTCTCCCTCCTCTTGGAGAGGAAGTGCCTGAGAGAGGCCTAGCAGGAGCAGCAGCAGCAGGCTGGCAGAGGGAGTCATCTTCAGGGAGGCCGTGGAGCTTCTGTAGAGATCTGCTGTGGAGAGACTCCTTGAAGCTTGATGTTTGACTCAGGTCAGTCCACACTCTTTATACTCTCCTCTACAGGTGTGTCTTCAGGAGGATTATGTGTTGGGGTCATCTTTGTTAGGCCAAAATAAACCTAACTCCACAGACAAACCTACTCTTTAAACATGGTTTGTTATGTCTGCTCATCAGACAGGACCTGTTTGTAAAAAAATACATTTTACCTCCTTAAAACAGGTTCTGAATTCACTGATTGGAATGTCCTGTTGATGTGATGATGTTTGGTAGCGAGCCAAAATACTAGGTACACATGAATTTCAAAATTTGCAAAAAAAAAAACTGTTGTCATTGTGTAGGAAAAGTAATGACCTTAGCATACAGCTTTTTCCTTATTTTACCTCTTTTTTCTCCCCCTTTTCCCCACTCCAAACAGACTGTTGTCAAATTTACCAGACCTTTCTATTTGTATTAATAGGAGTGTAGTTATTCCTCCAGAGTTTGTGTTCAGGGCTGCCTCTTCAAGAGCAGTCTGTTTTTCATAACAAACAACTACTACAGAGAAATAGCAGACTATAAAATGCCATAATTGACCAATCAGACTCAAGTGTTTAACACAACTCTGTGATAACAGTAAAATAAACAGCTGGCAGTGGCCCGTAGAGAATGTCTGGGCACATCCCCATGTCTTGTTTTTGCAAACGTTGGACATTAAAGAATCTCACTGAACAGAGATTAAATTAGGACTTTGCAGGTCCTGTGAGGACTTTCAATTTATGTCGACTTTGGGGCCCCCTATGGACAACGTGGTACCTTTTACATCTTTTCTGATCTTGTCTTCTACATGTTTGAGTAGTGTTTACTGACAAAGAATCTCATCCTACTTTCTTTTAACAGTGAAATGTGTCGCTCTCTGTGTATACGTATAAATGCTGTTTCTGCAGCCTGCTTTAAATCATCTCGTCTGACACCAAACCTCTAACTGGTTACTGGTATAAAATGACCTTATAGAAATTGTCAGTTTGGGCAGCAGCCTCCAGAGCTCCTCCCATGTGCACAGCCCTGTTAGGTTACTCTTTAGTTCATGTGTTTGTAGCTTAAGTGTAGGTAATCTATCTTCATGCTTTACTGAGGTGTGCTCAGCTAGCTTAGAGGTGGTTAAAAATGTAACGCTTGCCACACAGTCACTCTATTACACACATCAGCAGTCCAGTGTATTGTAGTGCTGCAGCTGTTCAACATGAACACGTTCAAGATAAAGTGCTGCAGCATCAGTGAGGACAAATGCTCAGGGACCATAACAACCTACAACATATTTATTTTATGATTTTCAATGTGTACTTTAGCTGCTATGTTTTGACACTTAGGATGGTATGTTTCTCCTCCTGGAGGGAGTATATGATGAGAAGGTAGCAGGTATTTTGTTAAAGGGCACATTCGTACAACGTTCTTAGTAGCTATGATGTGATTCAAAATTTGGACTTCTCATTTAGGGAGCTTACTGAAGGATATCATCCATCATGAGTTAAATGTTGAGTTAAAGCGTTGATTGTACTTCCTATACACTGACAATCTTTAAAAAATAGTAAAAGTTAAAGGTGTGAACGACACAGCTACCAGACTTTTTATGATTTTCTATATCATGTAATGTGTCCTGAAATGTTTGAGTTAATACATGCATAAGGCTCCTGTTTGTAACTTAGCTGTGTGATATTTCTACATCTTACTGTATACATATTAATTCATTTAACCATAGTAATAGATATGAATTGCAAACAATCATCCAACACTAGTATTTCATTTTTTTCTGAAATCAAAAGACACTCAAGCGTTGGTCTGATTTGTATCAGGGATCACAGTGATGGACTTAATCCACTGTACAGTTTGTCATGCAGAAAAAATGAGAATGACAGCAGAGTGGCTGGACAAAGTGCCACAGGGACAGTGATAAAAAAACACAGGGCAGCAATCCTCCATCATAACCGTGAAATAAGAGAGCACTGAGTGCCAGGGTCACTCACTGCTCGCTGTACAGCTTTTGGCTTACAATATTTGTCGGGCTGCTCAGATGCTCTATCAGGACCAATTCAATAGCATCTGAAGCAGCACAATCTATCAGGCAAACTGTGGACTCAGCAGGAGGAGCGACCATTTGTCATGGAGTCACTCAGAGTACCCGGGTGATTTAAGATCAACCACAGTGCCTGCTGATGCAGTGCAAGCAAACTGAAGACATTATTTTAGGATGCCTCTTAATCACAGGTCCACAGGAGGAAGAATGCATTTACACTTGAATCCTGTAACAAACAAATAAATTACTAGAACACTAATGCAAATTATATCACAGTTTAAATTTAATGCTGACACCTTCATGTCCTCTGAAGGTTCTGACTATTTTTTACAAAACCTTTATTTTCCATATATTAAATATTTTTATTCTGATCTATTGAACAGAATAAGCGTTTTCAATGAATCTAAGAGACCAGAGAATGAAATCAAGACTCAGATCTTCTTACTGTGGGTGGTACTGCTGGTGATAAAGCAAAACAAGGTCACTCTTCTCTTGACCTCACTGGACATTTTAATGACTAAAAGCATCATTAAAATGACATGTATGAGTCAATATTCAGTCAGCTGATTGATAGACGTATGGTTAGTCTGTATGCTGAACCAGCTTTTACATCCAGATTATGTTCTTTAAAAGCAGAAAAGCTCTCCAAGGAGATGTGTGGGCTCAAGTTTTGTTTTATACAAAAGAGTAACACTGATAAATCTATGATGCGTAATGATCATTTCCATCATAACGTACTTTATTGTTTTCTGAAAAACCACAGATGAGCTCATTCCTTTGTCTGTTACACTTTACCAAAGAAGCTGACACAAAGGCACAGTGGCATTATTGGGTCTGGTAACACACTGCTGGAACATTATTTAATTGTTATGCTAAATCAACAAGAAACTTAATATCAGCTGTTCTTGACTGATTGGTGATCAGCATGACAAAAAGTCCTGCCACTGATGTTAATGTAAACATTGGTTCCCAAAAACCTGCACCATGATTGTAAATGATCAAAACGAGCTGAGGGAGTGAAACTATGAGTTCAAAGCTGTCTGGATATCTATTGGAATGTTCCAAGGAAAATAATTTCTGAATGCATGATTCATGGCTGCTGAGCCCAGCCTCTCATTGTCCCTCTGGTTGGCTCAGACCACAAACTGTTGTAATTTTTTTTTTTTTTTAGATAGAGGTCTTGTCTAATGCGCAGACATAACAAACCATGTTTAAAGAGTAGGTTTGTCTGTGGAGTCCTCCCTTCACAGGTTTATTTTGGCCTAACAAAGACAACCCCAACACATAATCCTCCTGAAGACACACCTGTAGAGGAGAGTATAAAGAGTGTGGACTGACCTGAGTCAAACATCAAGCTTCAAGGAGTCTCTCCACAGCAGATCTCTACAGAAGCTCCACGGCCTCCCTGAAGATGACTCCCTCTGCCAGCCTGCTGCTGCTGCTCCTGCTAGGCCTCTCTCAGGCACTTCCTCTCCAAGAGGAGGGAGACACAGAAGGCTTTGAAGAAATAGAAGAAGAAGATGAAGTCCCAGACACCATGGACATCAGCACCAGGATCCTGACCTCCAACAACGCCACCGATGAGATCCTGCTGGAAGGAGACCTGGTTGCTCCCAGAACCAGAAACGCTATGAAGTGCTGGTATCAGAAGTGCCAGTGGAAAAAAGCCTCCAACGGCAAGGTGATTATCCCCTTCACCGTGAGCAGCCACTTCACCAGGCGGGAGAGGCAGATGATGGACTACGCCATGAAGGTGTATCACAGACAAACCTGCATCCGCTTCGTGCCTCGCACCAACCAGTACGACTACATCAGCATAGAGAACAAAGCCGGATGTTACTCCTCTCTGGGCAGAACTGGAGGCAGACAGGTGCTCTCTCTCAACAGACAAGGCTGCCTCCACCACGGCATCGTCCAGCACGAGATGAACCACGCTCTGGGCTTCCAGCACGAACAGACCAGGAGCGACCGTGACTCCTACGTCAGGATCAACTGGCAGAACATCAACCAGCAGATGGCCTACAACTTCTACAAGCAGTCCACCAACAACCTGAACACTCCCTATGACTACTCCTCCATCATGCACTATGGAAGAACAGCCTTCTCCATTGCATACGGGAGGGACTCCATCACCCCCATCCCCAACGCCAACGTCCAGATCGGCCAGAGGAGGGGCATGTCTTACTGGGACATCAGGAGGATCAACCTGCTCTACAGCTGCTAATATTCGTCTGTTTTCAAAGTTGTTTATTAGCAGATAAATGTTCTCAATAGGAAAAATAGGTTAACCCAGCTGTCTTAGATAATCAAACAACTGTTGTCTACATCTGATTCCTGTCCTTAACTGTATTCGTCCATATTCTGAAATAATAAAACAATTGTTAAATGACCAACTGCTCTTTTCAGTTCCTGTATCTTGTAATGACACACATACATCACAACACCTATTAAAAATGGATTGCTTCGGTTTCCACCTGCAGAGCAGGGAGATCGCGCTTTTTTCTGCATTATGTTAAACGCTCTGGATGAGGAAACACAACACGATCACGCTCGTGATTCTTTCATCACTTTTTCCACGAGTGTAACACAGACACCAAGAACACACACAAGCTCATGGCTCTGTTTCTACTGTTGTAAATTACTGTTCCATACCAAGATTATTTATCTCATCTGTGACTCAGATGTGATTTTTTTTAGGACAGTTTGAACAGCAGAAGTCCCATCAGATTTGATCTCATCACTTCTGATTTAGGGCACCTTCACATCTGGTCCTGAATCAGATACAGTTAGACCTCATTCTGAACAGCCAGGTCAGACTGCATGTGACTTGGACAACACTCTTAATGACTTTTGTCACATATCAGTGATGGCAAGATGAGTCACTCACACTCAATAAAACAAACAGAAAGCCATTTTAAACTATGACTCTCTTTTTTCTCTTCATTGTCCTCTTCATCACCTGCTCATAGATTCACTGGCTTCCACTGCACATCAACTGTAAAGCTAACATACTTCAGTGGCTACCATGTTTACTTCTGTAAACATCTTGCTGCATGTGTCTTTGTTGTTGTTGTTCTTTCGTGCATGTGGGTGAGTTCAGGACTGTGACCTGTTCACAAGGAAATAAATTGCAGGACACATTTAAAAAGTAATGTGAACAGCCAGAAAAGTAAAAAAAAATAACTGTTCTTGGCAATACATATGGATTGATCAACGAGACGGGCAGTGACAAACCCGCAACTCATAGACGACCCCTAACCTCAGCTTGTCTCTCTCTCTTTACCCTCAAGTCATCCTTGGTGTGAGTCTGGTTCAGCTAAGACTGGTGCCTCATGTACAGAGGTTTCAGTCTAATCTCGCTGGTCTCACGATCAAATCCCAGTTCCAACAGTTTTTGGTGCATGTCACCTCTAACTCTCTGTCCCCACATTTCCTGTCCTGACTCTCTCAAGCTGTCTAATAAAGGCAAAAGTCATCAAAAATGTCTCTTGAATCATAGGTGTGGGTCATGTCAACATATTATCAGGTCAAATACATCAGTCATGTCAAATTTTAGTTTAGTTTAGTTTATTCACACACATCATCACAAATATACATCTATATATATTCGGTAAACATTTCACAATGGTTGGATGTGTGGAAAGGGGTGTCCCAAAGGAAACTATTTAAAGCTTTTAATAGGAGGCCCAATTTCCCACAAATAAAGTGTCAACAGACGAGAGACAACAACAACATACTAACAAACAAATAACAAACACACAACAGACTATCCCAATATTGTAGTGACATACATAAATTAGTTCTGCTCTGAACAACTTTAAAAGTCACTGAAAATAAACCTTGATGAATGTCAGTGTGTGCCTCTCATCTACATTCATAACTAAAATCAGGGGCACACTTTACGAGTCGGCAAAGGCCCCACAAGATACCTAAAAATCATAGTTAAGAAAGTAGTTTATGACCATAGTGTAATTGATTATATTTTTCTAAAACTCTATATGCAAAAATGTGGCATCAGCAGAATGCCTAGTTAATCAATAACTGATGTCTCTGCCCCACACACCCACAATCTGCACCACATGGACTATTCCATGATGCTCATGATCTTACTGCACAGTGTCTTTGAAGAAATGATGGATGTGGCGAACACAGTTGACAACGAGAGACGAGAGAGACTTAGGCTGTGTACAAAATCAGCCGTGACTCACTGAGCACTAAATGGTGAATTATACCCAATATAGTGGACTCATAGTTTCCCACAATGCATTATGAAAAGAAGTGTACAACCAATGGTCACTAACAGAGAAATTTATACAATCATGCATTGTGGTGTGAAGGACAGCGGCAGACAGATTAGAGGAGCACAATCAGCTCTCTGAAGTTAAGTCTGATTCATATGTAGTAAACAAAGAAATGTTTTGGTGACATTTTTAAAGTAATAAAGCCACTTTATGAAAATAGAAGATTTTTAGAATTTCATAGAAAAACAGGGTTACTGATGCTTAGATGAAAGGATAAACGCTCAGGGAATAAATCTATCCCATCAAACCTTCACCCCAACATCTATGCTCTACCAATGACTGACATTATCAACCATTAGGCCTTTAAAAATCCAACACTCAAGCATGGCGATAAATGGGGATAGATGAGAAGTGAGATCCAGCAGCACTTCACAGGTTTATCAAGTTGGCTCCTCCCTTCCCCAGTATGTGGTTGAGTAAGACCCATCACAACTTACCAGTTAGCTCTGGTGCCCTGGAAACTGCCACCTCCATGCCAGCTCTCAATGCCCACCATGTCCACAAGCAGAAGCTCTTCATATTACAACACGACCCAAATAGTATTGCCCCATTCACAGGAC
Source organism: Notolabrus celidotus (assembly GCF_009762535.1). NCBI lineage: Eukaryota > Metazoa > Chordata > Actinopteri > Labriformes > Labridae > Notolabrus > Notolabrus celidotus. Next base: position 18,394,555 of record NC_048274.1, on the reverse strand, counting down.
TCATCACTTATCACTGACATTTCTGACTTGAGGGCTGTAACTATGAGCTCAAAGGTGACTGAAATATCTATTGGAATGTTTACCAGTAAATTGGATTAGGTCATAATTAATTATCCATTACTTTCGAGATTCTGTGCATTCTTCTGTAGTGTGCAACCAAGAGGTTTGCCTTTCAGTGAGATGCCTTTTTATTGTGATCACTGTGGTGATGGACAGGCCATTTTTGGTTCAAGGTTCATGTACCCAAACAGGACATCAAGATAAGTCAAATTAGGGTCTGTTTTAGACAGTAATACATGTTTTTTTAGACACAGGTCTTGAGTAATGCGCAGACATAACAAACCACGTTTAAAGAGTAGGTTTGTCTGTAGAGTCCTCCCTTCACAGGTTTATTTTGGCCTAACAAAGACAACCCCAACCCATAATCCACCTGCAGACACACCTGTAGAGGAGAGTATAAAGAGTGTGGACTGACCTGAGTCAAACATCAAGCTTCAAGGAGTCTCTCCACAGCAGATCTCCACACAAGCTCCACAGCCTCCCTGAAGATGATTCCCTCTGCCAGCCTGCTGCTGCTGCTCCTGCTCGGCCTCTCTCAGGCACTTCCACTCCAAGAGGAGGGAGACACAGAAGGCTTTGAAGAAATAGAAGAAGAAGATGAAGTCCCAGACACCATGGACATCAGCACCAGGATCCTGACCTCCAACAACGCCACCGATGAGATCCTGCTGGAAGGAGACCTGGTTGCTCCCAGAACCAGAAACGCCATGAAGTGCTGGTATCAGAAGTGCCAGTGGAAAAAAGCCTCCAACGGCAAGGTGATTATCCCCTTCACCGTGAGCAGCCACTTCACCAGGCGGGAGAGGCAGATGATGGACTACGCCATGAAGGTGTATCACAGACAAACCTGCATCCGCTTCGTGCCTCGTACCAACCAGTACGACTACATCAGCATAGAGAACAAAGCCGGATGTTACTCCTCTCTGGGCAGAACTGGAGGCAGACAGGTGCTCTCTCTCAACAGACAAGGCTGCCTCCACCACGGCATCGTCCAGCACGAGATGAACCACGCTCTGGGCTTCCAGCACGAACAGACCAGGAGCGACCGTGACTCCTACGTCAGGATCAACTGGCAGAACATCAACCAGCAGATGGCCTACAACTTCTACAAGCAGTCCACCAACAACCTGAACACTCCCTACGACTACTCCTCCATCATGCACTATGGAAGAACAGCATTCTCCATTGCATACGGGAGGGACTCCATCACCCCCATCCCCAACGCCAACGTCCAGATCGGCCAGAGGAGGGGCATGTCTTACTGGGACATCAGGAGGATCAACCTGCTCTACAGCTGCTAATATTCATCTGTTTTCAAAGTTGTTTATTAGCAGATAAATGTTCTCAATAGGAAAAATAGGTTAACCCAGCTGTCTTAGATAATCAAACAACTGTTGTCTACATCTGATTCCTGTCCTTAACTGTATTCGTCCATATTCTGAAATAATAAAACAATTGTTAAATGACCAACTGCTCTTTTCAGTTCCTGTATCTTGTAATGACACACATACATCACAACACATATTAAAAATGGATTGCTATGGTCTCCACCTGCAGAGCAGGGAGATCGCGCTTTTTTCTGCATTATGTTAAACGCTCTGGATGAGGAAACACAACACGATCACGCTCGTGATTCTTTCATCACTTTTTCCACGAGTGTAACACAGACACCAAGAACACACACAAGCTCATGGCTCTGTTTCTACTGTTGTAAATTACTGTTCCATACCAAGATTATTTATCTCATCTGTGACTCAGATGTGATTTTTTTTTAGGATAGTTTGAACAGCAGAAGTACCATCAGATTTGATCTCATCACTTCTGATTTAGGGCACCTTCACATCTGGTACTGAATCAGATACAGTTAGACCTCATTCTGAACAGCCAGGTCAGATTGCATGTGACTTGGACAACACTCTTAATGACTTTTGTCACATATCAGTAATGGCAAGATGAGTCACTCACACTCAGTAAAACAAACAGAAAGCCATTTTAAACTATGACTCTCTTTTTTCTCTTCATTGTCCTCTTCATCACCTGCTCATAGATTCACTGGCTTCCACTGCACATCAACTGTAAAGCTAACATACTTCAGTGGCTACCATGTTTACTTCTGTAAACATCTTGCTGCATGTATCTTTGTTGTTGTTGTTCTTTCGTGCATGTGGGTGAGTTCAGGACTGTGACCTGTTCACAAGGAAATAAATTGCAGGACACATTTAAAAAGTAATGTGAACAGCCAGAAAAGTAAAAAAAAAAACTGTTCTTGCCAATACATATGGATTGATCAACGAGACGGGCAGTGACAAACCCGCAACTCATAGACGACCCCTAACCTCAGCTTGTCTCTCTCTCATTTACCTTCAAGTCATCCTTGGTGTGAGTCTGGTTCAGCTAAGACAGGTGCCACATGTACAGAGGTTTCAGTCTAATCTCGCTGGTCTCACGATCAAATCCCAGTTCCAACAGTGTTTGGTGCATGTCACCTCTAACTCTCTGTCCCCACATTTCCTGTGCTGACTCTCTCAAGCTGTCTAATAAAGGCAAAAGTCATCAAAAATGTCTCGTGAATCATAGGTATGGGTCATGTCAACATATTATCAGGTCAATTACATCAGTCAGGTCTCATTCTGCTCTGAACAACTTTAAAAGTCACTGGAAATAAACCTTGTTGAATGTCATTGCGTGCCTCTCATCTACAGCCATAACTAAAATCAGGGGCACACTTTATCCTTAGGCAGAGGCCCCAAAACATTCCAAAAATCATGGTTAAGAAAACTCTATATGCAAAAATATGGCATCAGATGAATGCCAAATTCATCAATAACTGATCTCTAAGCTTCACACACCCACAATCTGCACCACATGGACTATCCCATGATGCTTACAGTCTTACTGCATGGTGTCTTTGAAGAAATGATGGATGTGTTGAACACAGTTGACAGAGAGGAACAAGAGAAACCGAGGCTGTGTCCAAAATCCCTCGCGACTCACTGAGCACTATATAGTGAATTATACCCTGTATTGTGGACTCATTGTTTCCCACAATGCATTATGAAAAGTAGTGTACAACCAATGTTCACTAACAGAGGAATTTATACTGTCATGTGTTGCGATGTAAAGGAAAGCGCGGACGAATGAGAGGAGCGTTTGTCTGATGTTAAGTCTAAAACATCTTCCTAACAAAGTGATTGGAATAAAAGATTTAGGAAACACAGAAACGTTTCGGTGACACAAGCAGAAGCTCTTCATATTACAACACGACCCAAACAGCATTGCCCCGTTCAACGGACTCAGGCTTTTTTCCTGTAAGCTTCAGGTATTGAGAATGCAGATACTACCTGCCCCACCACGCGGCCCCTACATTACAAAACATGACGATAGATGGGCAGTGAAAGCCAACACAAAACTGGCGTTATCAAGTCAGCACCTCTCTTGAAAAGTGATTCATCCTGTAATACAGAGTTATATTAGCAACATTAGACAAATAAGTTATGGCCCAAAACTGAAGGTTTCAGTATTGTATCAAATACATTTATTTCTTATTTTAATTAGCAAAAAAATAACTCAGCATTCTTATCACTGACATTTCTGACTTCATGGCTGTAACTATGAGTTCAAAGGTGACTGAAATATCTATTGGAATGTTTCCCAGCAAATGAGATTTGGTCTGAATTAATTATCCATGACTTCAGCGATTCTGTGACTTCTTCTGTAGTGTGCAATCGAGAGGTTTGACTGTCAGCAAGATGCCTCGACAACTGTTGATGGAATCATATCTGATTTTGTACAGGGATTTATGGCCCCTGCAGTATTTCTTGTGATCACTATGGTGATGGATTGTCCATCATGCGTACCCAATATCTTCTACAACAGTACATTAAAATCATTCTAATAAGAGGCTATTTTAGGACAGTAATGTGTCTTTTTACAAACAGGCCCTGTCTGATAAGCAGATATAACAAACCATGTTTACATAGTAGGTGTGTCTGTGGCGTCCTCCCTTCACAGGTTTATTTTGGCCTAACAAAGATGACCCCAACCCATAATCCTCCTGCAGACACACCTGTAGAGGAGAGTATAAAGAGTGTGGACTGACCTGAGTCAAACATCAAGCTTCAAGGAGTCTCTCCACAGCAGATCTCCACACAAGCTCCACAGCCTCCCTGAAGATGAATCCCTCCGCCAGCCTGCTGCTGCTGCTCCTACTCGGCCTCTCTCATGCACTTCCTCTCCAGGAGGAAGGAAGCGGAGAAGAATATGAAGAAGCAGAAGAGGAAGTCCCAGACACCATGGACATCAGCACCAGGATCCTGACCTCCAACAATGCCACTGATGAGATCCTGCTGGAAGGAGACCTGGTTGCTCCCAGAACCAGAAACGCCATGAAGTGCTGGTACCAGAAGTGCCAGTGGAAGAAAGCCTCAAACGGCAAGGTGATTATCCCCTTCACCGTGAGCAGCCACTTCACCAGGCGGGAGAGGCAGATGATGGACTACGCCATGAAGGTGTACCACAGACAAACCTGCATCCGCTTCGTCCCCCGTACCAACCAGTACGACTACATCAGCATAGAGAACAAAGCCGGATGTTACTCCTCTCTGGGCAGAACTGGAGGCAGACAGGTGCTCTCTCTCAACAGGCGGGGCTGCCTCCACCACGGCATCGTCCAGCACGAGATGAACCATGCTCTGGGCTTCCAGCATGAACAGACCAGGAGCGACCGTGACTCCTACGTCAGGATCAACTGGCAGAACATAAACCAACAGATGGCCTACAACTTCTACAAGCAGTCCACCAACAACCTGAACACTCCCTATGACTACTCCTCCATCATGCACTATGGAAGAACAGCCTTCTCCATCGCATACGGGAGGGACTCCATCACCCCCATCCCCAACGCCAACGTCCAGATCGGCCAGAGGAGGGGCATGTCCTACTGGGACATCAGGAGGATCAACCTGCTCTACAGCTGCTAATATTCATCTGTTTTCAAAGTTGTTAGTTAATGTTCTCAATCGGAAAAAATAGCAAAATCCAGCTGGCTGTAATAATTTAACAAGTGTAGTTCAATAAAGCCATCACAAAAAGATTACAAACTGTCTTGTGTGTTTTTTCTTTTGTGTTTAGTTTTTTAAGGACACAAAGAAGGCTGCACTGAAAGACACCAACAACATAGCACAGGTTTGTGGCCCTGTACTTTGTGCAGTAAGTCACATCAAAGTTACATGAACTATAACAGTCTCTCAGAGTGACATCTAAAGAGCCAACATATTTTTGACTGTCCCTAACCTCAGTTTCTTTCTCTCATTTACTATCAAATCATACCAGGTATTGGTCAAGGTACCAGAGTATGAGGCTAAATCATCACAAGTGACATCAACATAGACTTTGGTCTCTCAAATGAAGCGCTATACAAAGTTCAGTTAGGAAGACTGCATGCTAATTAATTGTACATTTCACTTCCTTCATTGTGCTCACTCACCCACACATGCACACTCCTATTTCCTGTGGTCATCACTTTTTCTCATCACCTGGACATATCTCATAGCACTGCTTCTCACCCTCATTGTTAGCCTACCACATAGTTGCTGTCTTTTTTAAACATGGTTCTCTCTTCCTCCACTTAATTCATGCATTTGCTGTGTGTGACTCTCCACCTCCGCAGCTTCATCAGCCTCAGATGACATCAGCTAACACCTTCATCACCAGTGTCTGCACTGATGATGACTTACTGACCAGATGTAATGCTGTTTATCTACTGTCATGGCAGAGGTAAGGGTCTGTCCAAAGGGCCTGTCCAGAGGGAGTGACATGCATGAATCTAATTGAATGCTCAAATAATTTATTGTGTGAGATTTTAATGTTGTCGCTCTGTTATGTTACCTTTTTGAAGTAGGAAATTGTACACTGGATTACAACATATATGTGATACTTAAGTGTTAGTAGTTCAAACACAAAGTGGTGAGGGACTGGATTGAGAAAGGGCCAGGGAAAGAGGGTAGGGACACACAAGGCCTCATCATTCATCTCTAATACATACTAATTGAGGCCGCTTTCTGAATGTTTTACACCCTGACATCAGACAGTAAAAGAGCACTGCTGTCAAGAAGGGAAACTGCATGCTGGTGATCATACAGTGAGTATCATATTAGGATGCATAATAAGGTATGTTGCCTTTGATGTGTCCATCATAGCTTATAATAATACAGAGGAGTGTTGATACATCCATTCAAAACAAGTCACATCCCTCTAGAGACGTTACCATACAGAATTCCAAGTTTATGGTTGAATCTGAGCTTATTTCTTTGAAGATCTATGCCCAAAGTCAAATTTGAAGGTACTTTAAACTAAATGTAAATACATTTGTTGGCATTTTTTGGCAAGTTACTCTCATCCTGTTGCAATACAGCCCAAATTGCTGATTTTACCATCATGTCCCACCTCCAACTGGGTAAAAAGATTTTAGGGTGGCACTTGGGAAGTCCATCAGATTTCAAAGGGGAGCCTTGCCACCTCTGGCAACCACTCAAGAGACACTCCTGTATATTGAGGGGGAAAAGACCACAATACCTCATATAGCTTTTGGGGGGCCTTCGGAGGAGGACATTTTCATAATTTTTTATAAATCCATCTGCCAATCATATATATGTATTGTTTCATCATTTATTGGTGGAGTAAGATAAGAACACAGTACTACTGGAAAGGGGAGAAAGAAATACCATGGCACCTTCAGTGTGTGTTTTATTTACTGGTCGTAAGTGACGGTTTCTATGAAATGTTGCTTGGAGGCGATGATGAAGCCTGGAGCCTGTACAGGTAAAATGATGATGTTGGAAACACGCTGACGGAGACAAGGGGGAGGAGGAGCCGAGAGAGAGAGAGAGACAGAGAGAGAGAGAGAGAGAGAGAGAGAGAGAGAGGAGAGAGAGAGGAGAGAGAGAGAGAGGAGAGAGAGAGAGAGAGAGAGAGAGAGATATCACACCTCCTTCTCTTTGCTCTGGTCTACGGATGGGAGGAGGAGGAGCATCACAACGCCGCCTGAAGGACGCAGAGCTGCGGCTCGGAACCGGGCAGAGGAACCAAATCCAGTCGGTACCGGTCCAGGGTGGAGATCTAACATCCCGGATGTGAAGAAACAGCGTCCTGTAGTTCTACGTCGAGTATTGGAAACCGTCATAGCTCCATGTACACGCGCAGCTACGTATTTAAATATGATGTAGCCGATACGCACTGGCTGGACTGGCGGTGAAGAGAGGTCGCTGACGGACTGTGCGTAATGCTGAGTGGACAGCAGTATTTCTCGCTGTATTTTCCAGCCTAGACGGGCTATTGACCAGAGATTCGCACTTCTCCTGCAGTGCAGCTCTTCATTACAACCAGATGCTCTCCGCCGGACCGGACCCGTTCAGTTTCATGACGTCCAGCCCGACCGGAGCCTGAGCCGAAGGATGCAGGTTAAAAACCAGATCTGCACCGAGCGGAGCAGCACCACCGACGACCCGGAGCAGGATGACAACCAGAAGAAAACCTCGTGTTTCTCCAACATTAAGATCTTCCTGGTGTCGGAATGTGCGCTCATGCTGGCACAGGGCACCGTGGGAGCGTATCTGGTGAGTTTCAACAGAGGGACACAGAGCTGGTGTGAGAGATCGTTGTGTCTCAGTTTATCTCAGGTAACATCGGGTTAACACGGCGCCCTTCAAACTGGCTCAGGCAGACAGACAGTGAGTAACGACGCGCTGCTTCAGCTGATGCGGTTAATAACCACATTATTCAGTTCACATTAGAATAATCACATCCTCCAGCAGCCATGGGACGCGCTGCTTTCACTGATTGATGACTTGCTGCGTAATATCCATCAGGCCTATGCACCATCTGCATGACACAAAGCGCGTCACGGCGGCCGTCGGCTCCACGTTGTTGTTGTTGGAGAATTTGATATGCGCACACGGAGGGTCTGCTGGAGAGCAGGTTACGAAACGCTGGTCCGGGGCTCCATCCAGCGCGCCGGCTCTGCTACATAATGCAGGAGGCCTTTGACACTGGAGGATGCAGGCCTATAGATGACGTGATCGACCACTTGCTTTTATTGTCCTTTCAGATTAGCTTTATTTTCACCTGCATGCCAGGTGACAGTAAGATTACCGTAAGATTGGTGTTAATAGCAGAGAAGACACATTCAGAGGGTTAAAATATGACTAATTGAGTTCTGGAGCTCAAAGACAAAATAAATATCTGACAGAATTACATTTCATGCTCAATCAGAGAGGCAGAAGAGACTCTGAATCTTCTCTTCTAACAAAAAGCATATTCTAAATCCACTGAAACTGAAGAGATGTGTCTGATGAATTTAAAAGAACCGCAGTGAGAGCTGCTTATTTAATTTTTAGGTGATGGCTGTACCTTACAGCTGATGTGAATCTTTCTAAAGATAAAAGATTCCACTTAAATCAGAGACATGATTTACCTGAATAAAGCCTGCTCCTCTGATGTCAGCATGGTCTTGATGTTATAAATAATTGTACTTGATTGCCTCATTTGGCTCTTCATGAGGGACAGTCTGTTGACAAAGCACTCATCTTACTTCACTTAATTGGCAAGGTCAAAGGTCAGTTACTTTACTCTACTAAGTCAAACCATTGCTCACAGCTTGTAATGAGAAAAACAAGAGAAAACCTTTCATTGTGTGGAAAAAAGAGCCATGTAACATCCCTAATATCCAGCTGGACTGTACACTGTCTCATTTGCTTGCAGCAATGTCATAAAAGAGGCCTTGTTAGGAGTTGTCAGTTGTTCGTTGAGGACTGCAGCTTGGCAAAAGCCACGACTGGGTTGGTTTTAATGTGTTTTGCGCCAGTCACAAATTCAAGTGCATTAGTGTTTACCTTGAAGACTGCAGTGGAACTTCCTCCTTTAAAACAGCTTCACAAACCAAAAGTGCACCTTTAGGCAAATCCTACTGCAGACAAAAGCAGAGCAGAAGCACTGCCTGTCCTCTCCTGTGTGAAATATTGTTAGTTTCACCATCTTTTATCCTCTGTAAACTCAGCTTATTTTACTCTCCTTCTTCATTATTTCTTTTGCATATTATACGCAGTAAATCTTCAGATGCTATATACACTGATCATCAGCTGTCAACATAGCACACAGCCTTTCATGGCTTAGCATATATTCATCAACCTGATCTGGGATGTTAAACCGTTTGAAAATATCTAATTGTCAGGCTGTGGCGTCTTTTTATCCGTCAGTTGCACCATGTGTGAGGTGCTGGTTGGTGACAGAACTAGGTTAGTGTCTCACAGTTGAAATAATAGACCCCTGACAGCCATCTTCCTTTTTAGAAGTGAATAACACATTTTTCACACCTTTTTTGGGAATATGGGGGGCTAGCAGTTGTTAGGGCCGTTTGGATTGCTGCACAGACACATCTGATTGTGTTTCAACGGAGGACAGGCCCAGGATGGCAAGCCATAGTATTCCCTTTCAAATATGAATTTAGTCACATATATTTATAAACATGGAGTTTTTATTGCTGCTCCTTATCTTCCCTGAGTACTGTTTTAAAGATAAAAGGATACCAACTGGACCCCAAGTTTATCATAAAAGTCTTATGTCTTTTCTAGAGTATGAACGGCTACTGTAGTGTTTGGCAGATTAGTAGATTTGCAGATAAACGGATTGGTGAAACATAAAATTATGTGTAGGTAATTTTTTGAGAGACGAGTTATCAGCTGGAAATTCAAGCAATTACACTAATGCTGCTTGCTTCAATTGGGGATATGTGTGCGCATTAAGTCAATGAAACAATAAAAGGTCGTCATGCTTGCCAGTCATCACCAGAATTACTAGTCGATTAAAAAATGTGTAATAGGTTTTTATGTTGGCAAAAAATGGTAGTCATATGTTGTATCAAAGCTGTAATACAGCCACTCACCACTAGCTGGAGCTGGATCTTGGTTCAGGGCTACTACCATAATGCTAGATGTAACAAGCACAGGTGGAAGATGGCGTCTTGTAGCATGGTGCGGGTTGGCAAGCATTTACATTTAGAAAGTGGAGATTAACTTGTATCCAAGTGTCATATCAAACTGGTAGATAATCCCATAACTGGAGCAATGTGTAACCATAAGGAGGACCAAAGACTGGTGGTGCTAGCTCTGCTAATGTTTGCCACACTCATTATACTGATTTGACCTTGTTTACCTGCAGACTCTGTGATCCTGTGTTTAGCGGTGTTTGAACAGCCATTTAAACAACAAGGTAATTAGTCGCTTCAGAACATCTCAGCTGATACATTTGCGCTGAGTTGTGAGCAGTGTTGGGGTAGTCACTCAAAAAAATAATGTACTACACATGATGTTAGTGCTGGAAATGATGTCAGATCTGAGTTGACTGCATTCCAGTTAGGAGCTGAAACAACTCCAAGAATTGTTGAGCCATTAGCTCCTGCATGTTGTTGTTAGCAACGATAGCCAATTCTAGGTGAGGACAACACACCAAGTGATGGTTTGTTGTGAAAGCAACATGACTACATTCCACAGATAGAAAAAACTATACTATCGGTGTGATTGATATGATTATAAGAGAATCACATGTTGCAAATCAACACAAGTGAACACATAGTTTTTTTTTTTACTGTTGATGCAGGGAGAAGCCATGTTAGATTTGAGCTTGGGGTTAATTTAGTTGCTCCAAGTCTCTGGGTTAGGATTCGACTTCAGGTGGCGTTCCAGGTGATGTATCCAATACATATCTTCCGAGATCAAATGAAACATACATTATCTTGAGTGTTCATATTGCCTTACAGGTGTTTGGAAAGGTATGATGTTGAGTCCGCAGCAGTGTAAAGTTGTTTCTGGGTGCGGCACAGGTTATATTTTACCGTCACATTCTTGTACTTTTTTGCTACAAATTCAAAGTAATGTGTGTAATTCCAAGCCTCAAAAGTTGCCTTCTGCTTTAGCCACTCTGCTGTTTTCGCTCTCCCCCTCCATGACCCTCAGAGTAGAATCCTAGACACGCTAGGTGCTTTGATATGAGGGGCATGGGTCCCTGCCTGCAGCTGGTGTAGTATCGTGAACTCGAAGTCACAGACACATCATGTAAGTAAGTCAGAGAGTGTTGTGGAAGCGTGCATAAAAGTGGACGTTGATTTTTTGTTTGTCCTCTTGTTATGCAGATAGTTAAAGAACTTCAAGTAATGCAAGTAATGAGATAATACTTTGATTAGTACTGGTTATATACTAACTAGCAACAGTACTTTGTTACATTACTGCATTACAAATGTAATTCAATTACAGAAACTGGTTACAAGTTTCAGAATGGTTTATCAAAGAGAAGAACAAATGCCTGAACGTCAGTCTGTTTGTCCAATTTATATGACAATCACAGAGAATTATGAAAGGAGAAAAAAGTGATTGATTCATTTGAGCTCAACTCCAGTGTGCTGCAGACTGTCTTTGTTGATTATAACACATTTTCATATTTATCCCCCAAGTATCTGTTGAAGTGGGTCACTTGGACAGGTTGTGATAAAGACTTTAGTGTTATTTGAAAAAACATTTGTTTGCACAGTGGGCCTAGTCTTTCCTCTCTTGGACAAGTAATAAACACAATAATTTAGATTATTTTCTGTTTCAATTTTTTAAAAATGCTCTCACATGCAGTTATCAATTTGCATCAGATCAAATTGGATCAAACCACATTTTTTCTGTATTTAATTCATTGTTCTTGAATTGAGTTCTAGTTCATTATCTGAGATTCAGACAGGAATGTCGTGGAAAGGAGAGGTGCACAGGGCTAGATGGAATTTTTTTTTTTTTGCGTAGTCACGGTTAAATTCTCCATTTTACCTGATCTCTCTCGTAAAAGTCCCGGGGCTGATACTGCACCTTTTGCATCTGATGAATGATTAATAAAGTTTAAAATAACTCCTGACCATCTTTTTTATCTTCACTCCTGGAGATGATTGAGCACAGGTTTATCGCAAGCAGCCAGTTCATCACTCACGCACACTCAGAACACAGGCTGCTACGACGTGTTTGTGTCCGATTCATAATTAGAACAGCTGTGTGAGGTTTCTTGCCTAAAGCCACACACATGCACACATCCCTTTTCCCCAGGTTGGCATCAGGATAGCCTCAGGCTTGTTTTGGAAGAGGAGGAGGAAGATGATGGAAGCAGCTCACTCAGCAGCACAGCTCGACTACTATGGGAAATCAACAGGTTACTGGTGTGGGTCCGAGTGGCAGATGGCTGCTCATACGAGCTTCTAATGAATAACAACAGATATCAATAACAGCATATCGTCCTGCATGATCAGTATTTCACATCCTCTTTTAAAGTGGACCAGATAATATGAACAAATATACTTACAGTGGTTTCTGCATAAATTAAAAGTGTAAAAACTGTTCACTGTTAACTAAGAAGACTGTGAAAATCTTTGTTCAAAGTTAGCATGTTGTTCAACATCATGTCTTTTGTAGTCCTAAAAGGTGTTTTTTGTTGAATGGTAGCTGTGATTCTTTGGGAAAGGATTGTATGAAGTACTTCACCTATAGACAGTGTACTTTATGCTGTAGATGGCGGTAAGCACAGCTCATGTGTGGAGAAGCTGGTCCGAGTAACAACACTGAATCTAACCCCGTGTAGCATTACGAATTAGGTCTACTAATTGTGTTAGATGGAGAAACTCTTCAACCAGGACTAACCAGCTAAAAAAGCTACAAGGCTATAAACAGGATTTACTGTTCATGCAGGGGTGTGAATGCTTCACTGCTCTTTGAGGACTACAGAGTTAAACCATGTGCACTTGTACATTATTCAGACATTTATTGGGACACTGGAGCTCACATCATGACAGCGGTCCTGTGACAGGTAACATTAAACCGCTACATCTGCTCACACCTTTGTAAGCTAACTAATGTTAAAAAATCGGAGGTTACAAAGTTTCTTTGTTGTTACATTTAATAATTTGACAAAGCTACACATCAGTCAGTCTGCATTCTGCAAAAGTTGTCATGAACAAAGACAATTAGTATTACAAAGATGACCTGCATGTTCTTAATTTGCTTTAACAACACATGCAGGCTTTAGCAAGAGCCATATTTTTATGACAGTGGGTGATCGTGCTCATGGGAAATACAGTTTGCATCCGAGAAAAGCTGTGCTTCTTTCATCCAAAGGGGTCATGAGATCAATCACACTAAACTCCTACAGTGCCTTTAAAGAATTCTGAACTAATCCTATCAGAATAAGCGTGTCATTGAATATTTTCACATGCTTCACCTTGCCTGAAACCAGCCCATTCCAATAACAGTATGTGTTCTTCATCATACTACATCTACATTTTTTTTGCATTTAGGTCAGAAAGTTGACTTTTAAGCTGAAACTGAATCAAACAACACATTTCTAGAGACTTCAAAGATAGGGCATTACCATTCAAAGAGTGACAAGTCCAAGAAATTGAACCTGAACAACTGATACATGTGTGGATGTGTTATGTGTCTGTGTTGAGATACAGAAGCAGATTAGTGGAGAAATGCGGTGTCAAAAGAAAGGGTTGTCTGACGGCAGAGTGGAGCTGTGAAAACTGTGCAAACTTCACAGACCTTTTCAGATTTGGGGCTATGTTAAAGTTAAGGATGTGGATGTTTTTATGACAATCCCGTTTTCCAGGGTCATCATAGCTTCAGCCCCTGTGTCAGTACTCCCACCGCGTATCCAAACAGGAGCAGGGTTTGACTAGCTTTTATTGTCGAAAATAGACTTCATATTGATAAAGTACCTCATACCCCCCCCCCCCCCCCCCCCCCCCCCCCCCCCCCCCCCCCCCCCCCCCCCCCCCCCCCCCCCCCCCCCCACCCCCCACCCCCCCCCCCCCCCCCCCCCCCCCCCCCCCCCCCCCCCCCCCCCCCCCCCCCCCCCACCCCCCCCCCCCCCCCCCCCCCCACCTATAAAAATCCTAACTATCCCTTTAAAACATTTGCTCTCTCTCCCTTTCTGCCAGGTAAGTGTCTTGACCACTCTCGAGAGACGCTCAACCTCCAGAGTGCCGATGTGGGCGTCATCGCCAGCAGCTTTGAAATCGGCAACCTGGCCCTCATTTTGTTTGTCAGCTACTTTGGCGCCAAAGCCCACAGACCACGCCTGATTGGCTGTGGAGGGATTGTAATGGCGTTGGGGGCACTGCTGTCAGCTTTGCCGGAGTTTCTTACTCATCAGTACGAGTACGAGGCCGGGGGACTCATGGCCTGCTGAGGACGGCAGGGACGTCTGCTCAAACATCACCAGATCAGAAAATCGAGACTCTGGGTTTAAATGTGGCAACAGAGCCAACACCAACATGATGTATCTTCTGCTAATCGGAGCCCAAGTTCTCCTGGGCATCGGAGCCACACCAGTCCAGCCTCTTGGAGTGTCCTACATAGACGACCATGTCCACAGGAAGGACTCCTCGCTGTATATAGGTGAGTCACACTGAATCTCTGTAAAGTTGGTGTTTTGCATAATTGATAGTGTCCGTGACCAAATGTGATCCATCTGTCTGTGCAGCTTCCGCCAGTGCAGACTGAGAAATGTTTTATGCAAAGCCCTGATTTACAGGTCCTTCCTTCCTGGTGGTCAACTTAGTGAGTGGGTTGTAATAACGTATTGAAATCCTGACCGGGTGAGCAGAACCCCAGATGTAATGATTATATTTCTGCTGTTGAAAACAGTCTGTAACACTCACTCTGAAATGTTGCTACTGTATGTAGTGAACAATCAGAATTAAATACTTAAAGGTACGGTGTGTAGAAAGTGGAATATTACATCAACTTTTCGTCTTCCAACTGGTGCTCTTCATCACTCACTAATAACAGAAACACACGTCACTAGTTTGTCCATTCTGTGTTGCTGTAGAAACATGGCGGTGCAAGATCACAGCCTCTGGAGAAGAGGACTGGCTCCTTATGTAGATATAACAGGCTCGTTCTAAGTTGACAAAAGAAAACATTTTTTATATTTAGGTGATTATACACTTATTTAAACATACTGGCGAATATTAGATTCCATTTCTTCCAAGTTTGTTGTCCTAAATGCTGCTGAATTCTGCACACTGTACCTTTAACACAGACATGCAATAAACCCTCTTTTGAACAGAACGGGAAGAAAGGCATCAAACTGAAAGTATTTTACAATTTTACTCTCCTAAGGACCAAACAGCATCATAATGTTACGTACATCAACATGGACAATGTTTTTATCTGAGTTGCTTGAAGTAATTGTTCCATATTTGGGAGATCAAACTGATGAAACTGTTCTATGGGTGCACAAAATACAGAGCTAGAGCTAAGAAACAATCTGCTGACCTCAGTGTAGCAGGAAGGGACAGCTAGCCTTTCTCTAACTCTTTGTAAGACTACAAGTCTTTGGTTTTCCATTTCTGTTATTCAAGCAAACACGATTTAAGATCTAAAGTGGTGACATTTTTAAGTTACTGCTAGAATTCTTTCAGAGAGTAAGGCTCGCAGTTACCCTGTGTTCAGCCACAATGATAAGCTAAAGTTTCTGTCAAACAGCGAAGTGTTGCAGTCCTGCAAACTTGTTACCTTTGAAAGCAGCAACGAGACGGGGACTTGTTGAAGATAATCAGTTGACAGTAACCAGCAGTGCTGAATCTGACAACATTTAAAGTAACCCAGTACTGGAAGGGGGCTTATGGGTAATATGCTGCATGCTGAAGAAGAAGTGTTTGATTTATCACAGGATGATTCAACATTTTTAAATGTTTTGAAAGAATTACACAATGTAAAATGCCATTTAATACAAAAACAAAACTACTGTTTGTCACTATTTGACCAAACAGTGACATCAAGATTTAAAGAAATGCAAATACATGTGATGAAAAAACTGAAACATGTATTTTGATTTCATGAAACTTAAAGATAATCACCTGGAACCTCAATATATAAATCTTATTATTTAACTCCGTTCAATTAATTATGTATACCTACTCACCTGAATGTAAAACTGTGCCTTTATCATACGGAATTTGAACATCCACACACACATCCACACACACACACACACACACACACACACACACACACACACACACACACACACACACACACACACACACACACACACACCACACACACACACACACACTTGCTAGTTAGCAGGTCAGTGTTAACCTGCAAGTGATTCAAATCAGGATTCTGATTTCCAGGACTGCAGTTCTGAGCGCATTAATTAAATCCTTATCTGGCTTTAGTAGGGCAAGGCAGGTTTATATAGCATGTTTCTGCTACAAGGTATTTCAAAGTGCTCAAACAAGACATTAAACAAGTCATGACAAAGGTCAGGTCATTGAAAAAAGTCGCTAAAAATCAATGACCTGCTATCCGTATGTCTACCCTGAGTTGTGCCTCATTTCAGGATATTTTGCAGGACTGGTCCCTATTGATGTGCATGTTTTTTTTCCAGAGACTGTCTCTTTAGCTGGAGGCTGAGGCCACTCTAGGTTTCTACATCACTGTTATTACAATGTACTATGTTGAATAGACTTCTGAATTTGGCGTTAGGTGCTAATGCAGGTTGACTTAATGCCAACTGATGTCCTTCACACCAGAAAATAAATGATGCAGAACATGGTACTCACAGGCTGTGGAAGCTAAAATTTACAGCTACTAATCAATGACTTTGAGGATTTACAACTATACCTGCATACCTTGCATTTGGCTGCTTCACAACCCCATTACTGGAGGTCATAAGAATCAAAGACAAATGGGTAATAAAAACTGAACAGTGTCGATGTCTGTCAAAGTCGCGGGGTCATTGTGTTGGTGTAACTAAAAAACAACTATTACATCAAATAACCATATGTGCACTAAATGATCAACTCTTCTTAATGAACACAAAGGCTTGTTCTAAAATTTGTATAATTTGTATGAAAATACATAATATTAAACACATTTGTATTACAAATTTAATCAAATCTGAATCAAACCTAGTCAAGAATATGGGCAATGCAATACACAGAGACAATTATGGTCACAATCAAATCTTAAATTCATCTCTATGAGCCTGAAATGTGTTCAAAGAGCTGAAAATCGGTTTAAAAAAGAAGGATTGGAAATGATCATTATCCTAATCTGTAGTAGTTTAAACATCTGTATTTGTATCATGTTAAGTAGCTGCTATTTTTTACTACCTGTGGATCAATACTAACAATACCAACTTCATTTCTTAGACTGTTATCAGCTAAAACTCAGTGCCTTTTAAATGCAACCTCGATATTAATGTACACTGTTCAGCTGTTCTATGAACGCTTTATGGATTAGAAATGGTCACATCATGTTTCTTGGCCTGGCTCTGCACACTGAGACAATAATATCCAAATACAGGATAATGTATAGTGAACAACTTGTCATTCGAAATATAATCCTGACAGGGTGAAGCCTGGTCTCACCCTAAATGCAATCACTGCTGCTCACTATGCATTAACCTGCTCATTACCCAGCTACCGACAGAATGTGTACACAAGTTGATCTAATGTTTTTATTCAATAATTTATTGATTAAGAAATTATTTATTATACAGCTAAATAATTAAATGCAGTACTAATACTACAGCATGACCACATTGTGGTCAAGTTAAAACATTAGCCTATATATTTATCATAATTCACATTAAACTGGACATTTCCACTGAAGGTAACGTTAGACAAGCTGTACAGGACATCTGAAGAAATCTTTATGTTGACATTTCTGCCATAATTCAGCTCTCCTACTTCTCTGAACTTTGAAGAGACACACAGCAATCAGCAACTCCCTCACTCTCCAGCTCTGCGAATGTAGATGCAGGAATTTTAAAAAACATTCTCCAAATTTGCAGGACTCCCTCAAGCAGATTGATGTAATAGGATCTTTGTGTCCCTTGCATCACCTTGACTGTTGAAAATTAATAACCATTAATTTGGGTTATTAACCAATCAAAATAAGTATTTAGTACAGCTGAGTATTAAGTAAGAAAGCTGGGCAATAAATGATAACAACAAACTAAACTGATGTTAACATTAGCTCGGCTCATCCCCCCTCATAAGGTTGTGATACTGCTTATTCTACTGAAACCTGAGTTAACATGAAACTGCTTTATTTTGTATTTTTTATATGCTTTTGAATATCTAAAATGAGTTCTTAATCTATAGACTTGATTTAATGCTGATGTCTTTTCATGACCTTCAAAAGCAAACCAGACCAGCAGCAAAAAGATGAGGTATTATTTTGTTATTTTTGAAGTCTGTCACAGCTGCTTCTTGTTTGGTTTTCCTCAAAGTGATTTACAGCAGGCTATAAATGAAAACTCGGTTTAAATTTTACTCAGACAAAGATATAGGAGAGAATACAACACACTCACCTTTATGGTAGAGGATCAGCAAGACAGGACTGTACTGCTTTGTCCACAGGGTGCAACAAACCCACAGTCTGTGAGCTTTTAATTGATGGAAATGTAATACTCATGACACTCTCTTCACTGGATTGTTTGCACTTGATAATTTACCTGAAGTCAGTTCATCTTTACTGCTCTTACTCTGTAGTTGTGTTTTGCCAGCCATGATATAATACTGCTGTGCAGGCTTCTGTTGCAGAAGACAAGAAACAGGTCGATTTAGGTCAATCTCATGAATTACTGTATCAGATCCGGGCAGTGACCCGCACATTCGCTGATGGCTGAGAGCAGATATTTTAGGCCATATTTGAGGCATTTCCAATAAAGTTGTCGGATGCCTTAGATGAAGGAACAGCTCTAGTCAGACTGTCTGCTGATGTTGCCCTTCTGTGGTTTTTGTACCTGGGGTGTAAGTGTAGCTGTACACATTATTCATACTGCTGATTTTGAGTCCAAGAGTAAGCACACCTGAAAAGTAGACCTGATCACAGACTGAGGTTTGGTGACACAAGGGTTTACTCGTCATTTTTCTAAGCAATCAGAAAGCTTAAATATCTCTAAGAACTTGAAAAAACAAACATGGAGGTGTCATCATGCTATTAAAATGCAGATTAATTTCTCACATTGAAAAATTATGCATTAACCACTTTGGTGTTCTCATTAGACAGTACAAATGAGTACATTTTTATCATCTCACTGCAAGTATTCATACTTTTATTTCTTGAGAGTAATTGTTAAATGGGCTATATTACTCTGTAGTTGTAGGAGTTGGGACACATGTAGCAGCATGTTCCTGTGAAATCTGCAGCATAGTGACATAGTTTTGACCGAACCAGATAATGAGTTTGGCCTGTGGATGGAAATATCCCAGACTATTAAACATGTAGGCAATATGTGAGGGGAAGCCCAATCCATCTGTACTTGTGCTATTTTAAACTCCTATTTGCTCCATGGTGTCTTCATGCTGTAGTATTAGTACTGCATTTATGCAATGGGTGTTATGTAACAATAAATTAAAATATCTTTAATAACACCTGGAATGTCTCACAGCATACTACTGGTGTTTCAGAGTTTGTTGTTAATATTTGAGGGTTTTTGGTGTGTGTGTCAGGTGGAAATTGTGTGTTTCGGATCAGCGTTGTCGTGGTTGACAAAAACTGATCATGCCGTCTCTCTCGTGAGTGCCCTTGAGCATTTTGTTCCAACTTCTGTGAATGTTCAGTGTCCAGCAGCAGACGACTACAGTTATACTTACAGCCCGAACCAAAAGGTCGACATAACACACAGTACAGCCTGTCTGCCAAAGTTGCCAAGGCAACAGTACAGAGACAGACACTGAGGCTACAGTATGTTCATTCCTGCTCCTCTCACCGCTCAGCGACCTGTGAGTAGGACGGCTCCACTTGGGGAGACACAGAGAATGAGACGAAGGACAAAAGACCAAAAAAATAGTATCATTGATAAAAATGTAAAAAAAAAAACTTTTAAAAATATGTTCATGAGAATTTCTAAATCTAATAATTTAGAGTCTCATCAAACTAAATCACTGCTTCTTCTGTGATTGAGAATATCATACCGCATCATCAGAATATCCGATTGCTATAACTCACATGTAACATGAAACTGTGGTGGGTCAACAAAAACTGTACTGAGAGAGGGAAAATACACTCAGAGGCGGTCTTATTGATGTGGAGGCTCTTAGGTAAGATCAATCATGAGGCCTTCTTCATGCATCATAGCCTAGTAAACCAAATAATGTTCTGAGGACTCTTTTTTCCAGTAAAAAAATAAAAGACAGACCCGAAAGAGAATAACTAATGCTCAGACTAAGACCGTTATTAAACTCTGAGCTATTTATAAAAGATAATTTGTTGTGTTTTCCTTCAACATCGGGCTAAGCTAGCTGCTAACATTAGCTAGCTTACCATACACCGGCTGTTGTGGTGTTTCCAATCTGTTTTATTTCACACCCTGGGCTACATCTTTGCATGAAAGCCTCTATACTTATAAAGTTATTATTACTGTTTTTATAATTATTATTATTACTATATGTAGGAGTCTAGTTGTACTACCTATGTGGATGTGGATGAGACTCCAACCATTTACCTACCTATTCCTAACAGCCTTGGATATGCTGACCGATCATTATAGCTATCCTGTACTGTCCCCTTGAGGAAAATTTTAATCTGTAATTTTAAGAATTAGTATCGTAGATTCTGAACGTCCATACTGACCGTTTCTTTGTATTTCAGCTCACAGGGATGTGCAATTATAAGCTGGATATGGTAGTCAGTTTTTCTAATTCATGTATCCTTCTATAATCAGTTTTCCCCCGTGAAAACAGAAAGTAGAAGAATATCATTGTTAGCTACCATTTGGCTAATTGCTTATCATCCAAGCTTCTTTGCTAGTCCTTGGCTAGTTTCGTTGTCCCTTGCTCATGTTTCAGTGCAAGACCTCTCACTGGGTGAGAAGTCCTGTGGTTTTGTTCTGTACATGCTTTGATCTGTACAGTCTCTGCCAGCCCCGCTCAGGGCCGAGGAGGATGAGAGGGAGGAAGGGCTGGACAGAGTAAGGAGGAGAGGAAACCGAGCGGAGGGCAAAACAAGGCTATTGCAGCACCCACAACAACTCACCCTACCCCCGCCTGGCTACAGGCCAACTCATAGACAACCAGATGTCTGAAGTTTCACTTTGTGTTTCTTTGCTTTTGTAGAAAATGTAGAGTAAGCAAAGTATGAGTGATTGTGGCGCACTGGTCCTTCATTTCAGCATAACCTGATAACTGATACCGAAACATTGACAACTTAATGTTTCATATTTAGAAAAGAAACAAGAAACAAGAAAAAACAAGGATAATAATGTAGGAATAAAAACAGGTTTAAGAATACTTAACATCTCATCGCTTTTGAGCACACTATCACAGTAGTTATTCATCATCAAGAAGCTCCTGTATTTAAATCTCCATCACACTCCCCTTGTTATGTTTCCATGTTTTCTGTTATTCTAGAAACTTTCAGTTTGAATAACTTAAAAGATGAAAGCTGGTAATTAAGTTTTGTTTCGTATGATGTGCTACATAAACTACATATGTTTTATCCCTTTTATGTCCTTCTCTAGTAGGACAGTCTAACAGTCCTACAGCCATGCCAGCCATGCAATGTTATTTCATACTCATCCCTATTTATAGGTTCTTCATAGAAGATAATCCAAACATGCAGGACTCTGGTATGGGAAGTGTTCTGGTTTCTTTTGTAGTATCTTTGTAGTCCACTGGTTTTGACAAGCCATGTACAGCAGGCTTGTGCATGTATGCAGGAAAAGCAGTCCATGTGAAGAGCAACATCAGACTGAAACACGTGATTTGATGACAACTCGGCTACTGTCGAAGCAGTCTGATGACGGTTTACTTATCTCTATAAACAGAAGTTTAGCTAAACAATATGTTCACCATCCAACATTTTAACTTGAGCTACAAATTTCTTTAAAACCTAAACCAGTCAGCATTTTCATTTCCTGACTATGCACAATGCATTAGAAATGACTGACGGTTGTTACAGCTATCAATCCATTTAATTAACAAGCATTTAAAAAGTTCTTTCAATTGGGGGCAGATTAGACACAGCTTTTATTTGATCTAATATTACATTTTAATCTAATATAAATCACTATGTTGCTGTCTGGAAACTTAAGATCAGCTTAATGTGAGTAAATCATAAGAAAATTGTTTCCTTTTTGGGGTACATACTGTATCTCTGCAGTAAGACAGAGTGGAGCCTCCCTGTAACATACTATTGACAGTAAACCGAGACTGAACTCAGATGAACACATGCACCTTTAGGTGTTTTTCGATTGGAGGAACTTTACCCCGGAACTAGGGACTTTACCCCGGAAACTACATGGTTTCGACCAGTGGACCCAGGGTCTACATTTAGTTCAGGGGTAGATAATCTCCCACCTAAAAAGCCCCTGCTATAGGGAGTAGTACTTTTCAAAGGTCCCGGGGCTTTTGGGGGACAGGGCCTGCAATGATGAACGTGTCTGATTGGTAGATTACCGCAGTGTTTTTATTCTGCCCACCGTCCATAATAACATCACACACGTGTGATTCACTTGATTTCTCTTCTTTAATTTGTTCTATCTTTTTTGTATGTATGTGTGTGTACTTTTCAAAAGAAGAAGCTGTGATTCCCTTGATTAGAAGCTTGAGTTTACACAGCTGTTGAAACACAGAGGGAGTTCCTGGGAATGCAAACTAGTTAGTTTTTTAGAAAGATTTTAAAATATTCCCATCAGATAAGTATTTAATGATTGTCTTAAGACGTTTATGAGGGATGCATCTGGCTGAGTGTCCCCTGTTAACAGGGTCGCTGTTTAAACCAAAACACCGGCAGATCCCTGCCACGGCTTTTTGAGTTAAAAAGGATATTAAAGCCGTGTTGAAACATCTTTGCTACTCGTGCTTATCTCCTCTCATGACACATTGCACCCGCAACACTGAAATATTAGTGTCCCAATGTGCAATTTCACATTGCATTATGGAGTTGCATGAATACAAGAGGCCCAACTTGTAAACACACAGAAGAGGCACCACAAATACACACTCAGACATGGACATACATACAGGGGTGTGCCGAAAGCACGTTGAAAAAGTATCAAAGTATTGAAAATATTGTCAATCTTAGCTCATGATTTCTGTTGGAAATGTGAGCCCATAGTTTGAGCCACCGACTACTGCACATTGAGCTCAGGCAGAGTCTATAATGTGACTGAATATGATGTGATGTTTTTCCAATAGATTTGAGGGAAAAAAGTCTTGTAAAACATGAAATCAGACTGAAATTTTTCAACAGACATTTTAAGACAGGGGTTACTATTAAAGTATTCAACCAGCAAGTTGCTTTTTGAATAGCAGTGGACCAACACTGGCAAAATACCAGACACTTAGGAGCAATATGGCATGATTTTTGTTATAACAAGCTGTGATTTGATCTCACTTTCTCTTCAGTACTGCCTGTTAGCTTGAATTGGAGTGTGCTTTTTATGTTAGCACAAGAGTCCTTTCATACAACCTAGGGTCTTATCTGTGGTTCTAAAATCCTATTCAGTCAGTAATAACTGAGTCCAGCATTTCACACAGAAATATGTGTTTCCCATTTGGTGTCATGGCCACTGTTGTGTGTCCTGACTCAGTGCACCTCGGCCTGCTCATCCATTTGGGGCTCTTTCTTTCATAACGTCCCCCGAGCTTCTTCCTCTGACACTTACAGATAGTCTATTATCCTGCTCTCCACACCACCCCCTCTCTGTTCTCCATTTTTGACAATCCAGGCATATTGATTGCCATGGTTACCTCCTACAATGTGACTGCTGGGTTGTCTGTTGTGGCTCTGTAATTGCATGGATCCTAGTCTTTTAACAGCAGCCTGCATGTGTCATTCGCTGCTTAATGTTTCTGCTGCTTTCTTCCTGTCTTTGAGCTGTGGCATCGTTTGATGAGTCTGACGTGTGAAGACACATTGTAAGAAAGACTCTTGAATAATGCAGTGTGACAGAGAAGCATTTAGTTGATGTTTAGCAAACACCTAAACAAATAATTAAATATTAAAGCAACAGCTCTCCACAGGCTGGATGATAGAGGGAGAGGCTGCTTAGTTGTGGCAACATCTTCACCCCACGTGGATCAATACTGCCTGAATGAGAGACACTGCAAATACTCAAGAACGAACAAGTAAACACAACTCACTTGTCAAGCACACATTACCCAGCATGCACTTGTCCTGTATCTGTTCTGTGTCAGTACTGCAGTCTGTTTTCCACTTAACATCCAGTACGTCACTGTGTGTGTCTCCCTCAACTTGAGTGTCTGTCCTCATCAATGTGAGCTGCACATCAGGCAGCTAACTGTTGACAACAAAACAGAGACTATTCTTCTCTCAGTGGGTCATCAAGTAATTTTGCCCTCTTGCCATAGAGAGCTGAACAAGATGGATTAAAATATTGTTGTAGCTTCCCTCTGTTTCTAACAGATAACACCACTTCACCCTGATCTTTGCTTCCCTGCGTTAGATTCCTGTTCTTTTAGAAATGGTTTTAAAATGTTACTGATCATTTTTAAAGCACATAATGACTACGAGCAATCATAGGAGAATTTTCCACTTTTAAAAATTGAGTGAGATAACATAACATCCATACTTACTGTTCCTAAACAATATTTCCTCATCTATTTCTCCCATTTTCCTTTATGATAAAAGAGAATCAGAACATATTTGAAAAGTTAAAATTAGAACTTTTGATAAATTCCAACCATCTCTTTGATAATTGTCTTCTATTTCTTCACAGTGGGGTTGTGGTTGCAGCGTGCTTAGCTAATTTAGCCCAGAAGTTCCTGTCCAAACCAATTATTTTAGATCCTACTGGAGGCTCCGACGGCTTTCCAATGCATGAGATAATAAATACCACTGGGTCTCTTCCTAGTTGGAAGTGCCGCTAAAATCTTCACATTAAAGAGCCCAATCCATCTGAGCTGTGTCCTTTCAATGCAGAGGAGCAGCAGCTGTACTTTACTCTTCTTCATTAACATCAGCACATTGCTGAACCAAATGAAGTGTTCCCCCCAGTGTCCTGACATTTCATTCAAAACTACAGGTGTTATATTATGACATGGTGGTGCTATAGGATGCTCAAGTTAGCATGATTAATTTTCATGGCACTATTAAAATCTGTACTGAGTTTGATTGCAGCCCAACCATAGTATATATTTCACTGAGGATTAAAGTGATGGACACACTGATGGCAGATGGACTCGTCATTCTGATACTCATGTCGTTATTGTGAAAAATCTAATCCCCCTTTAGTTTTTTTACACTCGATTATTTAATAAATATCCATCCACATTTAAGTAACACTGTGTCAGAGTCTTTCAGTATCAAATAACTGGACATGTGGATTTGGGGATTAATAGTAGCATAGGTAGGTTAAAGAAGAAAAGAGCTTCCTGCAGAAGAGCAACCTGCTCCTGACTGAGCTCTGTTAGCTACAGTTTAATGTCGGAGCCACACTGTGATTGGATTATTGATTGCTGTCTACAGCTTGACTGATATCTCAGGCCAAGGTAACAAACCCTTCTACCTATTGTGTCGCTCACAGAGCTAACAGCAAAGCAGCTATTTAATCAGGGTATTCATGCTCTTTGCTTTTTGTTTTTGCTGTAATGTAGCCAAGTGTTTCCCACAGAAGGACACTAAACATGTGGCTGTGGGTAGGGAAGTATTGATATTCATTATCTCTCTAAAATATGTTATGGCATCTATCTATTAACTCCATTGTTAGGTTAGTTTCTACATTATTTTGCTTTGTTCTTCAACTTAATTTAGTTTATCCACAAGCAACTTTAATTTGCCTCACTTACCTCGCACACACACTGACAGCATTCCCCTTTTTATACATACAGCAGTCTGTCCCATCCTACCATTTCTCTTGGCCTTACTGTATGTCTCAATAGCTGGGTTTACATGACCCGTTCTAATCAGATTACAATTTTTAATACAATTTAATCTGAATAAAAAAACTTGTATAAACATTTTGATCAAAATATAATGGCTGATCTGATTGGAATTTTCATCGGAACAAAAGTGGGGTTGATTTCTTTTTCTCTGAAACAGCTATGCTTACACTCAATCTGATTGTATTCTGTTTGCAGCCACCTTTCACATCTCTCCTAACTTGAGATCATGTGAGAACAGTTTGAAGCAAAATGGTAGTGAAAAATTGGTTAGAGACCCAAGCAAGGTTCATTTTGGATATTTTTTTTAGACATCATTGTTAATCAGAATGATGGGCAAAAAAAACAAAGATACAATGATCACTTCTACAAAACAGCCAGCTTCTCGCCATCTCCTCCACATAGTAACATTACACCATTAAAAACAAGATGATGATGAAAGCTACTAATCCACACAACAGGGGCTTGACCTCCATCTCTATTAGTGTGACACACTGCTATGATGTCTCACTAAAGGTACAATCTACGCATTGTGCATGTAAACACCAGATTGGGATAGATCATACCCCATGTGAACAGACAAAGGATTGTATCCCACAGAATATTATTTCCTTAGACTTTTTTTTTTGGTTTCAACATTTGTTGACTTTGGACTATTTTCAATAAAATAAAGGTTTGAAATGATTTGCAAACAATCAAAGTCTGTTTTAACCAACGCAAAATTTTACTGATCATTTTAAAAGCACATAATGACTACAAGCATCATAGAAGAATTTTCCAGTTTTAAAAATTGAGTGAGATAACATCACATCCATACTTATTGTTCAACAATATTTCCCAACTCTAATGGAACAAGGTGGTAAAGTTTCATTCTCAGTAACCCAAATCAAGTTAGGCTTTCTTATGTTGGGCAACAGTAATTCTGAAGGTCTATGACATAAATGGTTGCACATTGCACTATATTACATTACAAAGCCCAGCAACAAATATTAAACAACAGTACAGTAAAGAAAAGAGCAGTGTGAGCCTGAGGGGTCGCACTCTGCAGCCGCTGGGTCAGCTTCCTCCCTCACATCTCAGCCTCTATTCATGGCTGTAATGCGTGTAATGAAGCGCTGTGAGCGTCCACTGCAGCAAAATGTTTGTTCTCCCGTGGAGTTATTACTCTTCCTCTGTAGGACAGCAGAGGAAGGAATGGACGCTGACTCAGCACACACTGTCTGTTCAGTTTTATATGTGCACCTTTTAGGAGCACCTTTGCCAAGATACAAAGTGCCAGTGATTGAACCGTGCCATAATGTGAGTCTGAGTGAGAAATTATTCATGCTGAGGCTGAGCGAGCAGGTAGAGCATCCCGGCTTCATATTGTATGACCTTCCTTTTGCTGCATTTATTAGACATTACCATCATGTGAAGAACAATTTCATAAACTCTGGATTTTAATCAGGTGACTGTTGTTAAATGACAATTATTGTTTTTCCAGAAGTCTCTACAAACTGTTTGATACAGCCTGTTAAAGTGGAGGTGCATTACTAAAATGAGCTACTGTTATTATTTATTCATGTAGATTAATTTTTGGGTTGTTTTTGCATTTATCTGATAGGAAAGCTTGGAATGGAAATATGAGGAAAGAGTTAGGGATGACATGCACTAAATGTAATTCACTCCTAAAAATAAGTTTTATTTGAATAAAATAGGCTCAGTGAGCATGTATTGCTAAATATAAAGAGCATATTTATACTGTTATTTGATTTAAATTGTTATTTTTTATGTATTTTAGTTCATCGTGTCACAACTAACTAACTAAATCTCTGTATAGAAGAGTCAAAAGTTGGATTTGTTAAGTTCTAATTTTCTCCATGAATAACTATCCGATTAATATTTAACGAATACATTTGATTCAGTTACACTTATATTTAGAGGTGAAAACTGTCAGGTAAAGGCCAAGCTGCAGACCTTTATAATTTAAGATGACCTAGCTGTACAATCTCACAGTGAGGTGGAGACGTCAAATCCTCCTCGACAGGCTCTCAGCTGGAGTGAAGTGTCTCTACCTGCCATTTCATAATTTCTGGGTGAGACAGGCTGGCAGATTTTACACAGATGTCTGTCCTCTCTGGAGCTCTGAGCCCCCAAGAGTCAGTACATAAATTATACATATCTCCTACAGCACATGACGTCACTTTGTGCAAAGTGTGAAAGGAGTAAGTGCATCAGATAGAGTTTAAGTTATCTTTCATTGGTTCTTTGTCCAGTGTGACCTCTGTGTTGCACCTTGACCTTTAGCTGCAGCAGGTATTGAAATTGTGACTGTTTTCGAAACCACCTACTGTACTAGCAGTACGTACTGATTTGGCCAAAATTCAGTATGTAGGAAGCAGTATGTGAAAAAGAGCAAAATCTGCAGTATGCCAAAACTCCCCGGATGTCTACTGATTCGGGAAAATATCACACTATGCATCGGACCAGTCTGCCTCGCGTACTGTTTCCCACAATGGACAGCCAGGGTTCCCACGCGTCCTGGAAAACCTGGAAAACAGTTGACAAGTTTTCCAGTACTGGAAAACACCTGGAAAATGGGAGAAAAAGTAAAATGTCCTGGAAAATCACATATAGTCCTGGAAAATTATTCCAACATGGCTGCGTCCGACCTGACCCTATTAACATAACACATCCCCATTCATTGAAAGTTGAGTGCACGCTGTGCTGGAAAAGACAGCAACACTGCACAACTTTTTTCACATCTTTTCTCCTTCACTTCATAATCATGCATTCACAGAAAACGGGGGTATATTGTCTAGTTTTTTGGTACATTAACCTTGTAGAGTGCTCTTTTGATTCAAAGAGTCTTTTATTTAAGTTATAGTGTGACCAGTGGAGTCGGGCAGAGAGCTTGGGGGTCTGTGCCTCACAACTTTCTCTGCAGGCTGAGAGCTCAATTACCGTACTCTAGCTCAGTTGTTCTCAAAGTGGGGTCCTGGGACCCCTGGGGGTCCGTGAACCATAGCCTGGGGGTCCATGAAATGATTTGAATACATTTCTAATAAATTATAAAATTGTGCTGTGTCATTACAAAACAGCATACACCATTGTTATGATACCATTAAGTGGCTGGAAGGGATATGTGAGTCTTGCTACTGTTAATTTTCTGAAAGCGTTTAAGATCAATTACTTGAAAAGTATAAATGCTGTCATGTTGAGTCCACAAGGAATGAAATGACCCTCTGTTTTAAAGTATACAAGTGGTATTTACTTGATTCAAATTGAAGTGTTATCTGTTTATCACTATGGTACAGGTCTGAAGTATTTACATTGATACGTTTTACAATACAAATAGTTCCAAGGGCAACTAAGAGTGCAAATGGTAGTAAGCATGTTCTTTAGTGATGGGAAGTTCGGATCTTTTCAAAGAGCCGGCTCTTTTGACTCTGCTCCCAAAGAAGAGCTGGCTCTTTCGTCTCCCGAACATCTCTTAATTTAGGATCTTTTGTAGCCGTATATTTTACCTTAACTTTGCAAAAACTAATGGTTTGTGTGTTGAAACCCCTTTTATGTACAGTGTTTTTATGATAAGCCTTATAATTGCCCAATTTTGTGCATTTATGCTGTTACAAAAAACATTTTCACCCTCATCCTAGGGTTATGGTTAGTGTTGTGATTAGGGTTAGGGATGTGATTAGTGTTAGGGTTAGGGTTAGGGTTGCGATTAGGGTTAGGGTTGTGATTAGGGTTAGGGTTTGGGTTATGATTAGGGTTAGGGTTTGGGTTATGATTAGGGTTAGGGTTAGGGATGTGATTAGGGTTAGGGTTGTGATTAGGGTTAGGGTTTGGGTTATGATTAGGGTTAGGATTAGGGATGTGATTAGGGTTAGGGTTAGGGTTGTGATTAGGGTTAGGGATAGGGTTAGGGATGTTATTAGTGTTAGGGTTAGGGTTAGGGTTGTGATTAGGGTTAGGGTTTGGGTTATGATTAGGGTTAGGGTTGTGATTAGGGTTAGGGCTAGGGTTAGGGTTGTGATTAGGGTTAGGGTTGTGATTACGGTTAGGGTTAGGGTTGTGATTAGGGTTAGGGTTAGGGTAAGGGTTGTGATTAGGGTTAGGGCTAGGGTTGTGATTAGGGTTAGGGCTAGGGTTGGGGTTGTGATTAGGGTTAGGGTTCTGATTACGGTTAGGGTTATGATTAAGGTTAGGGTTAGGGTTGTGATTAGGGTTAGGGTTGTGATTAGGGTTAGGGTTATGATTAGGGTTAGGGTTAGGGTTGTGATTAGGGTTAGTGTTAGGGTTAGGGTTAGGGTTGTGATTAGGGTTAGGGTTGTGATTAGGGTTAGGGTTGTGATTAGGCTTTGGGTTGTGATTAGGGTTAGGGTTGTGATAAGTGTTAGGGTTAGGGTTAGGGTTGTGATTAGGGTTAGGGTTAGGGTTAGGGTTGTGATTAGGGTTTGGGTTGTGATTAGGCTTTGGGTTGTGATTAGGGTTAGGGTTGTGATTAGGGTTAGGGTTGTGATTAGTGTTAGGGTTAGGGTTGTGATTAGGGTTAGGGTTAGGGTTGTGATTAGGGTTAGGGTTGTGATTAGGCTTTGGGTTGTGATTAGGGTTAGGGTTGTGATTAGGCTTTGGGTTGTGATTAGGGTTAGGGTTGTGATTAGTGTTAGGGTTAGGGTTGTGATTAGGGTTAGGGTTGTGATTAGGGTTAGGGTTAGGGTTGTGATTAGGGTTAGGGTTGTGATTAGGGTTAGGGTTGTGATTAGTGTTAGGGTTAGGGTTAGGGTTGTGATTAGGGTTTGGGTGGTGATTAGGGTTAGGGTTAGGGTTGTGATTAGGGTTAGGGTTTGGGTTGTGATTAGGGTTAGGGTTAGGGTTGTGATTAGGGTTTGGGTTGTGATTAGGCTTTGGGTTGTGATTAGGGTTACGGTTGTGATTAGTGTTAGGGTTAGGGTTAGGGTTGTGATTAGGGTTAGGGTTGTGGTTAGGGTTATGATTAGGGTTAGGTTTAGGATTAGGGTTAGGGCTAGGGTTATGATTAGGGTTAGGGTTAGGATTAGGGTTAAGATTAGGTTTAGGGTTGTGATTAGGGTTAGGGTTGTGATTAGGGTTAGGGTTGTGATTAGGGTTAGGGTTATGATTAGGGTTAGGGTTGTGATTAGTGTTAGGGTTAGGGCTAGGTTTAGGGTTATGATTAGGGTTAGGTTTAGGATTAGGGTTAGAGTTGTGATTAGGGTTAGGGTTGTGATTAGGGTTAGGGTTGTGATTAGTGTTAGGGTTAGGGTTAGGGTTGTGATTAGGGTTAGGGTTAGGGTTGTGGTTAGGGTTAGGGTTAGGATTGTGATTAGGGTTAGGGCTAGTGTAAGGGTTGTGATTAGGGTAAGGGTTGTGATTAGGGTAAGGGTTGTGATTAGGGTTAGGGTTGTGACAAGGGTTAGGGTTAGGTTTAGGGTTAGGGTTATGATTAGGGTTATGGTTATGATTAGGGTTAGGGTTGTGATTAGGATTAGGGTTAGGTTTAGGATTAGGGTTAATTTTAGGGTTAGGGTTATGATTAGGGTTATGATTAGGTTAGGGTTGTGATTAGGGTTAGGGTTAGGGTTATGATTAGGGTTAGGGTTAGGGTTAGGGTTGTGATAAGGGTTAGGGTTAGGGTTGTGATTAGGGTTAGGGTTAGGGTTATGATTAGGGTTAGGGTTGTGATTAGGGTTAGGGTTAGGTTTAGGATTAGGGTTATGATTAGGGTTAGGGTTATGATTAGGGTTAGGGTTGTGATTAGGGTTAGGGTTATGATTAGGGTTAGGGTTAGGGTTAGGGTTGTGATAAGGGTTAGGGTTAGGGTTAGGGTTAGGTTTAGGGTTCGGGTTAGGGTTAGGTTTAGGGTTAGGGTTAGGGTTGTGATAAGGGTTAGGGTTATGGTTGTGATTAGGATTAGGGTTATGATTAGGGTTAGGGTTAGTGTTAGGTTTAGGGTTAGTGTTAGGTTTAGGGTTAGGGTTAGGGTTATGATTAGGGTTAGGGTTGTGATAAGGGTTAGGGTTAGGGTTAGGGTTAGGGTTGTGATTAGGGTTAGGGTTAGTGTTAGGTTTAGGGTTAGGGTTAGGGTTAGGGTTAGGGTTATGATTAGGGTTAGGGTTATGATTAGGGTTAGGATTAGGGTTAGGGTTAGAACCAGAACTAAATTTAAGCAAACAGAACCAGAACCAAACTCAAGCAAACAGAACTGGTACCAAACTTAAGCAAACCCAACCAGAACCGAACCAGAACCAAACCAGAACTGAACCAGAACCAAACCAGAACTGAACCAGAACCGAACCGAACCGTACCAGAACCGAACTCAACCAGAACCGAACCCAACCAGAACCGAACCGAACCAGAACCGAACCAGAACCGAACCAGAACCAGACCAGACCAGAACCGATCCAGAACCGAACCAGAACCGAACCAGAACAGAACCGAATCAGAACTGTACCAGAACCGAAACCAACCAGAACCGAACCAAAATCAGAACCGAACCAGAACCGAACCAGAATGGAACCAGAACCGAACCAGAACCAGACCAAAACCAGACCAGAACCGAACCAGAACCGAACCAGAACCCTACCAGAAACGAACCAGAACTGAACTCAAGCAAACAGATCCAGAACCAAACTCAAGCAAACAGAACCAGAACCAACTCAAGTAAACAGAACCAGAACCAACTCAAGCAAACAGAACCAGAACCAAACTCAAGCAAACAGAACCAGAACCAACTCAAGTAAACAGTAACACAACCAACTCAAGCAAACAGAACCAGAACCAAACTGGAGCAAACAGAACCAGAACCAAACTCAAGACTGACCAATCAAAACAAAGTTCTGCTGAGCAGAGCTGGGGCTGAGCACTGTGTGAGCTAAGCAGCGAAAGGAAAACACTGGGAGTTGTCTCTCTCTCGATGCGAGCCGGGTCTTCTGATTCACTATAAAGCATCGGCTCTCAGAGCCGCAGCTTTTGATCATGACACATCACTAATGTGCTTAATCTGTGTTACAATTATGAGGGGGCCATGGACAATTTTCTCACCTGTAAGGGGTCCCTGGCTCCAAAAAGTTTGAGAACCCCTGCTCTAGCTAGTAGGAGTTCAAATCCAGATAGTGAAAACAAACGGAACAAAAAGAGCGACACAGCTGCACAGAAACTCCATGTTGTAGACATCGCTGATCATAATAAACATCGCCATGCGGGAAGACAGTTTACATCTTTTTAAATATCTGAGAGATCTTCAAATACAGAGTGCGTCTTTACAATTTTTTCAGAGTTTACGGTAACTCAAATAAAAATTATTATTATTTAATTATTTCAGTAAGGCAGCTTCCGGATTCCTTTGCTGTCTCTTTTGTTTTTTTTCTTAGCTCATTTTATATTTTTTTGAGAAAAGAGAAAGCTGAGATGAGAGTTGCCCATCATTGTTACCTGGTTGCACTAATAAAGTGAAGTGCTGTACATCTGTGGTTTCATTATTCTATTATCAATTTGCCATACTTTTTAAGTATGTAAGAGATGATTTCATTGATAGCCATAGACTAAATGTCTTTCAATGTAGACTTCCACTGAGAGGAACATATTAGACTATTTAGGAACTGAATTAGGAACTAAATTTAGACTGTCATACCAGCTTGATCATCAATGAAAATGTCCTGGAAATGTCCTGGAAAATGATCTCTGGAAAAGAGTGGGAACCCTGACAGCGCTCATTACGCTTTTTCTTTTCTCTTCTTTTTTGATGGGGGAAACTCTGTTTTTAGGTGGTGTGAAATTATTAAATTCAATATAAACCGCTTCCTAACTTTTTAAATCATAAGTGATGCTAAAGAAGCAGTTTCTCTATCAGCTTGGCCGTTGTTTACTTCCGCTTTCCGAGACCGGAAATTCGGTGACGTCTGGCCCAGCGTTCTGCAACACAGATCGAACAGAACAGACATACAGACTAAATTCAAACGCAATGTGTAGTAGGCAGTATCTACTGCTTATTACAATAGTAGGTAGTAGGCCATTTCGAAAACAGCCTGTGTCATTGTCAAATCTCTCAGATACAACAGATCAATTTACTGTCAAAGAGGGATACAACAGCAGGCTGCATTTCTTCATAGAGACTGTTTAACACTCAACCTTTCTTATAGTTCTTGTTAGCATTTGTTTTCGAACAAAGAAGTTTGCAGGTCTTTAAAACTTTTCATAAACCATTAGATTATTGCAGCAGCCTGTGTCACATAAAGCAACACACACATATCTAAAGCCATCACTACATCATATCTGCTATAAACATATAAAAAGACTGATTGCCAAATTATTCTTATTATTTTATATTTTATTTTATTTTATTTTTTGAAGTGAGGTTGAATGAGGTACTTGTCAGTGATTGGCATATTAACCACAGGGGACACAAGTCATCACGGCCCCTTTGCTGAGAGACTGGCCAGACAACCAGCACAGACGCAAGCTATTCACCTCTGCAGACAGGGACAACTATACCACGTCATTTAGCTAATTTTGATAAAGTCTGACCCAATAATGAAAACACAAATGTCAGTGTAAGTGTTTCCAATATTTAGTGCTTTAGTTTGCTGTCAGAGAGTCTATGTGTTTCAGCATTATTTGCAGCGCTACATATGTGTTCCCCCGCCTGCAGAGCACTGACCAGCTGTTCAAAATGAAGGGACTTTAATGGCTGGCATCCCCTGTGGGTAATACACTTACTATTGACAAGTACCTCATACAACCCCACTTCAAAAAACCCAAAGCATCCCTATAACAACCTTCTAAATAACAGACAGCGCATTAACATTTTGAAGGATTTTTTCAAGCATCTGGGAGTCAGCTACATAAATAAGTTGTGTGGACTACACAAGCGTTACCTTATCATTAATTTATGCACATCACCACAAACTGACCCAATGTATTGCTGTTGTGACCGATTGCCCAAATCTTATTATGCCAGTCACATTGTTCAGAGCTGCTGATGTAATAGAAGTGTTAAAAACACTAGATATTAAATCTAAAAATGAACATGAGATCATAAGCCATAAACTATGACAGCAACTTGAGGCATTTATTTTTGTTGAGAGGATACGTTCTATGAAGCAGTCTTTACAGGTTTATAATGTAAATACAGTGTATTAAAGCTCCTGTGAGGAACTTTGTGTTGCGTTTGCTGCCCCGTATGGACAAAGCTGTACCTCTGTCCTTAATAATCATATTCTTTATATTTGTAAGAAGTATTTTCAGAGGAAAACTCTCATCCTGCTGTCTTTGAACTGAGAGTGTTAATCACTGGTTTGAAAAAAAGTAACACTGATAATTAACGATGAATGAATGAACGGACGCATGCCAAGCTCAGCTCTTAAGTAATTACTTATCTTGTGGCTGATGGTCTTGTTTGCTCTGGTCATATAGAGGCATCAGTATCATTTTAGTCAGTTATAAATAAAAGTCCTCAAAGGAGCTTTAACTTAGAAATATAAAAAATAGTGATTTTACATTATTTTGAAAACAGAATGAAATCTTTCTGTGGAAAAACATTTTGACTTTCAGTCAGATATGATAGTCAAAAACATGTCAGAGCACTGTTGGTGGACCTGCTCTACATGAAGAAATGCCCTGAAATCACTCTTCTTGTAGTTTGGCGCTGCCGTAAAGTGTAACTGACTTGACTATAGTAATAACTATAGAAAGATCCACACACACAGTCATTCTACATCAGTGATCCCTCAGCCCTGTGTCAGAGGAAGTGGCCTCAGAAGTACTGAACAGACTGGCGTCAGTGCTGAATGTTTCTCCTGATGTCCGTCCAGCAGCTGTTCTGAAGGATTATCATTTCTCTGTCTTTCCTCCCAGCATAACAAAGCTCCGCTATCCTGCTCTGTGCTGCTGTTGTCATCTGCTGAGTCGCTTGAAAGGCCACCTCAGGCTCTCACCTTCTTCCACAGCAGCGCTGACACAGAGAAGTTTAGAGATAGAGCTTTGGTTTGTTGATGCAAAAACTGCCCGGGACTCAATATTTCACTGTGTGTGTGTGTGTGTGTGTGTGTGTGTGTGTGTGTGTGTGCGTGTGCGTGCGTGCGTGCGTGCGTGCGTGCGTGCGTGCGTGCGTGCGTGCGTGCGTGCGTGCGTGCGTGCGTGCGTGTTTGTGTGTGAGCCTCCCTGCATCACATACATTATGGATTAGTTGTGTTGTCCTGTGTTTGTCTGTGATTTGATCGTAGTGGATGGCAGAGCAGGAGATGCGAGTTTGTTCATTGGTTTGCTGTTGGCTCAGCCCAGCTGTAACCCCAGATCTGCTCTGTCACCTGACTTCAGCTTCCCAGGCATCAGTGACTCTGCTGGAATGAACAAAAAGCTTCAAGCCGACAGAGAGAGTCAGACAGACAGACAGAGAGAGAGGGATAGAGAGAGAGAGAGAGAGAGAGAGAGAGAGAGAGAGAGAGAGAGAGAGAGAGAGAGAGAGTCAGACCCATAGAGAGAGAGAGTGAGAGAGGGAGGGAGGGAGAGAGGGAGAGAGGGAGAGAGGACTGTCTGTTCGAGAGCGTCAGTCTGTCTTTACAGTTTAGCTTAGCTTTAGAGCAGGCTCGTTTCATGGGAATGACATGGCAGTATATTACACAATTTTTCTTCTGCTAATTTTTATCTGTATCTGCTTGTTAACTGTGAGAATTATCTTTTGACCCCACTCCTAAAAGCCTTTAGACCTACCTAGCTACCTACCTAGCTACCTACCTACCTAGCTACCTACCTACCTAGCTACCTACCTACCTAGCTACCTACCTACCCAGCTACCTACCTACCTTCCTTCCTTCCTTCCTTCCTTCCTTCCTTCCTTCCTTCCTTCCTTCCTTCCTTCCTTCCTTCCTTCCTTCCTTCCTTCCTCCCTTCTCATATTATTTAGAGAGACCCTACAGTAATCCACCTGTCAGTAATCACTTGGTAAGAGTGGCTCTTGTCACCATGTGCTGAACCACACCAATCAGTGAACATCTGTGGGATGGCTGTGGCTCAGTGGTTAGAGTTGATCGTGTATCGACCAGAAGGTTGGCGGTTCGATCCCAGCTCTGGCAGTCACATGCCGAAGTGTCTTTGAGCAAGACACTGAACCCCAAATTGCTTCCATCAATGTTTAGTGGTGTGTGAATGGGTGAATGTGCCATGTAGTGTAAAGTGCTTTGAGTGGTCAGAAAGACTGGAAAAGCGCTATATAATTATTGATAGCTTTCAAACATGCTAAGCTGTTGAACACAGGAAACTTTACTCCTGATTCATTTTGTCATGTAACTGACTTTAGCCTTTAACAAAAAGCTTCTGCAAGGTGTTTTAGTTCTCAAACACCCCTACCTTAAATTAAGAAGAGGACTGACTCTGAAAGGTCCTAAACCTGTCAGAAGCATTACAGATGTGGCTCTTGGGTATTCATGTCCCTGGTCATGATTTACGGCTTTGTTTTCTGTACCTACATTTCTGTTACGTCTATAATGTCGCCCTAATACCACTATAGAAAGAAGTCTATAAAATGTGAATATTGTTTGTTTGTAGAACTAAGTTATGATATAATGAGAATCATTTTAAAATAATAAAGCTACAAGAAAAACAAAGACAAAAATCTGGGAAACTGTTTGGCCTTGTGGTTTAAGCACATGCTCTTTATACAGAGGCTAAAGTCTTTGTTGTAGCAGTCATTGGTTTGACTCCCATCTATAACCCTTTGCTGCATGTCTTACCGTACTCTCAACTCCCCACATTGTCTTTTCCCCCCAAAAAAACAACCCTAAAATATTTACAAGATTAAAGTCATAAATGTACAAGGGTGAATTCATTAAATTATGAGAATAGAGCTGAATATTACAAGAGCAGAGTTTGAATATCCCGAGAAAGCAGTCATAATAAAAGGCTACAATTGGTCTGTATATAAAATAACATTAAGGTGATATTAGAAGAGCAGCCAGCTCCCTGCCTCAAAATGAGGAATGTGAATCTTCTTGTGGAGTTTATTTGAACAGCTGAGGACAAACAGCAGTCACAGAAGCTAGCACAGGCTACCTTCAGAATAGATTCAGTGTACTGTACAATAACTCAAAGGGTTTCTTAAGATGATGTGGTGCTAATGAGCTTAAAGATAATTGAGTTATCCATGAAACCTATACCAAAATATAACATCATAAAAAAATATCTACTGTACTTTACCTATTTTATTTTCGACGTTAATCATGTGATATGTTCTTTTAAGATTACAGCTATATTCTTGTAGATTTAAGACTTTGTTATAGAAATCTTGTTTTTTCTTCTATAATGTGGCTCCATCCTATTTGAAAACCATTTAATGGTTTGAGTTATTATCAGAAAAAAAGCCTCCTAAATGTGAATATTTCTGGTTGCCTTCTCCAGTAAACTGAATCTCTTTGGGCTGTGGACCAAATAAGACTTTAAGGTTTTTATCTTTTGCTTTCAGAAACACTGCTTGACATTTTGCACCTCTGTCGTTTACTGACCACACTGCTTTTTAATTTATCAACAACCACGACGAGATAACTTGTTGCAGCTTTAGCCAAAGGGTTAGGGTACATTTAACCTTTTATTTTATTCTGACTGAGATTTAGGATATTTATCTCTAGAAGAATATTGACAGAGCTGTAAAAATCAAAGGGCAGTGTTCCCTGTCAGATTTATCACCAACAGCGCAGATCATTTTATCTCTGACAGAAGCATTGACCGGCACTCTTCATGCTGCACTCCTCTGCTCTGGGCTCTGTTATTAGCAGCCAGGCTACTGGAGGTCACTCCCATTGTTCCACTTACCACCAACATACACACAAACACACACGCACGCACGCACGCACGCACGCACGCACGCACGCACGCACGCACACGCACACACACACACACACACACACACACACACACACACACACACACACTGTCCTGCACTTAGCCTCTGGACCGAAACAGAGCAGTGAGAGAGAAAATCAGCCGGAGCTGCTGCATCAGTGGTTCTCGGCTGCTTACAATAAGAGCCCATTTCCTGCCTGATTATTTATGATCCTCTGGGATAATTCAGTCTAAGATCAATGACGCTGTGCAACCTATG
The DNA here is from genome assembly GCF_009762535.1 of Notolabrus celidotus. NCBI lineage: Eukaryota > Metazoa > Chordata > Actinopteri > Labriformes > Labridae > Notolabrus > Notolabrus celidotus. Next base: position 18,355,460 of record NC_048274.1, on the reverse strand, counting down.
AGCTGCATATTACAGTGACAGTCGATAAATCTGTCAGGAGGGGATATCTGATCAAATTTAAAGTCCTCTGGCATGAATTCAATACTCATGCAATACTCGGTCCTGCAGTGGATTTAACAACAGAAAGAGGTCGGAAGCTCCATTTGACCATTTATTTCATAAAGAGGCTTTGGACATCTCACAGACTTGACACAATGCTGCCCTCTGCTGGAAAATGAGTTGAATTACACTACAGGTATCAGTGATGGAAAGCCTGATAAAAGCTTCTTTGTTGTTGCTGTCTGGCTCAGTTTCACTGTGAGGACTTCAAAAATCATTAAAATCAACCAGAAAACACTTGAACTCGATCAGATAGATATAACTTAAATAACAGTTTTCATCTCTGTCACATTATGTAAAGCTTAAGCAAACTAAATTAAAATGCTGGGAAGAAATGTGCTGATTTATTTACATTTATTTGCTTTTCTCCCTCTCTTTTGTCTTGCAGGTATTTTATTTTCAACATTAGTGTTTGGGCCGGCCTGTGGCTTCATCTTAGGTTCTGTTTGTACCAAAGTCTATGTTGATGCCGTCTTCATCGACACCAGTAAGTATTTTTTGTGTTGCTTGAGTTTTGTTCTTAGTGTTTCTGTACTTTTAGTTTTAATGACGGTACTGGGAAAATTAAGAATATTATGCCACCATATAGATTTTAGAAACTAATCTACAGACAGATTTGAGTTCTTCTGGAGTCTGGCTTGTTCTCATTGATCTCTGACCCCTCTGTGGTACAACTTTTATCTTCTGTCCAGGTAAGCTGGACATCACCCCGGATGACCCTCGCTGGATCGGGGCGTGGTGGGGCGGCTTCCTCCTCTGCGGTGCCTTACTCTTTCTGTCGGCCCTCTTCATGTTTGGGTTCCCCCAGGCCCTGGATGAGCAGGACATGGATGGAGGAGGGGAGAGTGAGCAGGCCATGCTACCTTCTTCCCTATCCATGGAGTACCAGGGCTCAAAACCCAACGGGGCTTTTTATGGCTTTGACATAAACAGCGGACTCTCAGTTTGTGAGCATCTGAGAGGTAAGGAGGAAAATATAATCAGAGATACTCTTCTATTGGTCTCTCTGCCTGTTCTTCCACTTATCACCATGTTTCTGTCTTCATTTTCTCTTCCGATGACTCAGTAATCCCGAGGGTAACCAGGCACCTCCTCTCTAACCCGGTGTTCAGCTGCATCACGCTGGCAGCCTGCATGGAGATCGCTGTGGTTGCTGGCTTTGCTGCCTTCCTGGGAAAATACCTGGAACAGCAGTTCAACCTTACCACCTCTTCAGCCAATCAGCTGCTAGGTAGGCAGGTCATGACCTTGTCTTAAAAGTTGAAGCTCTTTTTGTTTTAAAATCAAGATATTTAACCAACAAGCCATCAAGGAGGAGGTGAAGGGTGACAAATATCAAAGGGTGTAATATCAACCTCTGCTGATGAAGATGCCTGAGATAGTTTTTGGAACACATGTGTTTTCCTGTTCAGGTATGACAGCGATCCCCTGTGCCTGTCTGGGGATCTTCCTCGGGGGTCTGCTGGTGAAGAAGCTGAACCTGTCAGCCCTTGGCGCTGTCCGTATGGCGATGCTGGTTAACCTGGTGTCCACCGCCTGCTACGTCTCCTTTCTCTTCCTGGGCTGTGACACCGGGCCTGTGGCCGGGGTGACGGTCGCCTACAGCAATGAGTAAGCAGGGAAACCTGATCTGAGTGAGGAGTCTTTACGAGGGTGTCCGCCCAAGTGTTTGTCAGCTCTTTGTTGTAGTTTTTTTCAAATATCAAACAAACATGGCTATTTCAAATAAAAGTGTTGCACATGTATACATTTCAACTAAAACATCCTCAATCCCTTCATGTCATCAAAATGCATGCATGTGGCTGAAAAGGAGACTAGCATTTTTTGCTATATATCTTTGTTTCAAAATAAAGAACATGAAGCTCTGTGGCTTTAGCATTTCTATGAGTTGTGGTAACATAAAAATTTGTGAATTATGAGGGATGGACAGTCATTTTCTAATATTATTTTAACAAGAAGAAATCAAATAGGAGTATTGTCTTATCTGAAGAATATATATTTTGAATTGTTCTTATGGTGCCTAGCAGTAATGTTGTACAGCTATGAGACAGTGGCTTTAGTGCACCTGAGAGCTATAAATAACAAAAGAAGAACTAAGTGTAAGTGCAGGGTGCCGGTGAAATTGGTAATGCGCTGTTAGATTCAGAACTAAAGAAAAATGCAGAGACTTCTGCAACTCTTTATTGATCAAAACTGAGGTCAAGTGCAAACTTTATCAGGTAGAATGAGCTTATCTTCACATCCATACATACATCTTTGTAGCAGAACAGCTATTTCAGTCATTAGTCTCTGATTATGTCTGCGTTTGGCCAAAGGAGGGGACTGTTTGAATAACTGCCTGTCCCTAGTATTTTTGCAGTGCTCAGGTCTGTGTTGGAATCTTCAGACATGCCAAACACTAACTTAACTGAGACAAAGTGATCAAGTTGTGAGGGTTTGTTGCCGATTAAAGGAGCTTCTCACTATGACTGTACGGGAACAGTGCTTTCTGTTTTTGATATGACGTTCTTATCAGCAGATTTTACTTCTTTAAAAGATTATTTTGCACTGAATCACATGAGTTAGAAACAACTGATAGTTCTGTGATGAAGATACTGAGCATTTTGTAATTGTAGAGGGAATTTTTTTATGACCGACTAGTTAAAAAGAAACTAGAATCGAACTGACTGAGGCCTGTGGGATGTAGATCAGGTCAATGTCAAGATGAGGACATAGTTATTTGGTGTTTACTTACAACCAAAGATCAGTGGCTTCCTCCCCTATTTTCCCTGTCCTGCTAAAAAAAACATCTGCACCTTTCTGCACCTGTCACTGTGCAAACTATGCATGACCCCGATGCCGATTTAAGAAATAGAAAAGGTGCAAATGAACAAATACTACAAAATAATTTAAATGCCTTCAACAGTTACTACAGTGTTGTGATTTTGACAGTTGTCAGACAAATTTGTTTCTGCATAGACGAATATTCAGCCAATAAATATGAAAATAAAAAACAAATTTACTTTTAAAGATGAATTAATCATGGAAGGTCAACACTCTGCAAAAAAAGCCACACAAAAAAACTCACCTAGTTTCATTTTGCTTTCATTTAATATGAACATCTGACACTAACATGACTTTTGACCTCCCCTGCAGGACATTGCAGTCTTGGCAGCGGCCTGAGTCAGCGTGCATCAATAACTGTAACTGCTACACAGCGTCAGTGAGTCCTGTCTGTGGATCTAATGGAGTCACCTACCTCTCAGCCTGCTTTGCTGGCTGCACCAAACCAGTGAGTGAACCCTTCAACTCTGATGGATGCAAACACTTTTTTTTTTTACTTAAATTTCAGGTTTTACATAGTAAGACAAATATCTGAACTTAATCTGAACATTTCAGACATACAGACTTACTGTGTGTATTAAACTGTGCTTTTTAATTTGGAGTCGGAATGATTGAAGTTTTATTCATTCTAAATAATGATGTGTGGTGGAGTTACCTTTGCACTTAAAAAGCAAGAGGAGATGTTCTTCAGAGGTCTACCTTGTAAACTTGGAAAGTGCGAAAATATTTCTGAACATGTCAGCCTGTCTGAAGTTAAAAAGTTGACTCTAAACCTTTACTTTTCCAGAGTCTTTTTACAAAGGTATATGTACTTTTACCTGAGTAGCACTGTCTGAACTCTGACTCTGACTGAAACAAGATGGAACTGTTGTTGTAACATTCAGAACTTGGGACTCGACTTGGACTTGGACTCTGACAACTTGGACTTAAGTGTTGACTCCATTTGTACTAATGTTTGTTTGTTTATTTTGAGGACAAGGTCCTTATGATTTACTCATTTTCAAGCAAAGGCTGTTCTGTTCACCTGCATGCACATTCATAGCCTCTTGTACTGCAGCAGTCTGCTAAAACTCAAAACTAAACATGTGCTTCTGTTGTATTTCTATTACAAAATCATTCATTAGACTAAATAAACTGACAAGTCTAAATAAATGTCTTATTTCAAGATATTACAAGCAAAAAATAAGACCTGAATTATTTGTAATGTGTAGAAAAATCTGCCATTGAGACAAACAAAATGTACTCATTAAATTTCGTGAAATGTCGCTACACTAATTCAGGCAAGCAACTCGATATTCTCACAATCACCTGACAAAGTATCCTCCAATCAGGTGGTCTGTTTAAGCTGAAAGCCTCTCTGCCCCTGCTTTGCCAATGCTACTGCTGCCCTGCACCAGTGCTGTGCTCAAACTTTCGCCCCAACCACCCCAGCATCCACCTGCAGGCTTTAAGATATTATTTAATCACCCCTTATTTTCTGCATGTAAAATGAATCTTCAAGAAGTGATGAGTTTCGGAGCCTAGATGGCAACACAATCTATGTTCTCCTGCTGAATTCAAGTTTTGATCGATACAACGTGAGCTGACTGACTGAACTGAGAGTGAAGTTTCTTGAGATCAGAAAAAATGTCCTAATTCAACAGAAACTCATGTCAATTTCTTCTTACCTCATTGGCACATTTTTTCTATTCCTTCAAAATAAAACATTTGTCAGGATTTGTCAGGGGAATGTGGCATGTGTTCAGCCTGATGAGATTATTTTTTATTAGAAATAAGACAAGTGCCAGTGTGAAAGGGTGCTCAAAGAGGTGTCATGAATTATACATTCTACTTTCAAAGATGTTATAGTAAATGCAAGCAGGAGTAGTGCAACATGTTTTCTTTATTAAAGAACCTTTAAGGAGAAGACATTGACAAACTCAAACATTTTTCCTGGATGCACCCCAGATATGTAGGTGAGATACTAAAGTTACTTATACTGTCAGCAAGTTGCTAGCTAACAGTGATGTTTCAAGTTGTTAGCTTGGTTAAAGTTCTGACCGTAGCGTGTAGGATGCAGGTATTTTTGTGTATAAGGCGCTTGCAGTGATCTATTGCAGTATAATCGATGATTGCGTCTCACCTTTAAGAGAGCCACAGTGCACATTTACACATGACCCAGTCATGTCTCCAGACAGGCCGACAGGATCAGTCAGAATCTAAAGCTAGAGGTAATTCCTAAACCTTAGGTAATGAGTGGACATTCTAGACTGATACGGATGTGCTGGACTCCAGCTGCAAAGCTACTACTACTACTACTACTATTTATCTCATCACCATCATCGCTCTCTCTCTCTCTCTCTCTCTCTCTCTCTCTCTCTCTCTCTCTCTCTCTCTCTCTCTCTCTCTCTCTCTCTCTTATTTTTCTCTATCCCTCTTTCCAACCCAAACTTGGTCAAGGCAGATGATTAGTTACATGAGTCTGGTTCTGTTCGTGGTTTCTGTTAAAATTAAGTTTTTCCTCGCTGCTGTAACTAGCTAAAAACTGCGAAGTGCAATGCTCATGGTGGATTAAGATGAAATAAGGCTGAGTCTTATCCTGTCTTGGTGTTGGGTCTCTGTTAATAATTTAACATAGAGTGGTCTAGACCTGCTTTGTTTGTAAAAGCGCCTTGAGATAACGTTTGTTGTAATTTGGCGCTACACAAATAAAGATTGATTGATTGATTGATTGATTGATAATGGGGACTCAACTTGGACTCTTGTCTGGTAATTCAGACTTGACTCAGACATGAACACTCGGTACTTGAGACTCGACCTGAAGTCAAGGTTTGGCATCTGAACTGCAACACTGGGAGCTCAAACTAAACAACAGGGACAAGAAACATTGATGAAACATGCATAACGTGCAGCAGGGCTGTCTCAGATCTGTCTATTCATCACAGCATTTTCTCTGGTTTCTTGTCTCTTCGTCAGAACCTGACCAGCTGCACGTGTATATCCAGCACCACTGAAGATGCCGTGGCTTTACCGGGGAAGTGTCCGAGTCCAGGCTGTCAGCAGGCCTTCCTCACCTTCCTCTGTGTGATCTGTGTGTGCAGCATGATCGGAGCCATGGCCCAGACTCCCTCTGTCATCATCCTCATCAGGTGAGGAGCCCAATTGCAATACACAGACTGTCCACTAGAGAGAGCTGTCAGCATTTTAAAGTGTGACACACATCTGTATGTTGCATACAGTGTTTATGAAATTTAGTAGGGAAGATATTAAAGAAAGATAAATGATTCAGATCTGTTACAAAATTATTTGTGTATTTTCAGCTTTTCACATACAGTGCAGCTATATTTCAGAAGAATACATCCTTTAACAATGGAAAGATATTGTCCATATTATCTAACCTGACCTCTGTCTCTCAAAGGGCATAGCTAAATTGCTTTGAAGCAGGCAGAGGAAAGCCTAACCAGAAGAGTTTAAAAGCTCCTGTAAAGATTAATTTAGCTGTTCATGAAACAAACTGATTCTAATCTTCACACATTTGGTACATTACAAACAACAGATCCACTCACAATAAGCTGGTTCAAATGCAAGAGGAGCTTAAAGCCTCTGGAAACAGGCATGAGGGTAAAAATATTATGCAAGAGTACCTCACTGGTTTGATTTTAACCAATGTTTGCATGTTTTTAGAGATGAAGTAGTTCATACACTCACTGATATGTGCGGCTAATTTGTTCCAGGTGCATCTAACAGACAACAGTACTTGATTACATTTAGTTTTACACCTAGGGATATTACCGTCTCCTCGAGTCTGTGCTCTGGTATATTTCCTACTGTTGTGTTTTTTATGGAAGAATTGATTTAATAGAGCGGGGCAATCCTGTTTAATGCTTTTAAAATAAGACAAGTATGAGAAAAGTTTGGAAACTGCATAAGGTAAAAAGCTTTACTGTAAGGCTAATTCATAAAAGAGAGGATACATTCAAGCCAACATGTTTTGTTCACATACGGCCTTCATTACAGTGAAAGAGAGTCACATCGGTTAACGCAGATTGACAGTTAGTCAGATAGCAGTCAGCTTGTGAGGCCCTCATTGCTGATCAATCAACACCAAAGCTCAGTGCAAACATCTAAAACAAATATCATCACAAATACAAAAAATTATAAGACAAATCTGTAGAAGGAGAGACCATGTAACCTTTTTCATTCATTACGTGTGTTCTGTCTGTCTCCCTCTTCTACATGTAAAAGGTACATGATTTATACCGATAGCGATAGCTGAGACAGAGTTAGGATAGTGAGTATCAAGATAATGTTTCGCCCATAGACTATAATAAATGGACGTAGTAACTGTGACGTCACCAATCTGTTCCCGAGCGCTGTTTTGAAGCCAATTGTCAGCAGGTGCAATATTGGAAATGCTGAACATAACCAAACTTCGTCCAAGCTAGTGTGAGGTAAAGAGGCGGGCCTTTAGCCTTTTTTGCTAACAGCTACAGGGTGCCTGTCTGTCAATCAAGTCAGCCTTGTCCTTAAATAGCCAAAACTCGTAAGGTTAATATCTTAAAAAATACCAAGTGATAAAAAAATTCACCCCCTGCACAGTGTGTGCTGATAGAGAAATTAGCCACTCAGACCTTATCTGTCTTTTGAAGCAGGCTGTAAATATGTTTATTCTTGTTGTAAAGATCGTCTTTTTTAAATTGGTGTGTATGTGGTTTCTGATGTTTCTGCAGCCAGCCTCAAGTGGATAGTCGATGAACTGCAGTTTTTAACACATCTGCATGGGCTTCATATTTTGAGACTGGAGGTTGCCGCTTGGTTTCACCTTAGCATACTCGCTGCTACTAGCTCTGGCATCATGATCAGTGATCCTATAGGTGTCATTTAGTGCGTCCCTCATAAAAAGCATCACTAAAGAAAAAGAAAGTGCATAAATAATATATGTAGTCTTACAGTTCATAAAAAGTCCAGAAAGCTGTTGTGTTACTGGGCGGGTAAGACCTTTCGCTCCGACTAAAATGTCATGTTGTTGACAATGGCCCCTCTTAAAAGGGTACAATTGGGTGCTGTAAGAACACATGTAGCTTGTCCTTTGGCTGAAAGGTGAGTTTACATCAGACTGTCATTGAAGGTTGGATCTCTGGGGGATCTGGATGAACCTCATGCAGTTTCCTTTGATAATGTAATATACGGTGTAAACTTCAGTGCATTAACAGGAAAAACAATGTTATGTGAGATGGTATCATTACACCCATAAAACCTTTTGCTGATAGTGAAGTCAAAAAAGGTCTCATATAGTTTGATATTTGTAATATGTTACAGACAAGAGACAGGTTTAGATTATGATCGTTCTTTTGATCACATGGTGAACTGTTGTGGGGACTTGGTGTGACTTCTCTTACCTGCACTTGGCTACACTTATATTGTACATTATGCTCATTCTGTCTTTGTTTTCAGAACTGTGAGTCCAGAGCTGAAATCGTATGCTCTTGGTGTTCTCTTTCTACTCCTGAGATTGATAGGTAAGAAATGTAACACATTGTTGTTAATTTATTTACTGTTCACATTTAAACCAATATAAACCCCCTTTCTTTTGTTAGTCTCTACTTTGTATTTTACTTTCTGTGGTTGGTCTCGGTCTGCTGTGTTTGTCCTATCCATCGTGTTCATGACATGTCCACTGTGGCTCTATACTTTGTAGCTCTTTGATTTAAATGTCAGAGCAAATTTTCCCCTGGGTGAAATGAACTTCATCGGTCCGTCTGTGCAGATATAAAGGATTCCTGAAAACAAACTGGAGTGCTTTTTGACCTTCTGACCTGCTGTCTGTCTACCCTCACCCTCACCCCACCCCAACTCCCCTCCAGGCTTCATCCCCCCTCCTCTGATCTTTGGCATGGGCATCGACTCCACCTGTCTGTTCTGGAGCACAGTCTGCGGAGAGAAGGGTGCCTGCATGCTGTACGACAACGTGGCCTATAGGCACCTGTACGTCAGCATTGCCATCGTCCTCAAGTCATCTGCCTTTCTCCTGTACGCCACCACGTGGCAGTGTTTGAGGAAGAACTACAAGAAGTACATCAAGAACAACGAGGGTTACCTCACACCTACCGAACTCTTTGCCTCCAATGTGACTCTGGACAATTTGGGCAAAGAGATCACCCAGAACCCAGCCAACAGGACAAAGTTCATTTACAACCTGGAGGACCACGAGATGTGTGACAACATGGAGTCTGTTTTATAGTGGAGACTGCAGACTGGAGCAGAGGCTGTTAACGTGAGACTGATCTTGTGTTTCTCTGGTATCAGTTTAGAAGAATGTTCCTGGTGAGGATCTTATTTTCTTCAAATCTAAAACATCAAACAAATCAAAACAAATGATGCCGAAATGCTTCTGTATCAACATTGCACTTTTTATTTTTTCACCAAAATACGGATGATCTCGTCCTTTTTTGTCAAACAAAATCATAATCTCATATACAAAATTTTCTTTGACAGCAGAATAGAGACTGACAGCAAACACGAGGAAAGAAATTAGGAGTGACATGCAACAAATATCCCTGCAAAATCTGAACCAGACACTTACACACAGAGAACAATCTTTAGTTTGAAACTGCACTTAAACCAGGTTTAGATTTATAATGAGACTAGAGTTTTTTAAGGAGTAGAATTTGGACATTTTTGTTATTCGTCAGCTTCATTAGACAGTTATTTTCCTTCAGAAGGAAGCTCTTCTCAGGTCCAGATATCAGACAGAAAGGTTAGCTGTTCACTGTGAGATGAGACATATTTGAACTCAAGGGGGGAGCAGTTTCCAAACATACACAGCATACTGGCGTAACCTTGAGGCAACACTCAGATTTATTTATTACTGTGTTCCGTCTCTCAGATTTTTAAGTTTAACTATACTTATATGGAAAAAGAAACAGTGTTTATCTACTACGTGGCCAATGAGGCAGTTACCCAGAACAGGAAAAATCCCAGTGATTGAGAAAAATAAACCCAGAAAAAAGTGAATGGAAACGTATTAGAGCCACAACCTGGCGTCTTTATTTAGTGGCTTTTAAACCCTGTGAGTATCACAGAAACAAAATTTACAATAATAAAACACAACTATCATCGCCTCTGACAGATAACAAACCAACATTATTTAAACCCGTAACTTTATTAATCTAAACCCAAATGACCCTAACTCTATTAACAGGAAGTGGGACATTAATATGTTGTACAACCCTATCATCAAAAAGTTGAGGTACTGTATGTTGATAAAAATAGAATTTGGTTTGAAAAGAATTTAAAGCTTGTTTTTAATTGAAAATACTGCAAACTGCAAAGACAACACATCATTTTTTTTGTTTGTTTTATGAAAAACATATGCTCAATTTAAATTTGATGCTAGCAAAATGTTTCAAAAGATGCTGAGAAAGTTGTTTAATATCATGAAAGATTCAGAGATCCAGGAAAAAGCTCTGTATAAAAGAACAAGGCCAAACACCAATACTGGATGGCCATGATTCTCAGGCAGCACTGCGTTATAAACAGACATAACTCTGTTGTGGAAATCACTGCATGGGCTCAAAGTCACTTCCATAAACCAGAATTTGTGAACACAGTTTATCATTGCATCCACAAATGCAGGTTAAAACTGAACCATGCAAAGAAGAAATTATACGTAAACATGATCCAGATATGCCAGAAATTATCACCAGTTCACAGTTAAAAACCAGCATACCTGTTAATATGGGGTGCCCATGACGTGGGTGGTTTACACATCTGGAAAGGCACTTTTAATACTGAATGATATATACAGGTTTTGTAGCAACATACAGCCATCCAGACAATGCCTTTTTCAGGGGAGACCTTGCATACCTCAGCAAGACAATGTCAAACCACACTGCATGTATTACATCAGCACGGCTCCGTATTAGAACAGTCCAGGTGCTGAACTTGCCCACCTGTAGTCCCAACTTGCTACCTATTGAAAACATTTGGCACGTCATGACATAAAGAAAATCATCTAAGGAGACCCTAACTGTTGAACAGCTTAAATCCTCTATCAGGCGGACAACATTTAACTTTAAAAACTCCAGAATCTCCCCAGTTCCCTAATGTTTAATGTTGTTAAAAGAAAAGTTGATGCAACACAACAGTGAGCATGCCCCAGGGCAAACAGTTTGAAACTATGCTAGCACCAAATTCATGATGAGTAATAACGTTTTTCAGTTTTAACATTTAATATGTGGTCTTTGCACTATTTTCAATTATAAATGTGGTTTTAATAATGTAGAACATTCAAAATTTGTATTTATTAGCACTCCATACAGCATCCTAACTTTATTTGGAGTTGGTGTTATATTTAAAAAAAAAAATTAATCATATTAACAGGTTTGCTGTTCAATATCTTAATAAAATGACCCAGAAATGAAGTTTACAACGACATTTTGTAACAGAAACAGATTTTATTTATCCTTTTGCGCTACTAGGAGAAGAGGTTAATGTGCCTCCTTTGGTGGGTACAAGTCTTAAGTTTGACTTGATGTTGCATATATAGTTCAGATTTAGAAAATATAAAGTGAGTTTCTTTATATCCTTAGGGGTCACTTATTGAAGGTAGAGGAGTGATGAGCCAGTGTGTTTTATTTTGTCCCTTTGCTATGTCAGAGTGGAGTTTCGCTGTGAATGCTGAAGGATTTTCTGAGACTGTTTTTTAGCTTCAGAGCCACAAAACTTTTATTTTAATTTTATTTTAATGCCAATTTGTTGATTTTCAGCCTTTTCTCTTTGATGTTTTATAAAAAAAAAAGTAGTGTAACTTCTAGAAACAAATGTTCTTTATGAGCAAGGACCCACCATCAATGGGATGCAATTTGACAATAATTCATTGAGTATATTAGAACAATAATTCTCAATTTGATGTTGAATTTCTTGCTGCCTTCAATTTGGGGAAGCTTATTAGTTGATATACTGTAGCTCCCAGACATGGCAAACCCCCTTAGGGCCCCACAGATAGAAGAACAGAGGAAAATACAGAGAATATGGTGGGAGGTGGGAGGTGGGAGGTGGGGGTGCAGAGTGTGAGAATGAAAGGAGTGGAGAGGGATAGGTTTGATTCATGAAAATGCCTGAAGAGATAATATAGCATCACTTATGAATACAATGAGTCAGGATACTGGAGTTAGGTGGCCCACCTCGAATTAGTTGATCAAACATAGGACTGACTCAGTAACTGAACCTGTGACACATCAGTTACATGACTATCCCTTATAACCACTGATTTGACCGCACCACCATCCAAACTCTGCCAGAAACACTCAAGGTGATGGATAATGGAGATAGAAATTACTCGGTGGTGTTACTCTACTCTTGGGAACGCTCCCTGCAGCAGCAATGCATGGAAAACGTAGCATCATGATAAATAACAAGCAGGGAACACTCCAAATAAGACTCTCCAGGGTACATGTTTGTATGTAGTAAGGCCAAAGCAGGTGAAAGCTGTGGGGTGGGGGAGGGGCCCTCCACTCATAGAATCAGTTACAGCAGACCGAGAGTGTGAAGGCATCTGAGAAAAACGCCAAGACGAGGCGGCGAGACGTGATGATGGTGGTGGGCTAGCTGTCAGCAGACACAGCATAGCATGACGCACAGTGTCCAGCCAGAATTAGTACATTTAAAAGCATGCTGGCAATGCATGCAATAAGAACAAAGAAATATTCAGGATGTCATTAAGCTGCACAGACTATGTGGTTTAGTGGCCATGGTAATTGTTAAATACAGATTTAACTGAAATTTACGACCATGGAAAAGCTTTATAATGCATACTGCATTGTGATGTCGACAATTTTTAACAAACCTGAGCTGACTCATAATCACTCACACTGCAGTGGTTGTCTAAACACAGATTTTTCTTTTCTTCAAATACTATTTATTTTCAAGGAATTCTTTGGGATTCAGATTTCTGACATATCCACTTTATAGAGAGAATATATTGTTTTTCCTGCCTTACTTTGTAAGAATTTAATATGTTTTGCATCAAAAATATGGCCCTTTTTCTGGCCACTCACCATGCTAATAGATTTCATCTCTAAAACATGTTATTCCTTTTGATGTTTTCAATGTTGGGGGGTAAAGGACTAGTTCTACATTTCAGAAAATAAGCCTATTAACTCTCCTGCCAAGAGTTTAAGGGAAAGATTGATACCAGTGTCATGTGTTTAAAATAAATATGAAGCTATAGCTAATTGCTGGTTAACTTAGCTTTGCAAAAAGACTATAAACGCACCCAGTCCTTTTCAAACTAACTGCAGACACATCTGAGGCTTATTTACATTTTTTTCTTGTTTGTTAATCCAAAAACAAAATTAAAATGTCAAAACTGCAGTGACAGCTCCAGGGAGTCACTGTACTCACCAAGACATAGTCCTGTAGTTAAACCCCTATAGAAGTAAAACTTGCACTCGCTCTGTTTAGGTTGTCTTAATTTTAGGGTTAATCATCCACACTAAACTATATGTTGAAACTAACTTCTTTGCACCAACCATGGAGATGTAAGGTAAATTTTAACCGGTAGAGCGTAACATCAAAACCAGCCAAAATACTGTTGCTTAAAATTACCTTTACACTTTCTGTAGCCAGTCACTGAAACACTCTTTTGTTAATGAGGTATTTGTTACAGTGTTGGCTCTCATGCCTGAGTGCTAAACAATGAAAACGATGTGTCATGACAACAGAGGACTTTACACCAACACAGAGCTAGGTGTAAGATCTAAGATGTGACTTTTGCTTAAGTTAGAACAATCTCAGCTGGTTCAAACCTTAAAATGTAAAACAGGTATGAATTCTGCCTTTATTACAAATAACATTTGAACAAGGCTACGTTTGAGCTTAAGCATAGCTGGTACGACCCAGTGCAGGTTCTTGTGCATATAGGCAAAAAAATGAGATGTTGAGTAGAGCTGTTTAACGCCTTAATCGCTGATCGATCAAGGTCCTAAATGAACTTATTGTGTTTTCAACCGCATGCTGACACTTTGGTGAAGGCTCTGCAGTGTAAAGAAAGTTAATCATCTGACAGCCTTAGTATTAAGAAATGAACCTTGTATGATTTTTACAAGCTAACCAGCTGCTTGTTTTAGCTTCATATTCACAGACATGTTGATGGTATCGACCATCTTATCTCTTGCAAAGAAAGCATTTGAGGATATTTTCTACAATGTTAGTTTGAGTTACTGAAAAGCTCCTAGCACCCTTTAAGAAGTCCCATGATTCAGTTTGGTTTAATGCTGCCACTTATGTTTTTGAGTACTTTTTTTGTGCAAATGGTGGAAGTTAATTTGGACCTACTCTGAATATATGATGTATTTAGCAAAGCCCTTCATCGACCTCATAGTATAAGATCAAAACAATACATTGGTGGTTCTTGAAAACCATAAATTATACTGATAATATAATACTGAGTGGGGAAGAGGGGCTGTTGTTGGAGAATATTGGAATGGACCTGAATTCAACACAGAGCCATGCTAAACCACACCAGACTGAACTATTGTCTGGTTGGTTTTGATGTGAACTAACAGAGTTTGAGTACAGATTCTTAGCATTTCATTGAGACTTGAATTTTCTTAAAATGAAGAACACGGGGCACTGATTAAAATGGACTGTTCCCAGCAGGACATTCAGGACAGCCGGACGTTGTGCTGGGATGTACAAACAATTCAAAACAAAGCTTGAAAACAGGGAGGAGAGCGTTAACTAACATTACCAGCTCGCCACCATCTCCTCCTCGGCATCTGCCAACAGGTGGCGCTGTCTTTGATAACTGTACCGTCCAGTGTGTCATAGTGCTCACTCCTCTGTATATAATAGTGCCATACAAGTGCCAAAGTGACACCATAGAAGTGTTCTGTGACGTCCTGCAGAGATCTTTGTCTCAGCACGCTGGAGCTCAGAGCAGATCCTCCAGCTGTATGTAGCCTTTCTGTGATATCCCTCAACTTACTTTCACCATATCATACAAAAGTGTCCCGAAAACATATTGCCTATAAAATATTGTACATGGGTCTAGAAAAGCAGTATTATTTAGGATGTAATAACTGTTAATATGTAGGACTTTTCTGCTAGTGAAGGTATTGTCTAATTTAGAATAATCTCTTTCCATCAGTGGCAGAGCTGATAACTGTGTGTTGCTTTGGTCCAAATAAAATCAATACTTTGCTTCAATTAAGTGGCACCAATGTCAAGCTACAGCCTGACATTGCACAGTAGAAAAGGTTGACTGTAGAAAAACTTCACTGATAGCAGTCCTGCACCTGTGCCTGGATATTAAGCTCTGAGACTTTCTGACGTTGTGCCATATCAACCTGTGCACTGTAACATTCAACACTCGCGAAGAAGAAGCCAACATATAGTAGGTCTGTCCGATGCTTGACCTTGCATTCACCTGCGGCGACAGGACTGTTTTGCCTTGTGATGAGAAAATACCTTTGAAGCATAAATGTTTTTTTTACATCCTATTTTTTTCATTATTCTCTTTGATGACCTTGCCTTGTGGTAACAGCAGGTTGACTTTTATAGCAGATCTTTAGTGACAGAAGTCGAGACATATGAAGAGTTTACTGCCAAAATACAACACTTAAAGGCAAAAAAAAACAACAACACAGTCCTGAGGTTTATCATTCAACAGGCATTTTAACATCAAGGGACAGTTATCCTGTAAATAAGTCCATCATTTGTTTTTGTTGCTGTTCATTCTTTCTTACGGATAGTCACTTTTTGTAAATGATGGCTGTAATTTTGGAAGCAAACTCTTCGTATGTAGATAGATAATCTTTGGTTGGAGCCTTTAGGCAGCATGTTGCCTTTAACTAAAGTGAAACCACGTGCTAACCATGTTAGTGACGGTTTTAGAGTGATGTGTTTGCTTCTGTTGTGGGTGGTATTCAGTATTTGATTTCATGGCTCTTTGCAGGAGGACCTTGAACAGAAAAGGGCATTGAAATAAAAAAATATCACCTATATTTTCAAAGCATCACTAAAGATTTTTAGATACGCTCTATTGCTTCTTTGGATTTATTTTATTTTTTCTTTAAATTATATGACTTTATATTTAAAAGCTTTATGTTCTGTATATTTCTTGGAAAAGATTACATGATTGTATGTTTATTGTAAATACATTAAATATACTATTTTTGTTTTTAACATGACCTTTTTTGCCTGTCTGTTACTCACAGTAATGATTTCCTGATTCATCTAAATTAAGTGTCACTGAGAAAGTTTTCACACCACTGAAAAATGCAGTCTTCAAATTCATCATTCCAAAATCAAACAAACTTGTCATCCTAACACCTGCACCGACTTACAGCCAAAAGTCTAACAACACCTGATTTGTTTTGCATTATGAAATAGTACAAAGAGTTTGCATGCTGCAGGCAGAGGTACATCAAATATTGTCTGTCATTGATGGAATTTTGAACAGTGACAGAAAATGTGAAGGCTATTCGTAATTTGACAGATTACAACAGGCCACTGAGGGTGATCCACCAGACCATTTAGTACATCCTGATCCCAATCTCAACTGTCGAATCAGAGGCGATTTGGACATTTTTCTAATTGATTTCGTCAGCTTTCGTAAACTGAGCACAGTATTTGGGCTCAGCAAATGAGCAAGTTATTTAGCATCAGCAATCCCGTGGCTAAAATGTCAGCAGTGTGGAAACATTTTTAACTATACAACAATCCAACAGCAACTCACAACAAAATAATTACTTGTGGCAGTAGAGCTGTGTTCAATACTTCCAATCACTACTACATCTAAAAACTGAACATGCAACAAGTCTAACGCTATCTCTGGCTCTAGGCAGAGCACAGCCCTGACATTAGCATGGTACAAACCTGAATGCATGATTCAAAGCAGTTAGCCTCAACCATGTTAGCTTTGTATCATTTGATGAGCATGAACACAGAGGCTGAAGTAGTTGGCTGAAGTAGATGGAAATATCAAAAGTTTGACTAGGAAAAAAAATACTTAAATAAATGTAAAAGTAGTACCATCAAGTTATCCTGAGGAGGTATGAACATATGTGACAAATTTCCTAAAATACAAATATTATTTTCAAAATAATGAATCTGATAAAATGTTGGTGAGCCTACCAGGAGAACAACTACTGTTCATCTCACAGAGCCAGAACTTTGTGAAACACATCTCGACAAAGTAACTGCAATTATTATTTCTCGTTCACCCAATGAGTGGTTCCCCACCTAAGGATTAAGACCCCATAGCAGGCTATTTTATAAGCTTGAGAGGTCAGGACATGAACCAGGAGAAAATCTATTCAAATTGTGATCATTTCAACATAAAAATCCCTTTGCTTTCTGAAATACAACAACGTACCATGCACATATGAAGCCAATTACATTTTTACAAAAGTTTGGCAATAACCCAGTCACAAAAAAGGACACAATTTTTTAACCTGAGTGCAGATCTATATTTGGTAAAAGAGCAACAGTTCACAGGTTAAAAAATGTACATGATAAAGAAGAGAGAATTCAAATTCACTTTGCTTCATAATTATAAACTGGTTGGCTGGATGAAAATAACGGAATCAGATGGTGGTATTGGTAAAGGCCTCCATGACACATCTGTAATATTCATTTTTAATGCCACATAATGTGATGTAGTTTATATATGACATGCAGAGCCGTGCTTCAGATGAAGGCCTTTATTCGGTCAGATACAGTGAAAGATCACTTTTTCTCCCTTTGGTCTAAGCTCACTGACAGAAGAAGATAAATCCTGACATCAGTTTAATCGAAATGTGCTTGTGCTTGGCCATGATCTAATTTCCTGTCATCCCTGCCTCGTGGTTATCCCCCCTGCCTACCAGCCACGATACAACAGCCGGAGGAGATAATAGTCGGGGTTATGGATTGACCGGTGGATCACCTTGTTTGACTGCTCTGAGGGAGCCGTGTACGTGTCCGGGGCCAGGCTGCCGCGTTGCTTTTAAGCGATAGCCAGGGCCTGAGAGCTCTCCTGTTTCTCGAGTGCAGACGGGGTCTCGGCGGGGCCATGGTGCAGTGAAATGGAAAGCATGCCATTCCCTGTCCCGCTTGATGCCGAGTGACTCTGAGAGGTTGTGTCATGTTCCTTGGCTATTGACTCAATGACTTGGGACTTCACGACAAAAGCCTGAACCCGCATGGGCTCTCTGCGTGCTGACAGAGAAATGTGTCTTCCACTTGTCTTCACATTGACCTGAGGACTCTGCCGGACTGACGTGTCCGCATCCCCAAAGTCTCACCTCCTGGACCCAGAAATAACCTTTCCACGACCTCGCCTGTCTTTCACGCTCTGTTAGCCCTGGGTCTGCCTGCTATCGAAACAATTCACTGAACTTGTGTTTTTTTCTACTGATACAGCTATGGATTACCTGTCTGTGGCAGTCAACATATTCACCTTCCGCTACACGGATGACATGGCTGAGAATTCAGCCTTATGTGCCGTGTATGATTCACTGTCACAGTGGGTTGAAAAGTCACGGCACAGAGTAAGCACAGGCCATTAGCTGGTACTGAAATGACAGCACAAAGAGCCAGACCTTCATGGCTGCTTCACCCTGAGGCTCATCCACCAGACTAAATCACCATATGCCCTTCATTTGTTGGAAAAATTAGACATATCTAGACTTCAAATAAATGATGATGTATTCCTCTTTACATTGTATGTTAAAGGATTATTCTGCATATTTGACTAATGCCTCGTCTGGTGACATGGCTCTGACAGCTGACCTGATTTATTACAAGGTTCTCCACATTGTTAAAAAAACAATCTCTGACTCAGTGACAAAGGCCCAATTATCCCCTCCATGCAGAAGAGGTCTGCCTACAAAAGGAGCTGCGTGAATTGCAAATCCAGTCACTGGCTGTCCTTGCTCTCCTCTAATCTAATAATGTGATCCATCATTTCAGCAGCGACGACTCTACCAGGAACAGAATCCCACAGAGAGTTAGAGTGAAGACGTTTGCATATCCATACAAGAAGTCCTTAGAGGCTGTGTGGGAAAACCTTATACAAACATATCATCTCAAACCATTCCTTTTATCTCCAAGTTTCATTGATAGCAAAATTAACAGTTTTTTAAAGCTGTTAGTAAGCCTTAAATTAATCACTTGAGATCCAGCTGAGATGCTTTCAGGAAAATAAGACAGAATTTCAAAAGGGAAAGAAAAACCTGTAAAACTCTGCGTTTCTGCTCAGTAGAGGCACTGTTGTTTGAGGGATTGTCCTGTTGCAGAATCATCCATTACCCTGATAAGCCGCAGCCCAGTAGCCTGCACAGCACAGCCACACGATGAGCGAGAGACAGGGGACTGCCACTATTTGTCCCGCTAAAGCATTCATCACACTAATTACGCATGGTGCCAAGCAGCTCCTGCAGCCCGGTGAAGCTTCTGCTGCTCGTTTGGAGCGGAGGTGAGGAAAGGAACCCTCAGATGAGTCTAAACAGTCCTCTTCTTCCTGCACATCATTAACTCAGTACACCGGCAACTTGACAAATTGGAATGATGAATCTGGCCTCTATGAATAGAAACAAATACACAATCAATCAAAAAGCAAGGCAGTGTTCTCAGGAAGAGGAAATGTGTCGTCATAAAAGACGAAAGAAGTGTGTTCTCTTTGAATGACATTTGGTCCAGTGACACAAATTGAGGGGGGCGGGTCTATTTATGTAATTTGCAATATTGTTTTTTAACTTTCATGCCAATAAAGCTGTTTGAATTGAATTGTCTGTGAAAATAAATATGAGTAAGTGCTGAGAGAATTGGCTGCAACATCTCACCCTTTTTTAACTTACATTTGCAGTCAAAATGCCTGTTTCCCAGTACTACACATGCTACCTGCCTCCAACCACCATCTCTGAAAACTATATGCAGACAGATGTAGAGACAGTCTCTCTGAATGACAATCATTTTTGCCACCTGACCTTGAAAAGACCGGTGTTTTTGAGTTTCAGTGTCATTTGGATAAGCCGCCAACTGTCTGCGTCCCTCCCGGCCTTTGCACAGCCGTCTGAACCGATGTAACACCCAGTACATCACAACGTCCTAGCATCACCTCGCTGCAGACGCTAACCGATAAACAGATCAAGGACGAGAAAACTTCCTGGAAGAACAAAATCCTCACAGTCGTCACAGCTTTACTTTGGCAGTTTCACCGCCAGAGGAGACAAAAAGGGGAAAAACACCTCAGAAAATGACAGGTAGAATAAGAGGAACACACTATCTACCCTTGGATGCAGACTGAAGTGTAGGTCACTGGGAAAAAGGTGAGTCAGAAATGACACCTATTGGGGCGCCGGTTGGCCTGAGCGTGCCCCACGAACAGAGACTCTAGTGCTTGTTGCAGCTGTCGTTGGTTCAACTTCCAGCCACGACCCTTTGCTCCGGTCTCTACTCCCCACATTCCTGTCTCTCTTCAGCTGTCCTATCCAATAAAGACCAGAAAGGCCAAAAAATATATTTAAAAAGAAAAGACAGATACAGAGATAATGACACCTACCTAGGAGCAGTACCAGGGATTTGGGGCCCAATTTCAAAAATTTCATCAGGCCCCAACACTTCACTACCCCAAATGGGAAATTGTTTAGGCCCTGAGCACCACCCTGACTTTCCCCGTCATACAGCCCTCTTGCCTATTACAGTCGTCCATTTTTACATAAATATAAACATTGTTTTACATTACACAGAAACATATCTTTTGAATCACAAATCAGCATCAAATGAAGTTTCAAATGAGTCTTGTAAATAAATATTTGTATCTCTTTAAGCGGCAAAGCCTCTGTTTGTACACATCCTTAGTGTTAAAGCTGGTAATCTAATGTTAATCATCTTTGGAGAACTCATTTTACCCCACATACTTGTACATTTTGTGTAACACAGCAGTCACCTCAGAATATTAATAATTTAAAGCTAGAATTGAAAATGTAAACATTAAACACTATTTTGTCTTGAGAGATAATGTTGGTTATGAAACAGACTTAAATTTACATTGATGCCTCTTTGTGACCTACAAAAGCAAATCAGACCATCAACTACAAGATTGAGTGTTTCTATGCAGTCATTTTCAAAGCTTAGAACCACTGTGAGGGGGTAGGTGTCAGACAAGACATTTCACAATATTCTGAAGACACAGACATTTTTTTTGTATCTTTTCCACTGCTCAGTTTCACACTGAGAGATACATTTGACTGTCTAAAGACAGAGGGATGACATTTGTCAGAAAACATTACCTGGACATGTACAGGGCAATGTCAGATAAGAATTAACATACCATGTTGTCCACAAGCAGCAACCTCCGGTCTCAAAATATGAAGCCCATGCGGCAGTGTTATAAACTGCAGTTCATCAAGCGTCCACTTGAGGCTGGCTGCAGAAACACTGGAAACCACATAGCTAATTCCTCTATCGGCACACACTGTGTGGGGGGTGAATTTTTATATAGCGCAACGGTTCAGAAGATATCAAAATTTCGAGTTTTGTCCATTTAAGGACATGACTGACTTGACTGACAGGCTGGAATACTGTAGCTGTTGGCAAGAAGGCTCAAAGCACACCTCTTTACCTTACAATCGCTTGACAGCAGTTAGGTTGAGTTCAGCATTTCCAACATGGTTCCCGCCGACGATTGGCTTCAAAGCAGATGGGTGACGTCACGGAGATCACGTATAGTAATTATACAGTTTATTGTCCACAGGGAGTGCCAACACAAACCAAAAGTTATTTAATGTGATCCACAATGAATAACTTTCTTACCTGACAAAGGAAACTCAAGGTAAAGATTCTTAAATGTGTAGTGTGTTGTATTCGGTGGCATTCAGCAGAACAGAGTTGGTAGAAATTTAACATAATATTCATCAGTATGTTTAAATAGGTGTATAAACACCTGAATGTATATCTTTGTATGTTTTTTTTAACTTAGAAAGAGCCTTTTTATTTCTACATGAGGATCGGATCCTCTTCGCTGCCATCTTGCACCGCCATGTTTATACAGTAACACAGAATGGACAAACTAGTAACAAGCGTTTTTGTATTTAGAGGATCATACTTATCATGCATCACAAGAGCTTCTTGTCCTCAAATGCCACCATTGCTTCCCCGACAGGAGGGGTGAGCAAGGGATTGTTTCAGTATAGAATCTGACAGCCAGATATCACTAAATATTCCCACTTCTACGCACTGTACCTTTACATTTATGAGTGAAATTTTTACAAAACCATACAATAAAGCAAAGCTAAAGAAAAAGGGCAGGGGAAAAAAGCAGTAGAAATTTTTAGGGCACATTTTACCTTTTTTGGAGCTGATCCATGAGATAAATGGTAAATGCCCCAGCAGTTGGCTAGTTCATGATAGCACTTACTTAAATGCGCACTCTCCACAGCGCTATGCAGATGATAACATTAGCATTGTATATGTAGTGCTGGTAGAGAATCAACAGTCATTGTCCTATTAAAAATAATTATGTTCATTTCCCTGTAAAGATTGTCTCCATTCACAGTTATGTTCTATGAGACTGATCATTTCAACAGTTATGTGGGTCAATCTTGCGCCAGATAATGAGTTCAAGTCTGAGTGAGGTCAAAGGTTAAGTAGAGCTCTGCACCACTCCCAATGAGGATCCTACCACGATGGCTCTGTTCACAAATGTGGAGACGAGTGGTGCTGTGTTATCATTGCACGCTGACCTGTAGCAAAATGTGTTTCCCATGCATGAAATCCTCCTCATGCTGACCTCTGCGGTGGCCCTGAAGGGGTCAGAGGTCAGCAGTCTGGTGTTAATGAAAGCTAAGAGGCAGTGCAGTGGTCACAGGTGAAGCTGTAGCTCAGGTGCGCTAATCTAACTGACAAGTTATTGTTGCTCCATGCCCAGGATTTGACCCTGCTTAGCTGCCTAAGAGATCCCAGCTTTGTTTCAAAGGCTGCCAAGGTTAACAGCAAAGAGACGATCTGCCTGCTCCGTTTACTGAGCAGCATCCTTCACATTTACTCACAATTACTTGTTTAACATACTTTGCAGACACATAATCTGATTAACCATAGCTTTACTGTAAATGTTAAAAATAGACCATGACGATCTATGCAGGAGCAACAAAAGAGGAAATGCACCCTTGACTTTATGATGTTGATGTTGGATTGGATTGATTGTGAACTACACTGACCATCACCCTTTGAGTTTCAACTGTATTTAGTGTCTGTGTCTGAATTCCTGTAGATTTTAGAAGAAAACTGATGATGAGCTCTTTTTAAATATTGTTCTATCTTATTTCATATGATTACTCTGAATATGTTTGGGGTTTCTCAGCCTGTTTTTAAGGGGATGACAGCCCTCTGGCTCTGCACAGTCAGTTGCATGGTGCCCCATCATATGTGTGCATGTGGTTGTCTCTCTGTCAGTTCTTATTTGGCAAAGCGCGTGACAGTGCATCACACACCCAGCTGCATGCTGGGAGACCTGGCTCGCCTCCCAGCATGCATTTAAAGTCACATGAAACTACAGCTAGCAGAATGCCATTTCATCCTGCATATTTACTTGTCTCCTTTTAAACATGAATCTATGGAAGGGCTGTTGTGGACATGGGTTTGCATTAAGACAACATACAGTCTTTATTAAGACAGATACTTGTGTTCAACTGATAATTAGAGACAGATATAAGAAATTGATAAACATAGGGATGTCTCTGAAACATTCACTACACCTTCATTCTCTCTATGTTGGTTTTCCTCTACCTTTTTGTTTCATACCATACAAAGGTACAAGTTTACACATCAACACAAACACTAAGAGTAATAACCATTTCACATATAAGTATATGCTGTTGTTTGTTTTTCCTTCAACCTGTTTTGGCCTGCAGGTTTGGGTCATGACATTCCTAGATTTGCACGCTCACTGAAGCTCTGAGTCTGCCAATTTCTTACTGGAAGAGTCCGCCGGAGGGTATGAGACAGGCTGTAGTATACTTTTAGATCACCACTGATAATCCCATTGACATAATGAGCTTACACCACACCCATTTACTCCGATGGATCAGAATACTACTGCGTTTTCCTTGAAGTCTATGATGTGTAGAGCTCTTATAAACTGTAAAATGTTAACTCTGACACATTTCATCACCAAAGATTTGCAGATTATTTCTAACTCTAGGATCACAGACTCAATGTTCAAGTTGAGATATTTCTTTCAGTAGATTTCAAGTTTTTGACCCTCCTCTGTGTGTATGTGTGAGTTTGTCCTCTTAGAGTCCCTTCAGCGGACAGTCACAGAGGCTGTCATAGTTCCAAACCTGTCACCTCTAGAGGACCTGCTCTGCATCTGTCCTCATATTAAACACTGCAAGGATTTAACAGATAACCATATGGTGCCACTTGTTGTTCAGAGGGTAAAGAGCTTAGCAGGGAGCTGTGATTCAACAATATATATTTACGGAGCCACCTCGCAGAGCAGCACGCCTCCCACTGAGCTGTAAACAGTCACATCCTGCTGCTTTGCACACACAGCGGGACTTGCCTGGCCGTACTCTCTCACTTTGTCTTCAATTAGCTAGATTTCAGCTCCCCACATGTGATAAGTCTTAAAGGGCAGCGGATCACAAGAAACAGGGGGAATTATCATCCTTAAACTCCTAAATCTGTGATTAATGCTTACAGGACTTGTCACTAAATAGACCGGGGAGGGGAGGGTTCAGTGACTTAAACTGTGGAGGAATGCATCATCCCCCCACAGTGTAGTAAACACTTTAGCCTTGACCTTCCACTGTTGATTGGTCTTGGACGTCAGCCGTGTGTTTTGTTAGCAGGCAGGGCAGAGCTTGTTTTGTGTGTGAGCAGTTGCTGAATGACTGCAGAGCTGGCCGTCTGGAGGAACGTGACAGCACACTCAGCCTCAGGACTCATGGAGCATGAGTCAACAGAGAAATGGCAATGCAGAGTTTTTATTTTAAGGCACTATGTTGCTACCAAAAGGCTCTACAAACATCAAGACAGCTTTATCTCTGAGTCTACAAAATGGACTAAAATAAGTCACCGCTGCACATGTTAAAGGTTGTACATCTGTGGGGCCAGACACTTTACAAATAGTCTCAGTGCATGGAAATGCAAAAAACCTGTTGGTAAGTCAAACTTAGACTCCTGGCTATATTATTTAAAAAAAAAAGCAGTTCAACCATTTCCAAATCTGCACTGTGGAAAGTTCTAGAAAATATCAGGACAGCCTGCTGTTTACATTTTCCCAAAATTCTTATATGCACTTAGTACCTGGCAGTATGACATACTTGATCCTGATTGTTCAAACCCCTGCAGTATTTAATTATGAATAGCAAGATTGACACCAGGGACAACCTGGTCATGTACCTCTTATCAAATCAATCCACAGAGAATGTAAAGCATATCTAATAAGTTTAGGATTTAACTTTATTCTGTTGACAGCGTGGCAAAAACATTTGCCTCAATAAACAACATGGAGGACGCTTTAATATTACATGCAGGGAGATCACAACTTTATATTGATGGTTAATGGTTGTCCAGTCAGAAGCAGAGAAGGGAAGGCGATGGTAGGTAAACCTTACAGAAACAAGAATTTTAAAAACACAAGGAGCTGAGTGATAGAGACGTCAAAAAAGTTTAAGAAAAGAGAAACAAAGCATCTACAAACTGCCACACAGTACAGGCTGTGGCGAAGTTGAGTGGTTGAGTGAGAAGAAAATGCCAACAGAAAAGTTACAAGAGAGAGGGCCTAAAACAGGTGGCAACAGAAAAAAGCTAATGTTTCCACTTCAATGTTAAGTTCAGGGTGATAGCAGTATAATAGGGTTATATGAAGACTTAAATTTGAATGAAAATGCAAAATTTTATATCTATTTGACCGGTAAAAAGGCGGATGAGAACGTTGCACAATACTAACCGTTGAATCTGGGTAAATATTTATTAGCTATATTAATAAATCAACTTTAAATCAATAAGATCACCTTTAGATCAATACTTGGTGTCAAAGTGTTTTGATATCATTAGTTGTTTGCCTTTATATCAGTTTTACTTGCAATTACATATTCATAGGATAAACACATAAGAGGAAAGAATATACTGGTGAGCAGAAAACAGTATAAGGCAACTTCATTAAGTTCATGAAAATCGCATCAATTGCACATCGGTTGCATGATATGTGTCTTCATTCCTGCACTTGCAGTGGATTTTTTCCCCAACTTTTACCTGCTGTGTCCACACATCCACTCACCCCAACTTTTTGCGGAAATATTACTAGGGGACTAGCTGAAAAAGCCCAGATAAAAAATACTGACATTTGCGTTCACACATGCCCGAAAATTCAGGACATTTCTAGTTTAGTGAATGATTGAATACAGCATCTTCACTCATACATGGGAAAAATTAACATAAAGTTTTCTAACACTTAACATTGTTAACAATAGTGGGCTAAGACTTTAACTTTCCTTCAGACATGATATGTGACTATGGTAAGAACTGATCCCTTTTGGTCTTTGGTTTGGTTTTGTGTGAATCAAATGTATTTGTTCAAAACTAAAATGAATAAAATAACAAAATACAATTACATGCAATCAAGAAGTTGAGTAATAACTTTCTCATTTACTCAAATTGATGATCAAAGAAATAGAGAACCTGTATTATTTTCGAACTGGCTTCACATTTGACCCATAAAGATGCAAAAGCTTGTAAATTAAATGATCCATAAGCAACTGACCCATTTAAAAATATGGTGCAAACATGCAACATGTGGCAGAGGAGATCAAATGTAAACATTTTTTATTTCATGTGTGCCATGAATAATATACATGTTAAAAGATTGCACAGATTTTGAAAGTCCATCTCCTGAAGCCCTGTGAGTAAATGAGTAAATCCTGTAGGCTAATGCAATATTCTGTGTAATTTAATGATGACACTAGGTGGCATCAAATTACTGCAGAAAGAATCTGCTGCTCCTGTCACATTCTTTAATAGGGATTCATGCTGTGTGAAGATAATTTTTTTTTCTCAGCGGATATACGATGGAGACTAGCTGGTAGAATCACCGAAAATACTGGAGTCAGATACACGCGCACGCACACATGCCAAAATACACGCAGACACACACGCGCGCGCAGGTCTACCATAGTCAAATACACACAAGACAAGCAGAAAAGATTAGGGGAGGGGGAGCACTCACACCACATTCGACTGTGTGTGTATTAACAGAAATCCAAATGGAGCCCCACGCTGCTCTCAGACCAGCTTCCCCGCGCGCGTTAACCACGCCCCAAACAACGCGTCACCGAGTCACAGCCAGTGACGTTTAGACGCACCACTCTCCTCCTCCGTCCCGGAGCAAAGCATCATCAGAATCATCATCCATCACCCCCTCTCCGTCCGTTGTCTTTTTAATGTAACTTCCGAGTGATCAGGAGAGCAGGGAGCGTCTGGAAAGCCTGGTCTCTGATGAAGCATCTGCTCGCGTGCTTTCCTGTTTGAAGCCGGACACTGAGGACAGAAAGGATCAGATTGTGTTTTATTTTTTCTTTTGGATAACATTGCTTCTCTCCGTGGATGTTGGCTCAGTGTTGTGTGTCTTTATGTTTCCTCTGTGGATGTTATAGTGCATTATCTCGCTCTGAATGAAGCTTTCTTTTTGGATTTCCGCCGCGCTGAACCTGTTTCTGGGTGACTGCCCTTTCTTTACTTGTGAAGTCGCGCGTTATAATTCTATCGCCGTTATCTTATGAGCTCTATATGCATAGTGTGAGGCGTTACTTGTTTTTAAAATTGTCAAACAATGCCACAGTTTCTTTGATAGCGTAGACATAATCCATGCAGACAAATTGTGTGCATTATATCGCGTAAAAAGAGGAAAGTTGGGCGCGCAAACTTTTGGAGACGATCGATATGGCGATGGTGGCGTGGAGAAACACCGAGGGTGTCGGGGACGCACAGGGGACCCTCTCCTCCCCGGTATCCCAGGTTGCCCCTCTGTCTCTGCCCGGGGAGCTGACGGGACACATGAACCCGCCGCCTTCTCTGGAAATACCGCCGGCTGCTGCAGCTGCACCTCAGGGCGCACCGCCGCCCAATCCGTCCAGCAGCACCACCGCGAACACCACCACTAACAACAATAACAACACCACCTCTTCTTCCTCCTCCTCCTCCTCGTCCATGGACAAACACCAGAGCCAGCAGATCGAGTGCATCGTTTGCGGGGACAAATCCAGCGGGAAGCACTACGGACAGTTCACATGTGAGGGATGTAAGAGCTTCTTCAAACGCAGCGTTAGGAGGAACCTGAGCTACACCTGCAGGGCCAACAGGAACTGTCCCGTGGACCAGCACCACCGCAACCAGTGCCAGTACTGTCGCCTCAAGAAATGCCTCAAAGTCGGCATGAGGAGGGAAGGTACGGGCTGGCGTCCTTTTGTTGTCGCTGTCGATATTATCATATAAAACATCCAGCATTCAAAACTTAGGACACATTCAATGTGCGCTCTGTTTATTGTCCCTTGACGCCATGACTTACACTCTTAAACTGCTACATATATTATATGTATGCTACATCTGTTTACCGAATACAATTTCTTCATGTACGACAATTTGTGTTGCCTTTGTCTAGTTCGTGACATGTGCACATGCATTTCCTCTGCCTGTGCACATTTGTCTCCACCACTCTTTACACCATAACACTGTGTAGCCTGTGATATTCCAGAGATAAGAGTGCTCCAGCTAGCATCGTGTAGCATGTGGAGCAGCCCATATTGTTGTTGCTGTTGGCTGGCTTCATGGCTACTGTCTGAAACAGCCTGAAGGTGCTTTAAATGTCACGTGTTCAAATTCGAGTGTATTTTTTTGCAACATTTAGCTCAATTTCGATTTTTTTGTTTTTGCTTTAAAATGTAGTCTACAAGTGCGTGACGATGTTAGTAGATTATGCGTGCACGGTCTGTGTGTGTGAGTGTGT
The DNA here is from genome assembly GCF_009762535.1 of Notolabrus celidotus. Classification (NCBI taxonomy): domain Eukaryota; kingdom Metazoa; phylum Chordata; class Actinopteri; order Labriformes; family Labridae; genus Notolabrus; species Notolabrus celidotus. The sequence goes on along the minus strand of NC_048274.1, from coordinate 18,326,566 downwards.
ATGAGTGTGTATTCATTATGCATGCGGGTCGTACAGGCCCAACGTAGCCTGTTTTAGCCTTCCAAAAAAAAACTGAGTTATATTCAAGAGCTGTAAGAACATCATTGCTGCAAATATGAATAAAGAATTTAACGCCAAATAAGGAGATGATTGAAACAAAATAGAGGCTTAGGAGCATTTTATCAGAGCGGGCTACAACCAAAGTTACCAACCAGCTCAAAGTGAAAATTTGACAATTTTATTCCTTTATTTAAATCAATTGAAATAATACGACAGTAGCCTAATACCCACACATTTCTCAGGTGCAGTTCGTAACCGGGAAATGACTACATTACCGAGAATGTGCCATTTCTTTCCTAGAGCTGTCTAAATCAGTTAGCAATGTCTGCTTCGTAGATCTGACCTCTTATGGCTAAAATGCTACATCAGGCTATGTGTGTGAGTGTTTGAAGGATGTTATATGGGCTTAATTGACACATGTGTTACTCCAAAATATGTCTACCGCCTTAAAGTGTTTTTCTCTAAATGTCATGTGTGGTATTAATCGCCTTCCAGCTGGATTTGACATTTGTTCTGTGTTTTTGTTGCAGCTGTCCAGAGAGGCAGGCTTCCTACGCAGTCTTATCACGGCCAGTTTGCGCTGACGAACGGAGACCCTCTGCAGTGTCACTCCTACCTGTCAGGTTACATCTCTCTCCTGCTGAGGGCCGAGCCCTACCCTACCTCCCGATTCGGCTCCCAGTGTCTGCAAAGCAACAACATCATGGGCATAGAGAACATCTGTGAGCTTGCGGCCCGGATGCTCTTCAGTGCCGTGGAGTGGGCCCGCAACATCCCATTCTTCCCGGACCTGCAGGTGACGGATCAGGTGGCCCTGCTTCGCCTCACCTGGAGCGAACTGTTCGTCTTGAATGCAGCGCAGTGCTCCATGCCGGTGCACGTCGCCCCGCTGCTAGCCGCAGCAGGCCTGCATGCCTCCCCGATGTCCGCGGACAGGGTGGTGGCTTTCATGGACCACATCCGGGTCTTCCAGGAGCAGGTGGAGAAGCTGAAGGTGCTGCACGTGGACTCAGCAGAGTACAGCTGCATTAAAGCGATCGTGCTGTTCACCACAGGTACATAACCTCTTTCTACACCCTAACATGGAGGCCCGCTAACATACATGGGGTTGGAGCAACACACCAATGTGATTTAGTAGCCTAAATAAAAAGACACCCAGGCAAACTACCTTACTTGACACACTTACAGAAAAACAAAAAAACCACCACTCTGATGTAGACACCATTGTGGAATGATAAAGATGGATGAACAGACACCATATTGGTTTTCAATACAGGCGATAGGCCCACTCACAAATGGCCGCCTAATTGTAAATGCCGAAATAAACGTAGGCCTAAAAACGAATATTTCGATGATGAAGGTGACGGCTTGAACATTTGGAACTCATTAAAATGGCGAAAAGCGTTAAAGTCAGCATGCTAAAAATAATTTGGTAATCTCAGAAACCTAGGCTATGTAGACCTCTGTGAAGTTCACAAGATTGAAATACAATCCTACTTTAAAAGAATCAGACAATTATTAAAGGAGTTTTGTTTTGTTAAAGCTAGAGTGAAGGTTCGACCATGGGGTTCCTCGATAGATAAATGTATAAATTAATTAATTAATTATGGACGTACCCCAAGTAAATAAATGTACTTCGATACAAAACATAAATGTTCCAATAAATTCCTCTTTGTTCACAACCTGAATTACACAGCCAGTTTAGCCTAAAGCAAAAACCAATAAGACATCAAAATCAAATAAATGAAAATGTAAAAATGAAATGTCTTCACTACAAAGGCTAAAATACTATAATCATTTTGTTACTGATTGGTATCCACTTTAAACTCATTTTGTCAGTAGGCCTATTTAAATAGTTTATTTTGTACTTTATTTATTTTATGAGATGTAAAAGCAAGAGTAGGCACTGCAAACACTAAAAAAACAAAACTGCATCAATAAACAGAACTAAGTAAGAGATGCTGCTTTCAGTCGTTGCCTAATGTAAAGATGCTTTATTAAAGTTACGACATAGACCGTTAAATCTTAGCATTTTTTCCTGCCTTTTTTGTAACTGTAAAATCAAGATATTACATTAAGCTGAATTATTTCTTAATTCTTGAATTTGTGGAATTGGCATTTCTTTGTTTTATATATATATCTATTTACTAAATACATGAAACAATTTTATATAGTTAAAATGTGTATTTTTAAAATAATTCTGGCTATTGCTTAAAATGTGAATTACAATATGTGAATGCAAATTAATGTATAATTTCTTGTAAGTTTTAAAAGTGGCTATACACTTCAATTTTCCTGAGTATTTCATTTACAGCAATCAAACAGTGTGTCCCCACCGCTCAGACAACTTTTATTCATGAGCCTTTTAATTAAAGTCAGAATGATGTTTGATGATAAAATGGTTAACGGGATCAAAGTGGCGAGAAGCAGAAGAGTAAAATGTGAAAAAGCTCGCTGTCCATGTCTATTTCAGTCCCAACAAGTACATCTGAGCGCGTGCCGTTAAACTGGGACACCGAGACCGTTCTTTAACCCCTGCTGCCATGCGGCCTGCAGTGTTACAGTGCAAACACGGGGTTCTCCTGAATACTACACACAATGTGTGTAAACAAGCAGTCGACGCTCTGCATGTGCACTCAAACATCATTACTGTTTCCTTTTAATTGTTCTGAACATCAGCTTGTACTCTTCAATGGGAACAGAAGCACCACACAGGATCCCTGGTGCTTTAAGATAAAAGAGAAACCTTTAATTCAGACAGCAGGGCAGATATGTGGATAATTGTGCCCTTCCTGTTATTGAATTTCTACTACAGCACTACTTTAATAGGGTGCTTTATTAAATTTATTGATGTTAAGCATTTTTCCTCATTTGCTGTAGTGTCGTACGTCATTGCCTCACCATAACAGAATGACCCATTCAGCTTTCATTTATTTATTAACATACGTAACTTCGCTGTTACTGTCTCACCTGGTCTGAGATAGTAGACCACGTAAAGCCAGTGGAAAAATTCTCAGCGGTCTGCAGTTCAGCTCATTCCCCAATCTGTGGTTTCAAAATAAAAGCAATGACTTCAGGAGTAAAATAAAGCATCTTTTCTTCCTGCTGACCGAATTGGTATGGGTTTCTGGTGTTTGCTCTTTCGATGATCCCAGTTAACTTAAATACAGCATTACATAAACCTATGATTGTTTCTGTTGTCACTGTGTTGCTCTGTGCTGTAGTTGGCCTGTGCTAACACAGTCAGTCAGATACCTTCAGCATTCAGCAAACACTGCTCTTGACCGCTTCCTGTCCTGCCTTTTCTTATTGTCTTGCTGCTCTTTCTGTCTGCAGATGCTTGTGGTCTGTCGGACATAGCCCATGTGGAGGGTCTGCAGGAGAAATCCCAGTGTGCTTTAGAGGAATATGTGAGGAGCCAGTACCCTAACCAGCCCAACAGGTTCGGGAAGCTGCTGCTCCGCTTGCCTTCCCTCCGCACCGTCTCTTCCTCTGTCATAGAGCAGCTTTTCTTCGTCCGTCTGGTGGGAAAAACCCCCATAGAGACTCTGATAAGGGACATGCTGCTGTCTGGAAGCAGCTTCAACTGGCCTTACATGCCCATTCAGTAGAGGAGGAGGATGAAGCTACAGCAGTGCTGCTAAGGTCAGGAGAGGGAACCACACCTCAAATCATGTAATTTCAGTGCTGCGTAAAATCTCTGTTGATCAAAACAAGAGAACAAAACTGCCAGTGGGATGAGATAATTACAAGCGATTCTATCCTAAAAAATGATCTCAGCTCGTAGTTTTCTTACAAGACCGCCATTGTCTTTGTACCAGAGGAATGATCTGCCTTATTCTGCATGATGTCTCTATAGGACCTGTAATGAATTAACCCTTTTTGCAGACGATGAACATTTGATATACTGGCAGAGTTGTTTTCTTGTTCGTAGAGAAACAATATTTCCTGACATGAGATGACTGCTTATGACAGACTTCGTTTTGCAGTGTGGTGTCCATTCGCAGTCTATGGTTTTTGGGATAACAAACAATATTTATTGGACCCTGTGTGTATATTTATCTTATCGTGCTTGTAAATTATGTTTTGATTCCTCTTTTTTAAATGTTTTACGTATTTTTGCCCCGGCCGGTGAGAAAACTGCAGGGATTGTCTCGTGTCCATCTTTTTTTTGTTTGTTTTGTTTCATACCTTCCAGACATGGCACTTTGGACTAAAGGAACATTTTAGACAGATTTAACAAAGGTGTATGACGCCTGACATCATCTGACTTTAACCTGTTTGCTAAATGGTGTATAGACAGAATGGTGAGATTAATGCTGTGTTACTTTGGAGTCTTATTCTGTTTGCATTGTGGACGTACAGAGAGGGAGGAGAGTAAAAGCAAAATTGTTTAAAAATGCACTTCTTGTGTGACAGCGAAAAGTAATGCATTTCTCCTTTCATCATTAACATCATTACTTTGACATCACAATTACCACAAATATTTTTGTTGATACTTCCTGGCAGATATGATGATTTGATCCTGCTTTAGGGCTTCTTCTCTGTCTTTAAAAAGTCATATTTTAACTTTGTCTCCATTTAGTGAGCAGAAACTCCGCACCATGTTTGTTTCTCATCAAATTAGTGATTTTTTTTTCCTGATAAATTCTCTTACTTCTCATCTTAACTGAGAAACCATGGTGAAAAAGATAAAGGGAAAGAGGCTGAATGTTAGATAGCTGTGGGCTAAGCTGATATTTGTATTTGTAGGGGAGTTAAAATTGAATTGGTATTTTTTTTGACTGGTACTGGGAGAAGTAATGACATTACTTTACAGGATTAACGATAAATGCATTACCAAACACTTTCCACTGACTGAGAGAGATTTTGAAGCACTGGGCCTGATGTATTCTGTACAGTTTCTTAATGGGATAAATGGACTGTACTCGACTTGCCAGGTCAAGTAACAAATCTATTTCTTTTTAAGTCATGCATTTATGAGCCCAGGCCGCCTAATGGCACAATAGACCACTGCAGGGTATTGCTGAACTGAAAGTGTGTGTGTGTATGTGGATGTGTGTGTATGCCTGTGTCTGTGTGAATGTGTATTTGTGATTACTTCTTTTTGACAACCACTCTGATGTACTGTGAAAGCATATTGGTTAACATATTGGTACCGTATTAAATTATAACTCAAGATTTATAAATAAAGTGTATTTGGTTTACTTTGCCATTTCAATTTGATGTTGTTTATGACTGATTCCCTTCCACTGAGACAGGACAAATGTATTCATATACATATATTTCAGTGTGTGCATGCGTGTATGAGAGACAGGGACAGAGAGAGAGAGAGAGAGTGTGTGTGTAAGCTAGTACATGACTTGGCCATATACTGATGAGGAGAGTGAGAGCAGACCTGTCTGCTGATGTGGAGCCTGTTTCTGTCACTCATCAGACATTTTAATCTAACAGTTTTCTTCCTGTTGAAAGACTTCATGTGTTCATAAGGATACATTTGAAATATATGTATTAAAAACCAGCTGCAGGTAAAATATGTATCTTTACCCTTGCAGTTATACTACAGCATGAGCTGTATTAGGCAGAAAGGCAACTGAAACAATGAAAACACCCCAAAATACAAATATAAACACTTAAAACTAATTCAAACATAATGCAGATTTCAGTGTTGGATTTTGAAGTTATATGATTTAATAACTATGAGACCAAATTTCGACTTTGCATATTAATCACTACCAACCACTTGAAAATGCATATAAACACTTGGATTCAGATGTTCTCATTGGGTTTAGACAAGAAATACACCAAAATAATATTCAATATAAAGTTCAGACTTAAAACAACAACAACTTTAAATCAGTTTTTACTCCACTTTAACACCTCGTGGAAATCCTGATTTCTTTTGCTGTAAGGGGCGGCATTAAATCCCAGAGGTGGTTAAACTGTGCATAAGACAAGAAGGTGCAGAATGAGAAAGGAATAATAATGGTGTCTGGGTTGGCAGATTGTGGAGGACAGAGAGGATTAAAGCAGCTTCTCTGCTTCTTAGTGGACAGAGAGCTAATGAGGGGCCCCCGAGTGCTCTGTCACAACAGTTTACCCTGAGGAGGATGAAGCTGGGCGCTCCACGGCCCCTGGGTGTTCTGGGCCAAAGGGCCACAGTAAAACAATGCAGTACTTTCCCACACACGTACTGGTCCAAGTGGAAGAAAACGCCAAGGAGTCTGTGGTGTGCAGAGGAGGAGGAACAGCAGGCTGAGATGTTCTGTAAGAGCAGGAGGAACACCAGCTCTGTCTCTGCTGAGGCTCATCAGGCATTAAACAGCAGGGTTTGCAATCAGCCAATCAGCTCTCAGCAGTGAAAGTGTGCAGCCAATCAAAAGACTCTTTTTTTTAATCCTCCTTTTTAAAATATTAATAATCATATCAAGTGAGGTCTGATTATAAGAGGCTGAAGTCCAGAAGAAGCTCCAATATCAGAATGTAACAATACACAACTGAGAGGCACGAATCATATATTTAAATAACTAATATGTTTATGATATGATACCACTGGCTTTTATTTTTTCTAACTTTATGTAGGGAGGTATATGTAACCTTTTTCATCATGCAGGACAGCCTCTGGTTAGATTATCGGCTACCAAAAAGACAAGTAAAATCGTGTGAACATTGTTTTAGCTTGAAAACTTCTGGAAATGTCTTGGGGAAAAAAAGCCAAGGAGAAAAGATCATTAAAAAATATCCTAGGATTTTTTTTTAAATGTCGGTTGTCGGTGTAAAATGTTTTATAGCATTTAGCCTCACGTGTCGTGAGCTGACTGAATGCAAGCAAGGGACACAATTTGAGCCGCGTGAGTTCCTGTCGTTTCATCTTTTTGAAGTTGAAGCAGTAAAAGCAGTGTTGTAAAATACAATCAACAGTTAAAAATTATTACTAAAATTAAAACACAATTTAAATACATTTAACGTTTTCTGAGTCGTCTTCTGTTTACTCGTGGAATGAAATAAAAACTGACTGCAGCTTTTCATGCCGTTAGAATAACCGGTAATTGTCACTCTCAAATCTGCAATGAAGCACAACTGTTTCAACAGGGTTTCTGTATTTATATATTTTATTTTTAATGTTGAAAAAATAAATCTACTTTAGCCATAAAAAAATCCACTTAAAGCTAGAAGACTTACAAAGGAAAAAAATGTTAGAGAACAGATCGAAAAGAGAGAACTGAAAGCGACTCATTTTCTCACTCAAGTCTGTAAGCTATCCGCAGAGCAACAGAATTAAAATTAAATGAAAAAGAGTTTTTTTTTTTGCATTCAAGTCTATCATATAGACGTCTTTGAGAGCAACGATTTAGTTTTATAGTCGTGAAAAGAATGAAAGAAAACTCCTGATGTCGTTTGCTGTTGCAGCTTCACTTTTCTTTGAAAGCAGTCGATATGAGATGAGACCTTGTCGAGTTTTCTTTAAGGCTACTGGGGAAAAAAAAGTTAGAGGCTGCATCAGGCTTTAGCCGAGATTAATGTTTTATTCAAAGATCAATGTCCGTTGACAAGCAAACGGGGAAACATTCAATAGAAAAAACGCTAATCTGATGGTTGTTTCAGAGAAAGTCGCTCCTCAATTAACTGTTCAATCAGTTGTTGCTGAAATATGTCATAGTAAATGGTCTTATTAAATACACTGGGCTATTTGAAATTTAAGATATGCACACATTTCATTTTATAGCAACATATTTCAATTACAATTTCACGCTATTGATTCGGTCACTTCTCAGTTAAAGTCTCATTTTATTAAAGTGTTTTAGTGAACATAATAAGCATTTGATATAATGTAGAAAACAGTGCTTCTTTCTTATTTGCTTACACTTAATTTTGGATATCTCGTTCTCGTCGTTAGTTTTTACATATAGCACAGTCTTAACGTATGCGCACAAAGTATCCTATACAGTAAAAAGTTAGTCTAAATCAAAAAATTATTCATTTCAATTTACACATTTACTTTGCATTAAAACTCAAACAAAAACGTAATTGTAAAACACAATAAAGAAGCACAAGGAGGGAAACATCAAGTTAAAAATAAATAATAAGGCTATATTAACATGAGTGTACTGGCTGAAAAAAAAAAAACTAAAGCTACTTCATAGCCTATACGTTTAAATTCAAAGTCATTAATTCAATGAGTTATTTATTTTTAAATACATGGCTTATCTTTTCAAGTCACCCTGAGTTTTTATCCATTGAAAACGACCCTGGACTTTTTTTTTTCACGTGGGTATTTATTTCTGATTTTGAGCTTTTATTTTGGTGAGTGTGAACATTACACTGCGCTGCTGTGTTGAACTTTTGTCCTCTCAGTAAAGCTGTATCAGCCACATAGGCTAATGGGCATTGGCTTAACTTAACGCCTGTAATCAGACTTACCTTATAGACCCAACCTACACAACCCGAATCCTCTTTACTGTTTATTCAGGGTTTTTTGTTAAACGTCAATAAGATGACTCGTGTGGGTGAAAGTTCACTTTTGCAGCTCTGATGTCCCTCGGCGGCTTCCTTCATTTTTCTCTTTGTTGTTATTGGGGAAATACTGTACGTTCAGGAGAATTAAAAGCCCTTTCATCGCTGAAATGAAGCTCCATCTGTCTGGAATCTGGCATTAAACGGACCTGCAGGCTAAAACATCTGACAGCTAGTTTCACTTTCTGTTAAACAGCGATATCAGTGGGACACACTTAACACGGAAATACCTCTCCAGATCAAAGGAAAAGATCCGTTTAATCTTCTACAGGTGATCAATAGAGGTATTTGGCTGTTGCTGAACACATTTTTGTCGTTTAATTACATGTTTGAAATATATTAACCCGAAAAATCAAACCATCATGCAGTTTTGACTGGTCTGTCTGTCTGTGTGTGTGTGTGTGTGTGTGTGTTTTTTTTTTCTGGGGAAAAGAAGAACCAGGTTTCTCCTCCTTCCTTTATTTCTCCCCCTTGTCCCCAAATTGGCCTTTTAATCCCTCTCCGTGTGTCGGACTGACATCAGGCCACTCTGCTCTGATGTCTTCAAGCTGACGTGTGAATCAAGAGGTTCCCCCAGCTCCTTCACCGGCCTTTGACCCCATGTTGCCCCTTCCCTGACACTGGCTAAAGAGAAGGTAGGCGTATATGATAATGGTAAGGATGATACAGTCACTTAAATGAATGTGATTTATCAAAGAATTTGAAACAATGCTTCTTAATCCCATTTTTGCATCTCAACGTTGATCTCTTAGCTTGTTTTAAATTTCTTCCCCTGTCATTTTTTGAAATTATGCATGTCTACAGTCGGCGCCACGCCTCACTGAGTCCATCTGATGCGTGTGGAAACAAATTCTTAAAAGCAGCGTGAATATGAGAGGAAGCCTGCCTGTCTGTCTGCTGAGGAGCCCCTCTGCTAAACATTTCAGCAACCAAGGAGGTATGAAAAAAAGCACCAATCAACTCAAGGACTGTACAAAGAGTGGCCTGTGGTTGCTAAGAGACAGATGCAGAATAACCTCCATGAGAAACCTGACCATGACCCTTCCTCCTCCTCCTCCTCCTCCTCCTCCCAAACAGTCTCTCCCTCTCCTACCCAATTACTCCAGAACATTAAAGCCCACCTCCGTCACATTAAAGCTGAAAGGCAGGGAGGAGAAGGAGGAGGTGGTGGAGGAGGGTGAAGGAGGGATGGGTTTTTTTTAATAGGAAACTGCACAAGAGATTTTGGATTATTCCTTTAAGTAAGAACACACAAATCTTAGATTTTTCAACAGAGAGAATGAGTGTGGTTTGGGTGTAGCAGCCAGCATGACGGGATGATGTTGCTGTGTTTTTATGCAGGCGGGTGGATGGGCGGAGTTTGGGATGGTTAAGGGAAAAAAAGGGTGGGGGTAGGGAGAGAGGAGAATCTGTCAGCCGAATGAGAAGATGAAGATTTGACAGAGAGGCGACAGAGAGTTCAGCTCATACGAGGCCTGTCGATTAGTGCGTTTGTGGCTGACAGGTGGAATCCCAGGGGCGCATCTGTCACTGCGTCTGCTGCCAGGCCCGGCCGCTACACCACCACCACCAACACCACCAGCAGCAGCACAGAAGACTCCATGATAGGCGGGGATATGCTGCAGACTCAGAGGCAGCTGATTGGCCCAGTGCAGTAGCCCTGGCCTCCCCGTCCGAGCTCAGATTAAAGCTTTATTGTACCCAGAAAGCAGGGCGAAAGTCATGTTAATCCTCCTCTAATACATCACTGTCAGTGATCTGATTTTACAACACAATCGAAACACGCTTCCTGGAAACAGCATTAATCTGACATCTGAAATAGTATTTTTTGTTTGTTTGTCGCAGTGGTGTTTTTGACTCTGAAAAGCACAGAGGGCCTCTTCTGTTGCTATGATCCATTAAGATGCAAATCTTCCTTTATGAAAAGTTTTTTTTGTATTATTTGAATGAAAAGGCAACTGGGCCAAAAGGAAAAATCATACTGGGAGTGAATGAAATCATGCCAGCAATTAAATCAGACACTATGGTGAAGTCAGAGGAGACCAGAGATAAAAGTAGGCCACAGTGATTTCTCTGAGGATGTTTTTAATATCAGATTATCTAATGAAATTAGTCCCAGGCTCTGAATACAGGAACACATGGTCAGAGTTGGGTTTGGTGAAAAAAAGGCAGTCTTAAAAATTGGCTTGATAGTTAGTGCTGTGTAACATTTATATTTTTTTTATTAGATTTAAAGTCCAGGATAATTGATACACTGTCAGTTTTATTTACAATTCATATCAGTTTTACATCAGAAAGAAACAAAAAAAAACTTTAAAGGAACCTGCACATGTACCAGATACATTAAACTGTAGGACAATAAACAAGAACTATGACAGTATTCTACATGCTTTTATAAAATCTCAACCCCTTAAGAGTTGGGAAGCTGTGTATAATGTTGATTGTCATAAACAGTTTGATTAAAAGAGATCCTAATGCTTTAAAAAAAACCTTTAAAGCCTATATTTAATTGAAAATTGTGCAAAGACAACATATCAAATGTTGAAAGTAAGAAAATGTATTGTTTTATGAAAAAAGATAAGAATAGTTTGGTTCCAACAACATTTTTCTAAGGATTGGGGCATGGACTGCAAAACACTGAAAAACTTATATAGTGCTAAAAATAAAAATGAAAATCTGGAAAAAACATCTCCTTACTGATAACATTAATTTGCAACAGGTTAGTAACATGACTGGAAAAGACGGTATAGAGAGGCGGAGTCTCAGGAGTAAAGATGGGAAGAGGTTCACCACTCAGTGGGAGACTGAGCAAATAGTTCAACAATTATAGAATAATGTTCCTCAGAGTTAAACCTCTAAAGACTTTGTGGATTTCATCATCTAAAGTGCATAATATCATAAAATATTCAGAGACATCTTTGTACAAAAGAGTTGAGGCCAAACACCAATACTGGATGGCTGTGATCTTCAGACTCTCAGGCGGCACTTTGTCAGAAACAGACATGACTCTGTCGTGGAACTCACTGCATTGGCTGAAAATCACTTTCAAAAGCCTAAGTCTGTGAACACAGTTTGTCCCTGCATCAAAAATGAAGATTAAAACTGAACCATGAAAAGAGGAAAACATTTTTAAACATGATCCAAAAACACTAGTGACTCCTCTGGGCCCAAGGCCGTTGAAGATTGACTGAGGCGAAGTGGAAAACTGTCCAGTGGTCTGAAAAATCCAAATTTGACATTCCTTTTGGAAATCATGGAGGCTTCATCCTTCACTCTGGAGAGGGAAGGGACCGCCCAGCTTGTCGTCAGGGTACAGGCATCATGAAATGATACATGACAAAAAGTCCCTCAAACGATTGAGCAGCTATATCAAGAATGGGACAACATTTCACTTTCTAAACTCCAGAAACTGGTCTCTGGTCTCGAGTGTTGTTAAAAGAAGAGGTGATGCAACACAATGCTAAACATACAGATGTAACTGTACAGTGATTAGAATGTACTCAACTATTTCACAGGATATTTCATGCCAGATGTCTTTGATTAAATTGGTTCACTTGGTTGCTTCAAAACTCTTCTAACACTTTAATGTGTTTGAAAGGATGGAAAAGTGTGACCTACTGCATGTCACATCAGGCTCCAGGAAGTATTATAAACAATTATAGATTATTCATGGTTTATAGATTAAATAAAAAAACGGTATCACAAAAAGAAGGAATACATCTCCATCAACCTGTAGAAGGGGAAATATTTGTCTAAAAGATTTTATCACTGATGTTTTTCAGTGTAATAGACATTAGGGAAAGCTGCTTTCCTTGCAGTGTCCTTAATTCCTGCATCTACTTCTGAATATCCAAGGTCAGTTTAGCTGTTGTTACAAAAGTTCCAAGAATATCGGTTGTACTGCATTTTTTATATATTTAACACCATTTTTTAACAGTACATGAATGTATAAAAGAACTGATTTTTAAAGGTATTTCATCCAAAGTGATTCCATTTAATGACATTTAAAATTAAATGTCAATACACTCCAGAGGAAAATAATAATGCACTTTAACTATTGCTGCATACTTAAAGCTACTTCTGCTTTGACTGGAGATTTTAAATTAAAAAATATGATAATGTTATAAAATACAAAGCATCTTGAAAATTAAAGCAGAGGTCTCTGAACTTAAAGGCTGGACGATATTCAAAAATCAGAGCCTTGATGTGACCGCCTGTTAGGTTTCATTGTTTGAGAGTGTAAGCACATCTGCCAAGGAGAGATTTCCCCACTAAACTCCTCACATGGTTCAGTTAACCACTTGATACCGGAGGCTCAAACGAGCAAAATTATCCAATTAATAAAAAAATACAAGTGAAAATGACCCAAACCAATAAAATAAGTCAAATATAAGTTATTTTAAACCCCTTGACCTCTTTGAGGGTTCTGGTCTTTGGGTCAGGGTTCATTTTCTATTTGTAAATATGAGGTCGTTGAAGCTGGCTCCAACTCCAGCTTCTTTTGTTTTAATTTATCAAAATGGATAATCCAACTGCTGTAATACTCAAGAGATAAAGTTAATAGCTACATAGCTTTTTTTGTTAACTTGATTCTAATTGGTTGTTCCATTGCAACATTTCATAGCAGCAGTCTGTTAATTTTTGCTAGCAGATGGTAGTTTGAAGAACAGATAGTTGCTAGAGATGTGGCTCCATTCGCAGACTTGAAAGGACTAAGTAAATCAGGTCAGTACATTTGACAACCTTTACACAGCCTTAAGACATAAATAAATGTTAACCTCTTAGTCACAAGGACCTGTCTCTGCAGAATGTGAATTAAGATAGTTTAGGTGTGGTGTGGTAGGCTAGAATTGTGTCATCTGTCAACACATGCATTTAAAACTATGTTAAAAAGAAACTTACAAAAAACATAACAAAATCTAAAGATGTTTTGCAGGAAACTTCAGTCCCCAATAATGCAAAGGCATGACAAAATTATCTTTTGAAATGACCAGAGGACGACTTTGCTGCAGATTTTCAAAACAAATGGTCATAACATGGTTCAAAGACTAAGTTTTTGGTGCATGAAATTTAATCAGCCAAACCCAAACTTACAAATATATAAGTGAGTTATTTACCTAACTGTTCATCCATTGCATGTCATGTAGACTTATATAAGCAGCGGAACACAAGGCTCACACCAATAACTGTCCATTACAGAATATTTTATGTCAATATGATGGGACAGCCAAGTTAGTAAGTACCGTAAAATATAGTATGAGTCAACCAGCACATAAAAAAGAGTCTATTTTTAGGGTGCTCCCAGGGAGAACCACCTTCCTGCATGAAGACTTTCATTGCGTTTGGCAACAAAATGTTTTTATAAAGATGTCCATTGCCCAGACCATTTATTTTACTGAGGGTGGTCTAGTTTTAGGGCAACGTCCTTATTTTAACCTTTTGGATCAACAGCAGCACATATTGAATCCATTCTTTCTGTAATTTCAGTAGAACATATTTCAAAAGGTCAAAAAAATGTAATCATTAAATCATTTATCAATGTGTTTTTCTGCATTTTGTATCAGTGACGTGCAACAGACAGGAGTGTAGCGGTTATGATACTGTGACTGAGCAGGGACAATGTACACACTTGTGGGTAATAATCTAAGAAAACACGGCTCATAGAGTCGTGTTGCTTCTCTGATAACGGAGCCTCTCTTGCGTACATTTGTCTGCCGTGTTTGCTGTTTCCTGTCGTGTACCATTGTTCCTGACAAAGATGGAAAGACTTTGGTCTCATTCTTAACCCTTCTTAATGATCACTGATCATTCATGGGTCACAGGAATATTGTCTGTGTGCTGTGACCTTTGACCTCCTGATCTCCTGACCGCCAGTTGTTTGTATTCCCTCTGATCCAAGAGACACGACAGCAGAGAATCAGGGCATTACTGAAAGTACTCAAGTTTAACTTACCACGGTTGAAGAAGTTGTCTTGTTTTTCTTTCTTTTTAGGACTGTACATCTCTGGCCCTGAGATATGTGGTGTGGGGGTTGGTATTATAATACAGTATGTCATTTTTTTTGCACGTTATCAGCCTAAAACTGCAGAAAACAGGTACAGCTCATGTTCTGTGTCCAACTTTCCAAGACACTCCACTAATTTTTTTTTGTAAGGGTTCGTCTGTTGTTTTTGAGTTTAAAGGTGCAGTGTGCAGTATTTAGCACATTTAGAAGAATGGACTTTGTAGAAATGTATCATGATATTCATAATTATGTTTAAATTAGTACATAATCACCTGAGTAGAATTTTTTTGTTTTTGTTTTTATTAACTTAAAATGAGCCTTCATATGTACATGAGGAAAACCCTCCCTGTTTGAACTTACAAAAAGCATCGGGGAGCTAATTTTGCAAGGTCTGCAAATAACTAGACCTTCTAGAGGTCTGCCCACTGATCTCTGTTATTGGTGTAAATGTGAGTGTCTTCAGTGTTTCGACAGAGTTGATGGACTCTCCTCTCTGCCGCTGCCTTAAAGGGTTAAATGTTACAGTCACCAGTGAGGAAGGTAAATCTGCTCCAAACTCAAACTGTGCATCTCAAAATGGATCTGATTTCAAACTCTGGCATTACTCTACTGAGCTGATATGTGACAGGTTAAAATACATCAGACTGATTTTGCAGGATTTATTAAACTTCCATCTGAGTACATTTTAGAACAGCAACAACAGCATTTATTTAGAATAAAGCAGATAACAGGAAAAAGCTTGATTTCATGTTACAAAAGGCAGAAGAGTTTGTTTTTCATGAAATCATTTAAAAAGATCATTTTCTATATTTATCTGTGTCACAGTAATGTTACTGCACATTTAAAGTGTTTCATTTAAAAGCCCAAACTCATAATGTCACTGTGTAAAACTAATGTAGCAAACGTATCTTAATCCACAAAGTAGCATCAGTTTTGGGTAAGGTTGCGTGCAAAGCAAGTCTCTCCATTTAGCCGTGTTACGTAACGGAGGCTGTAATCTGTTATATAATAACATAGTCAGTGAAATGCACTGCACTTAAATTGGTGGGTTCCAGGATTTGTTTTTATCTCTCAGTCAGAATTGTTTGCTCTCTAAAACATCTGTAAGATAGAAGAAATTACACTGAAAATGAAATATTGCTGACAGTGTTTAATTAACCCTTTACAGCCTGGCTGCTGACAGCAGAGCTGCAGCAGAGACACAGGTCAAGCTAGTTTACTCTGACACTATTTTAACAATGTTGCTGCTGTCAAATAAAGGAAAATGTAATCTTTTGGAAATAAAACATGTCAAGGTTGTAAGCAATCAAAATTTCTCCCCAAGATATTTTGCTGCTCAGAGTCGAGGCATTTTTTATTCAGCGCTCTGTGCATCAGACCTTCACATACCCTACTCTTTGTTGGAAAGACTTTTCTGGAGGCCATGTGTGAAGAAATGTATTAAAGAGGAAACAACAGGCTTAGAAAACAGAATCAGACATGGTTTGTCCAATAAACTCTTGAAATGGTGTTTGGGGGAAAATGTCGATTTGTAAAAATGAACTTTGATAAATATTTTCCTGCATCAGAATGGAATTGCTCACTGCACAGGACAATCTAAACCTCAGTGAAAAGTACACGTGTGTAAAAAAAAATGCAATGAAAAAGGATACAGACTTTACAATATTTATTGTTCAAAGAAAACATAGTGAGTAAGTGAGTTTAATGTAACGGATACTTTCACTTTAAACAAATACAACATGTCTCTAATCTAAACAAGATGTTGATTACATCCCGTCCAAGACGATATCTACAGATTGCTTTGCTTGTTTTACATGTATTCAAGTTATTCATCTATAAATGTATTTCAAACAGCAGGAAGTGACCAAAAGTTCATATGTGACAGAAACCACCCCAACACAGCTTTAAATTAATAAATGAACAAAAAAGGCAATAACACATCATATAAAACCATGAAATACATAATATATTAAAATAAAACATACAATATAAACTGTAAAAACTGTTGCAGAGTGTTTATTTCTCTAATACTCGGTTAATACTTCAGTTTAAGACACAACAGTTATAAATCTTCACTAAAGATAGTACAGGTGAAAATAAGGACCTAACTGATTGTTATGAGTAAAAATGGACGCCACTGCAGTTACAAAAAAAAATCATGCTAAGTTTTTTGGAATAAGTTTTACGTCTTGTGTAAAGAAGCTGGTCAAAAACATTGTGCTTGCTGCATTGGCAGCCATTTTTACCCATTACAAGAAATCCAGGACTTATTTCTGGCTCGTATCCTGAAATGAGATTTATATTTGGAGTTGTGATTGTGGCTTATGTTTAGTGTAGTGAGACGTCTGACAAGAAAGGAGACAGATATACTCAGTGAGATTTGCAGTGTATGGATATTCCTATTGACTTAAATTAACATTGCACAAATACGTACTTCACATACACACAAAAAAAACATTATTGCGATAATCTACAAAATACATTTTACCTTCAGTTCATTAAAATGAGACACATCAGCACCGTGGGATTATATCTGTTACTGTCCAAAGAAAATGAAATGACAATGACAAAATTTAAAGTCTACTCCTTGAATAAAGTTTTTTGTATTATTATTGTAGTCATGTTAGTTCTGCAAATTAAAAAAAGTATAGGCTATGTGGAATTAACCAACACAAAGCAGTTAATAATTTTGAAATGCAGGCTGATATACTTTATGTGATGTTTTACAATACTTATATATAAGAATATAAAAAGCTTTAAGTGCATCTACATGTTACCATAAATATCCAGCAGATATTCAGCTCTGTGCACCGCTCTTTAACAGGAATGTAGAAAAGGTCAGATGAATGGTAAATTAACTGTGTTTATATAGCCCTTTCTCTAGTCCTCTGACCACTCAATGAGCTTTTACATTACAGGTCACATTCAACTACTCACACCACATTCATACACCGATGGCAGAGGCTGCTATGCAAAGAGCCCATCAGTATTAACTAATCCCATTCACACATTGATAACACAGCCATCAGGGGCAGCTTGGAGTTAAGTGTCTAGCCCAAAGACACTTTGGCATGTGGACAGCAGGACCAGGGATCGAACCCCTGACCTTCCGATTGAGAGATGACTGACTCTACCACTGAGCCCCAGATAAGTCTATTTAACCTCAAGGTTTTAACCAGTGCACGGCACTGGATATCAGTGCATAGCACAGCCAAACAATGCATGAATACAGGCGCTAAATTCTTTAACATGTGCGTGGTCATTAAATGTCTGCTGCACTCATCACTCATCAGGTCTAAAGTGTTAACCACTTCATGTGAAAGACAGGAACTGTTTCTCTGCAAAGCCATATTTCAACATAGAAACATCCACTAAGACAACACACAGTGGACTAAACTAAATACTTTATGTTTCACAGATAAAAATACAACAAAAATAACTTAATTAAGAATAATATTTATTGTTTCATTCAGTCATAAACTATTATTATTTAATTTTTTTAAGTACGCACTGTTTCTATGTTTGTATATGTTCACATCATTCAATGCTATATACATAAGTAAACCAGTGCAAGCTGTTAATGCACGTTTCATAAGCTATATTATCACATTAATTTCAGCATCCGCTTCATCTGTTTCTCTTAATGAGCTGTTGCTTTATGTTTTTTTTAAATACTTAACTTCTTAAAATCTGTTTTTTTATTTAGAGCTCTGTCTTTAAGTTTGTTGTCATTGTTTTAAGTTTATGTCTATCTATGTTTCTCTACATCAAGCACAATGTAAAATTCCTCAGTATAAGTCTTTGCACACATACAGTAACTGGCTGGTAAAGTTGATTCTGATTCTGGCTTCATGATTGATTCACTGATTAACCAATGATACACAATACACAATAAACACAAACAGAAAACCATCTGTAAGTTGTTAAGAAGCTCAATCTCACTCTAATGTTTTGTAATGTCAATAACCATTAAATGATATCATGATCATCATGAGAAAAAATGGTTTTGTACTGCTATGATTATGTTAAAAAGCCTTGATTAAAATGGCAACTCGTTTGTGCAATGTTGAGTTAGTTTAGAAAAAGATGGATTGTGGAGCTGAGAAGAGAGTGATGATTTCTGTTTTCACTAAAGAGAAAAAAGCTGAGTTGATGGGGGGAGGAAGAGGAGATCTCACACTGCAGATGGTCTGTCAGCTCCATTGAAACACCCAAACACACACCAGCACAGCCTCTCTCTCTCTCACCTGCGTGTCGCTCTGATGATGAAACGTTGACTTCATCATGCAGAGAAACTTTCTGAATAAATACTTGTGCTCGCACTGAGTCAGTGGGGGGAGGTCAGCTCATCCTCATCAGACTGAATCACTTTCTGTCAGAAAAGCTTTCAACTGTTCGGTGTGCTGCCTGCTTCTCTATGCTGAGGATATTTTTGGCTCTCACAGAGGGAGAGAGAGATAGAGAGATAGAGAGAGATAGAGAGATAGATAGATAGAGAGAGAGAGAGAGAGAGAGAGAGAGAGAGAGAGAGAGAGAGAGAGAGAGAGAGAGAGTGATGGCTGTCACACGAAGAGGGAGGCTCTCAGAAACTCCCCCAGCAGGCACTGTGTGTGAGATCTGGAGGCCCCGGGGCCCTCTGGATGGCTCACTCTGAATGGGTGCCCTGGCGAGGTGACCAGGCTCATTGAGAGCAGGTTAGGAGGGGAAGGGAATGCTTTTGCTCTGCGTTTGGCCCCCTGACCCACTGTCCAACGTCTGCCTTGGCAGCTTTGAGACCCAACATATTTATTTGCGCGGCTGTGAAGAGAGAGGGCGGAGCGGCTGTCAGGATAAAGTCATCGTCCTGCTGACAGCTTCATCTGCTGTTGAAGGGCAGCTATGACAGGCGCACAATGTCTCTGCGTCGGCCGGCCCTGGGCGAAGGACTGTCATATGTGGACATGCTGGGAATCTAGCAACCATCTCCCCTCCCTCCCCTCTGCACAGCTCCTCTGACACGCCAGAATTATTTCTGTGCCCTGTTAGAAATGTTTTTCATCTCTGAGTACAAGGATGTCGACTGGGAAACATGGGACCTCTCCTCTGCTAAACATTTAGTGTTTACTTTCCTATTTTTAACATCAAGTGAGAGAGGAGATTAATATTTATCTGGGCTGTATCCGAGTGTACTTACAGATACACTTAAATAAACCTAAAACATGATAATATCATGTAGCAGATGCACCTGTGTTTCCTCTAAACTGATTGTTTTGTGAGCCTCATCTTTAAATATAATGAAATCAAAAATGTAACACTGACCTCATGGCATCATCTTCTCAGTGTACAGACATCAGAGGAGCAGGTTTGCAGATTTTGGCTGCTCTCTGCTGAGGGGCCACCTCACATGTCCACTGTGCACAAAAAACACCAACATTACTGCATGATGTGAGTGCAGGTTGAAAACAGAAGATTATTTTTGCTGATCACCTTTTTAAGTGCCTTTTCTTTAAGATTATACACATTGCATGTTTTTGCATGGATTTTATATTTCAGAGGAATAAAAAGGCTTCATGATAAAGCCCATGTGCATTACAGGAATACATTTAAATGTACTAAAATCCAAGTACAGTGAGAATAAACTAGACAATACATGGAATAAGAGATTAAAAGTGTTTTTTTAGAGAAAAGGAGAAAAAAATAAAAATAATAAAAGGAACATGTAATTTTTCCTGCTAAATATTGTGAACATACTGAATTGCATGGTTTCATCTGTTCAGTGTAAGACAGTAGACAATGAGAATCACAGCCCATACAGAAAATATTCCACTTCATAAGATGTAACTTTTATAGTGCAGCAGTGAAAGACTTTCCTTTCATTCTTTGTTGTATTAATTGTCGATATTGTGTATCTATGAAGCAAAAAGAAGGGTTACTCAAGTTTGAGTAGAGGACTGACACATTTTTTAATCTGTGAACTGTGGGCTTAGATGTAACTAAAATAATAAAAATAAATTATACTAAAGTTATTTTTTGTTGATAATCTGCCCAAACAGCTGCATGTATAGACTCAGTAGACCAAACATAGATATAAACCATCAGAAGAGCGTCACTGTAGCGGCCCAGTGCAGGTAATTGCATTAGCCATGCTTTGGGTTGAGAAGCAGTGGTGCTGCGACCAGCTGGCGTCATGCTAATATGCGTGGGGCACCCGCCATCCCTCCCTATCAATAAGTCATTATCTGAGCCGTGCCACTGATGGGCACCATGCAGCCGCTCTGCAGCTCACACAAAGAGGACGAGCCGGTTTGGTGCTGGAATGCTGCCATGTATGAGATGCTATTCATGCCACAGAGAAGCAGGGGAACTAATGCCACCATAAACCGCTTTGAACTGAGATTAGCACTGAATTTAAAAAAGTATAATTAGATATATAGATATGCTGAAACATATACATTGTCACACTCATCAGAGTCCCCTTGTTACAATACAAGAGCAGTTACTCTTTATTTTACTCAAGTATTTACTTTGTAATTTGTTCTTTTAACAATTATTATTACTGTAAAAACAAGAGAAAGTATGGTTACAGATAAAGGTTTCTGATATAGTTACAAAGTCCCTGTTAAAAATATCACCAGGAATTTTAATGATATACTGATAACTTGTTGTCCTCTAATTACATAAAGCAGTTATTTGTGCTCTGTTCATCTCAAAGCACACATAAACACATAAAATGAATCATAAATGGTAATGCAGTAAAGAACAACATTGGGTTGCATCTGCTGATCCAGTTCCAAATTCAGCAAAAGTTACATCTTAAATCTCACACCTAGCTCTAACTAAGTGTAAACTCCTGTGTATAATAAGAGGAACACAAGGTGCATGGTTTTGAAAGACGTGATAACTTGGAGGATGTGGAGAAGCAGAGGGTTTTCATCATGATATGTACTCCCGCTTTCGTTTTCCACAAGCAGAGGTAATGTCATCAGCATCGTTATTCCTGTTTGTCGTGGTGGTTGATTTCCCCACTTGATATAACTGCTACGTTACACTAGTAAATTAAGGATAGAGGCCCTACTTATCACCTCATTAAAATGCTTTGTCATTTTTTACTTACCTTTGAGTTGCTGTGTATAGCTTAACATAAGTTAACAGTATTAATCGTAGCTGTTAGCCTGTTCAGAGACATGATGTATCAGAGGCAACACTGTAACAAATACCCCATTAGGAAAAGAGCTTTTCACTGATTGGCCACAGGAAGTGACAACGTCATTTCTAGGTCGTTGTTTTTGGCTTGTTTTAGATTGTTAAGCTCTACTTGTTACGATGAATCATATGTCTTTGAGGTGCAGCCAAACAATGATAGGACTTACATTACATATAGTTAAGTGTGGAAATTTGCACCCAAAAATAAGACACAACTAATGCTGCCTTCAAATGGAACTTGTGAAGTCGTGTCGATAAGGCGAGTACAAGAAAGGATTGGCTGATAACACTGATAAGCAACAACAACATGTTATCATAGCGTGTTATCATGATGTGATAAAGTAGCCAATTTTGGCAAACATAAGTAAAGGTAAGACAGCTGGAAATACAATGTTAACATTACGTCTGCATGAGCAAAGAAAGGTTATTTTAATACTGCTTTTACACATAGCAGTATAGCCAACATTTGAACCATATATAAACTACGTGGAAAAATGTATAAATCTACAAGCATTTAAAAGCACACATCTTAGTGCTGAGATATTAGTGCAAATTGATTGGTTATCTTTTGTTCTTAAATTTGTACCTGAAAATAAGTAAATGGCAAATATGAATAAATCATTTAGATTGTGTGAACTTTTAAATCAGTCATGCAAAGTTTGTTCTAAGCTGCAAAATTGAAAATTATGAATGTTAATCAAGTACTCAGAACAGATTTTAAATAGTTGTTGAACAGAGAATCCTTCATGTCAATAATAACCTGTCCTAACACACAGCTATTTAGATGACAAACATGTCATACAGTATATCATATATTAATTTTTTTACAGTGGCAGCTTTCACAATAAATATGGTAATGTTACTTTTGAATAATTATAGGATACGGTCAGATTCTATCTTCTCCCCTCAAGGATTAAACTCTCCTTTCACTATATTTGGTGCGTCTTTTTCTGATCTCAGCCGTCTCTGAACAGGAGATATCATCCAATGTAGTTGTTTTTTGTGTGTGTTTCAAATCCACTACTGATGCGTCTACATAAAAAAAATTAATCAGCAGGTTTGTGTCCTGCAGAACTTTCTACATGTCTGCACTCCAAAAGCTTTCCTCACATTTGAAGTCTACTGTGCAATCCTTTTGAGACTTCAATTTCGGCATTCCTGATGTCCCTCAACTTCTCTTTTTGATCTTGTGTGCACACGGCACTGCAGTCTCATAAAGACATTGGAGGAGCGTTTACTTATGCTAAGTTAGGGATAGTGAATAGGGAAGCAGTGGTTATGCACAATAGAATCCCGACAGGGTGAGACAAGACCCCAATGTGAATAAACACTATTAAGCAGCAGGGATTTGGAGGTGCAGGGGCTCCTTGATTTTACAGTTCTGGAAAGTCACCAACTGCAAATGTTTTAACCTCTGAGCACAAAATACTGTAAAATGACCCTGTTCAAGTTTTAAATCATGGTTGAATGGTTTGTCACTCTGAGACAAAAGTAAGACCTGAATCTTTGCAGGTTATTTGACAGTGTCCTTTGCATTGCTGTGCCATTGCACTGGTGTCCCTAAACTAAAGTTTTATTAGAGCAGCCTGTACATAAAAAGGATGTCTCTGTACTAAACTCTCTGCAACAAATTGCTGTAAAATCTCATTAAGAGAGAAAGACAAGCAGTAATAGTGTCAAACTTCTCCATTCTCATGGCATTATTCGCCCTCCATATCCCCCCCAACAACATCCACCACCAAATCTCTGAGCACCGTCTCCACCATCAGCTCAAATTACCGTCCACCTCTAATTGATATGAACAATAACAGAAGAAAGCTTGTTAATGGTGAACATAATTGTCCCAGACAAAAGGCCAAACACGGCAGATCACACTTTACAGCAGGAGTGAGCAGGAGGCGACGTCTGGGCTGCAGCCAGAGAGCGAGCAGAGAGATTTCACAGCAGATATCCATCTAGCACCTGAATCACATTTCATTACTGAGGCAGCCATTAAACAGAACGCCCAACTCCTAAAGCTCCACTTTAACAGCTTCATACACGACATGGCACAGTGACTGTTGGTAGATTAAATGTTTATGAGAGTGCATGACAAGGGCAAACAAAGTCTGTGTGTGTGTGTGTGTGTGTGTGTGTGTGTGTGTGTGTGTGTGTGTGTGTTTGTGTTTGTGTGTGTGTGTGTGTGTGTGTGTGTGTGTGTGTGTGTGTGTGTTTGTGTATGTGTGTGTTTGTGTTGCTGTAGAAGGAGAGCAACAGTGTGTATAATCGTGTAGGGGAGACTGGGGGCAGATGCAACATATTTTGCATTTCTCTCAAGCAGTCAGAGACCACTTAAACAGGATTGACCGAATAATATCAGTTAAACTTTAACGTCTCTTTCCTGAATAAAACATAATATTCATTAAATATGAGACATCAGGTAAAGCATCTGACTGTAACTGCAACAGACCGTTATAGTACTTGAGTCCAGGACTTGGACTTAGTACATGCAACTTGACTTAAAATCAAGCTCTAGTGACTTGGGCTACTGCATGGACTCAAATGACTGTGGAAGATGGCGAGGAGGACTCTGACTTATTTTATTTATTTTAAAATTGTCTTTGTACAATGCTGGAATAATGTACTCAGTTTAGAGTGAGGGTTAGCGTGTGTTTACAGCAATTTTACAGCAAAAGGAAGCAAGATCAGTGTGACAAGTTTGAATTTTAAAAGAATCATCAAAGAGAAGACGGGGACAACATCAAACTTTAACAGACATCTGTCCAGGGTGCAATGTGAAAAGTAATGAGATGCTAAGTGAAAAGTAATGAGATGCTAAAGTTACTTGGATATACAGTATATAAGTTAGTAACGCTCCAAGATGTTTGGTTGGTTGAAATTCTGATGATAGCAGATGGGCTGCATGGGCTTTTTTGAGTTTACATACAACGCCACAACTTCATTGATAATTTAAATCTTCTGACAGGCCAACAGGATCAGTCAGAGTCTGATATTAATAAATCATATATGTTTTATACACCCTTCATAAATCCTCAGGTAGTGGCTACAGGACTTGAACTCTTCTTTGGTACTTGGACTCAACTTGGACTTGATATAAAAAATAAATCACATATAACTCATTAACTTCAGATTTTTTCTTGAAAAGGAAAACCATTGTATATGTCCAGAACTGAACATATACAATGGCTAATAGTTATATTATATGATTTATTTACACAATAAAACCACAACCTGATTTATTTAATGTTTAAAAAAAGATTAACTTATTTTTCAGGGGTTTTTTCATGCTCAGAATAAAGGCCTATGTTGATTCAGTGAACAGATGTGCAATCTCTTTATTCCAGTGTAAAACAGAAATAAAAGAATAACCTGAGTTTGAAAAAGTCCTTATGAAACATTTTTTTATATTTCGATATATCAGCTATGACAGAACATTGTGTGCTGAATCAGGTCAGTAAGAAGTCAACAAAACAAGAACCCAAACCTCTTACTATGTGAAACATGATTCTGTTTTTTCTTTCTAGTGTATTTTTATTTGGAGCTGTTTCTGAAGCTAGAGATGCTATATAAATAAAGGTTATTCTGATTATTGCATTATAAGTAATAGTTGTATGATGTTTGGTTTCTCATCTTAATCCGTCTTCTTGCTTTAAGTTGAGCATTTTCTTTGTTTTGAATCCACTTTGCCACTCACACTCATCTCCTTCCAAGTGTTGATTTGACTAATCCATTTGCAATGTTATAAAGCCTGATTAAAAACAGCACAAGCTGAATCTCCTCCATGCTAACAAGCTAACGGTAGTGACAATGCCAGCCTGTTCGTCGACTGCTTCATCTTTGCTGTATTGCCTCATTCTTTTTCTTACTGCCATCTACTGGTCTGGTGGTGTAGTGAAATTTATTTTATTGCTTCTGCACACATCACTGGCCTGATCTGCATAATCCTCACAGGACTTCAGGCTGCAATTGAAACACAGACAACCATGGGCCACAGGAACTATCTGGATCCTTAAAAAGAAGCTCCTGCAACTAAAGGTTCTTGGTTCTGGTTGAAACGCAACTTATGTCTCTTAACCTTCAGCCTAACATCACACAGTCTATAATGCGCCATATTTTTTGTTACCAAGGTAAAATATGTCTTTGCAGAGTTCAGAAATGTGGCTTTAATCATTGTTTTTGTCATCCGTTTGATTCTTGCAATTAATTACCAAGTAATAGAGCTACAATTTATTTTCTAACATGCTGATGTAACATTAATTCAGCCGCCCAGTATTGAAATCCCTGTATTGTAATGTATTCCTGTGTTTGTGCTCACTGGGTCAATTTATACTAAGGTTTGAGATAGTATGAAAAATATACATCTCCTAACAAGATTACTTAAATGCCCCAGAATATTTGTCTCAATGAAAGAAGTCTTCAATGTGCCTGCATAGGGTGGAGGGCCAGACTGAGCATGTGCAGTAAGATAAAAACTTGTTGCATCTGTCCCAAGGTTTGTAGAGGAGTGCTGGCTGGAAATCCTCCCAGTAAGCTGGACATGAAGCGAGTACAAGAAGAAATTAATAAAGGGAAAGTATTGCAAAACGGGACCTTTCTCTTCCTAAAAATCTATTTTCACTTGTGTAAAGGTTTCCTGGTGAGCTCCCGTCAGCGTGTGTTCTGTTGCTTTTCATTAGGTGCATTGCACTTGGCGGTAGGAGACATGACTGGATCCTGGTGGGGACGTTAAATGAGGTGGACAAGGCTTAAACCCTCCACTGTGCTGATAACTGGCTCACCACTCTGTCTCTGTCTGACACACTGCTGAGAGGAGGAGGGTTAACTATCAGCTATAATGTGTAACTGAAGATCAGCTCCCCCCTCTGGCTTCACTCCTCACACCCCCCTCCTCCCCAACATACACCCTCCTCCCCCACCTCCACTCCCCTTCTCTCTCCTCCTCCCCTTCCCTCTTAGCATCCCCTGCTGCTGTTGTTGGGGTGGTCTCTGCTTCTGCTGTCACCACGCCGCTGGTCTTTCAGCCATCCTGCTCCCTCCCCACTTTTTTTCTTTTTTGCTGCTCTCTTAGGCGTCACAAGATTACTGGAGCAATGCTGACATCTCTATCAGCCTGACCTAACACTCTGCCCTTTTCTCTCTCTCTCCTCTCCTCCTCCTGCACTCCAGGATCCATCACATTTGGCTCCTAGCCGCTTACTACTGCGGTAAAAAAATTAAATAAAGGATAAAAAAAATTAAGAAGAAAGAAAAAAGTTTCCTTTCCTGCAGACAGCACATGAAATAAACACTTCACTGCCTCCAGCACATCACAGTAATTTAGATAAGACTCTCCAAAAGTCTCTTTCTTAACTCAGAGAAATATTTCCAGGAGGTATTTCTGAGGCATCCACAGGTTTAATTGGTTAGCGTTTTATCTGTAGCTATGATATGTTTATGTCTAGACAGAATCCTTTAAGTCACATCATTGTCATTCCTGACTATTCTTTAAATAATTTACTGAAAATATAACTTTGAGGGAAAGTAACAGAAAATAAATTCCCTAACAGTGTTTGCAGCTTTCCTTTAAGGATGGTAATGATGCTTCATTGGTTGTTCAGATTCTATATATTCTGTTAAATCCATAATGGTGCACTTCTTTATTGGCTTTGTCCTCTAGGGCTACCTTGAGTTACCTTGAGAATCTATTTTGTGAGTTTTGTATGAAATAGTTGAACAGAGCATGACTTGAACAGTCGTAGAAAGTGTACGTATTGAATTATGTTATTCCAAACTTCAGTGTGTTCATTTTAAACAAGAAACAATCTTCGGACAAACTAATTAGCCTAACACAAGGTTTGACTGAGGCAGTCCTGTTTCTAAGCTCTGTGTCTGAACAAATATCCTTAAAATACTAATCCGTCTTGTATTTGAGCAATCCCTGTTCCAGTTTAGCCAATTGAAATACCAAAGCAATGCACCATGCTTGCAAAACTGATTTGTCTGTACAGTATATGACTATCAGTGTCATTGCCAAGGCTGATGCTGTTTTGACCGACACAAAAACATCTCTAATGCGCGGTGAGTCAAAGTCCAGAACTGTTGTGTCATTACTTGTGTCAAACAATCTCAGTGTTCAGCTGTTTCTTAGCTGGCCTAGCTTATCAAACTCACAGGACCTGCTTCTGCGTAACGTTAGGTAGGCTGAAAAGGAAGTCAGCGTTTCCCAAAGAGCTTCAGGAGTGTTGCAGCCTCCTTTGAAAAGTACCAGGCACTGAATGTGCACAATGCAAGAGTCCATTTTCAGTCGCCCATGGTGAAAATGCTAACATACAAGCAAGCACAATCGGTGGGTACAGTCTGGTAGTTAAGGTGCAGGAATGAAAACTCCAGTTGTACTATGAGATCATACTTGTGGGTTTGCGGTAAAATGTAAGTGTCACTGTTCAGAGGAGGTTTGAACATAGTCACCAAGCCTAGCAGCCTTCCACTCTGTCAAGTTTTGTTTCTCTGTTTAGTGAAAGCAGAATTTTGTCTGGTTAACACTCCTTTAAAATCAAAATGACCTGCGGCATGAAAAATAGTCTGATGATGGTAGAGTAGCCATGAGCTGAACATTTATAGCTTTATGGTGAATGTCTCAACAGCTATCATTGATTTTCATAAAATTTGTGTCATACATTCTTCAGGGTCAATTGTAATGAATTGGATGACCCACTGATGTATCTTGTGCCAATATAATACGATTTGCCAACACCAAATTTAAGCCCGCTAACACTCTTAACTCAGAGGGTGCGGTCATTAGGACTGTCATGTTATTATGAACCACTGACTGTGTATAGAAGTGATGGTGGCTCCATCTCTGCCAATTGTAAGAGGTGAAGCCAAAATACTGCTGCAATGGGCGCTGACACTTTGCACTGGGGACATTTTTTGGCTGGTGGAGACTGAGGTCTCACCCTTTCTGATAAAAAAACAACATCACACTTTTTACTTACCAACAAAACGTTCAAGATCTTAAAGCGGACACTTATGGCTATGGAACGGTCAATGACCCTCGTGTTTATGTTGGCGTAAGTGTTAGTTAGCCTCATTTGTCAACAGAGCTGTCTATCATGATGCCACATTCCCTATTTTAGCATTAAATAACTAATAAAAGTAAAGTTCTCCAAAAATTAACACCTGCTCTTAAATCAGCACAATAAGAACATAGGGCTTGATCTACTAAAGGTTTGAGTGTATAAAAACACGTGCAAACTTGATAGCACGTGCAAAGCTGATTTACTAACCGGATGCACAGAGGATTGCATCTGTCAAATGAGCAAAATAGCACGCGCAATCCATTTAGTGTGTTTGCCTTCATGAATATGCATACATGCAAATGATCAGAACCTAAGATGAATCGTCGTCTGTCATTGCATCTATGCCTCCTTCTTGCCACAATGACCGCAGCCATTTGTGCACGCTGCAACGCTGTACCAGTTTGCACCTGCCTTTCAAAGGTGCAAAATATAGACACACACAAAAACACGGACCGCAATCGGTCGCAGGTTTGATAAATCACATTGCATGTGCTAAATGATTACATTTGCATCTCCTCCCAGTATTTTGCGCGTTCTGATAATCTGCATGTATTCTGGATATTAATTTGCTTTGCGCTCGCTATCAAGTTTGCACATGTTTTTATACACGGAAACCTTAAGTAGATCAGTGCCATAGTGTACTGACAGAGAGTATGTTTTGTTGTCTTATTTCACATGTATTTGATTTTCTAGTCCATTTTCCATCTGGTATAACAGTAAATGTTTATTGATTTATTTATTGTTTATTTGTTAGGGACAGATCCGGTACTACATAGAAAAACTGAGAACCTCCATCCCATGCAGGTATCATAGTGTTTGTAGCGAATGCTAAATTTGCTAATTTGTGTTGTGTGTGAACGTGTAATTATTTGGTTAACAATGAACAGATCCCCTCAGTTTGCAACTCATGAATAGAAACGTGAGTGTTGCTTACTCTGAAGGCAGTGAAAGGCCGCTCACATTGCGGGAGGATCTGAGAAGTATCGAGAGTTATTGAGAGTTACAGAGAGTTATGGAGAGTTACTAGAGTTGCCACCTGTCCGTTCTTCCCAGAATTGTTCACTTTTTTCGCCCGCTGTCCCGGTAAAATAAAAATCTGTCCTGAGACACAATTTGTCCTGTATTTTGGGAAAAAATGAGAAAACCTCATTTGATTTGATTTTGAGACAACAGATGAGGAAGGAGATGGAGCAAATACATGCAAGCCAGCAGCACGAAAAAAACAATATACTAGTTACAATACTGACTGGGTGACACTGTCAGAGTTTGAATGGGTACGGCCGACCCATGGAGACAATTTTTACACCACATGCGTTTTGTGTCCGGCGGAAAACCCTGTACAATATGAAGGGAACAAGGCATTAGAAATCCACGCAAAAACCAAAAAGCATCAAGCTGTGGTATCAAACAAACAAAAACAGGCAGCCATTGCAGCTTTTATGACCAAAAAAGGTTCCCCAGTAGAAGACAAGATTGCAGCGGCAGAGCTTACCAGTGTCCTATGTCCGAATTTTATGTTCATTTGGTCAGTCTGAACTGGTAATAGTGGCCGAGCCCTCCACCCCAAACAATTGTTCGAGTGTCCCTTTTTTTCCACAAAAACAAGGTGGCAACCTTAAGAGTTCCAGAGAGTTCCAGAGTTCTGTGTTTACTGTAGCCGATGGGCATTTGGCATGGTTTATGCGTCTAGCAATCCAGATGTAGTAAGTACCTTTGAAGCCAGCTGTTGTGAACAATTGAAGGAGTTTTATGAAGGAATCAGGACAGATCACAACGGGCTAGAAACTGGTTTGGTTTCAGAGAGGTGTAGCTTTTTGAAAATGCGGAATAGTTAACTTGTTTGTTTAGTGTTTCTTGACCCTTAGCCATATTATTTTAGGGGATTTTCCCTGTGTGTTGGGGTGTTAAAGTCTGAACCCTTAGCCAAATATTCAGCCAACAGATTATATTTACTTGTGTTTCTAAGCTTTCAAAGCTTTTCTAATGTTTGATTGTGATTTGCTTGGCTTTTACTCTTCATGCCTGTTTATGACTCAATAATATAATTCATTAATTTATGTAGTTTAGAACATGTCAGTGATTGAGGACTGGGGACTGAAGCATAGGAGGCTCTGAAAAAGAATATAGGTACAGCAAAACAAAGAAGAAACATGAAATGGTTCATTTTTTGGACCATGAAATAAAGAAAAAAATGGAACTATGAACGTGTTCACGAACTAGTTCATTTTAGTCTGTTTGAACTAAACTTTAAGCTAATTAATTTTTAGTGTGAACCAGCACAACACTGATCAAAGTGGAGGAGGGCTTGATGACCTAAACTGCAGACGGTTACCAGTGGCAGCTCTTGGCTTCACTTTTGGTTTGTTCTTATACATTCCATGTTGTGAACATGTTAGCTAAGTATTAGCATTAGATTTAGAGGATGACTAAAACAGTCTGGACTCTATCAAACTATCCTATTATTCTACGTACATCTGTATGCTGCACTTTAACTGAGGGGCTTGACTTTTCACTGATCCTTAAGAGTGCGATACAAAGAAGCAACTTTGAAATGTGATCATGTTGATCACCCAGGAGCATTTCAGTCTTTTTGATAGCATTCAATTTGCTTATATTCTCAACAAAATAATACACAAGTTAATATAAACAACAGTATTGTTATGTTCTGCAGGCTTAAATATGATGCTGTGTGAAACTTCAAAAGAGTTCAGGAGAATTCTGCGAATTAGTTTTACAAGCTTTTTGAAAATATGGCTCACTTTCAGACCACCGGAGTTTCAAAGTGAAATAGATACAGTGACAGATGTGATACTGTTTACAGGACAGATTTTTGGCTGCGTGTAGACATGAAGGAAAATCATAGAGCATGCTTCATGATTTCATGCAGAGTATGAAGACATTCGTGTAGCCTGACCACTGCTGAGACACCATGAATATCATCTGTGATTTTTATTTAACCTTACAACCAGGGGCGCTGCTCATCATTCTGGGTCCCAATAAAATATATCACACTGAGGCTCAAGCCAACCCTGCAATTTTTTTGAAACCACACCTCAATTACACTAAAGTACAATATCTATACTTTGTTTGCTCTGAACATTTAGGTGTCAATAATCACGAATGGCATTTCCTCAGAATCATGCAATAAATGCATCCTTGCAACATTTGAACTGTTTTGAAAGCATCTAAAGGTTTTTCCGTATTTTTTCCATTATGTCATGGTTCAAACCAGTCCTCATTGATTTATGGTATTTAATATCATTCAGACATAGAATTTGTTTTACTGCTCTAATTAATGTCCTATGGAAGAGCTTTCGATAAACTGTCTTTCTCAATAAAATTAGTTGTGCTCATTTTTATTCTAAAAGAACATTTTCCCTCTCTATCTCCATTTCTTTCTGTCTTTCCTTTTATTTTTTAACAACCTGATCTAGTTTTCTTAGAGCAGATATGGTGCTTCAGAATCAGTCACTTAGCTCTCTAGATTACGGTCAGATAAATCCTGTCTACTCATGCGCGGCAGGCTAAACCATTTCGAGCATTGAATAGGGGTGAGAGGGACCTCAGACCTCACCCACATTTTTTCAAGATGTAGAATAGAACTGTGAAATGTGTTCATTTATTCTCATCATTTTACAAATTACAGTTAAAAGACAGATGCAAAATAAAAAACAACATTATTTTTGTATTTAGGCCTATTGAGCCCCCCCTCTCTCTCTGTCTGGGCCCTGCATAGTTAACTCAACTTCCCCCTCCCACCATGACACCCATGCTTACAACTTAATCTTAGTTCTCAGTAGATTCAAAAAATGAATGCCAATGTTGGTTGGCAAACATTGACTTAAGCGTATGGTTTATTAGGAGTTTGACTACAGTGAATAGAAATGATGGCACATATTTTCCTTTCAGACTTGTTATTTGTCATTTTCAGCTCACAGTCCTTCTTGTTAATGATGAAAACGCATCAAGGACAACAACCGGTCCACAGCACTGTTTGTATCCCTGAACGCAGCCTCCATGGTGTTAAAAGACTACTTGTCTCACGAAAGTGCTCATGTCAGTAAATGCAATACAGCCTTAAGAGTACAAAAGAGTATAGATAAATAAAGCTTTAAACAGTTGTGTGTATACCCTCACTTGGACAGCATGCTCTTCCTCAGTACGGCAACACTGATTAGTCACCAGAGAGACAATGACATGACTCTTAGGCATCTTTACAAACACAACTAATTTAATTCAAACACAAAGTTAGCATTTACAACCTCCGTGTGTTAAACATTTAATTGTGAATTAGAGTTTTTCCTCCTGCTTCTAGTTAATGTAAAACACTCTTATCTGCTTTGGCTCAAGAAAAACAAAAGCAGTAATTTAATTGTTCCAGCTGAATGAAGGGATTCAGACTCTGCTCTTTTCAGACATATGACCAGTTTCTCTTTTCATAAGTTATATTGCATTTTCCTGCTGAATGCTCGCCTGCTGCATTCATCCAATCACCCCCCAGTGTTAGCTTTTCAGATTTGTGAGGGGAATGATTTTCATCTGCAAACAAACTGCTGTTCTTGATAGAATTCCTCCGTCGGTCCGGCCTGAGTGTTGTTATTAAGCAACCTAAAGTGACACAGTCTGCAGGGGGGCCTGCCAGTGGAAAGATGCTTTCCATTAGCTGTCAACAATGACCACTGGGTCCACCCTCCCATGGGACTGGCAAGCAAGGCATCGTCTCATCCCGAGTCTGGCTGCAAGATCACACAGGCGCCATTGTCTCAAGCAGCCTGGGGTCTTATTGTAGCAGCGTCTCTGGGAAAGGACGAGCCTTCACGTCCGCGGGCCGCTGAAGAATGGGCTTTCTGCAGGCGAAGGCCATGAAAACTGTAAGGGATGAATCTGAGAGGCTACGGAGTAGATTTGGAAAAGGGGCACCCCTCCTTAGACAAGTTTGGAGTCCCCATCCAGACCTCCCTCTCCCTCTCGCGGTGCTGACCTCCCTTCTCCACCTCTGCTTAATAAAGCCTGGGCCTTGGTCATTATTTTGGGCAGATGGAGACGGGGGCAGGCAGTGAAAGGAGCTGGTGTCACTCCTGAGGAGAGGATGGTAGGGATGACAGAGAAGAAAAAGCGAATCAGAGAAAAGATCAAAAGCAGAAGCTCGCCTTTCACTGGCCTGAAAGCGCTAAAGAGGATAAGGAACGATCGGGCCCGGGGTCTCCTGTCCTCTCTGGCAATTAGACTCAGCTGATGGAGAGAAAGGCGTGAATGGCAGGGTTCAAGGCCCTCTCTAGGACTCACACAACGGGAAGGAGTTTTTTCCCCGACGCCTCCTTTATCTTCCTCTCCTTTCAGAGTGTCAGAAATGCAGCTGAAATATCTCTCCAAAAAGACAGCACAATCCCCAATGCCAAACCTTAATCACGGTGGCTGATGAGATTGAGGGAGGGGAGGGGGTTTGAGAGAAAACACACATTCTTTTCACAATTCATCTTTACACTTTATATGAGGCCAGGATTCAAGGAAGGTGTAGTGGGCTTATATGTGATAATTAAATTGAACAAATCCAGAGTTTATATTTTCATCAAACAAGAGCACACTCAATAAGTATTTGTAAAGTTTAAAACTAATAAACATCCCTGTTTGGTTGTGGGTTCATTTGTTTTACAGAGTGAAGATTAAAATATGTGCCCTGAAATAAAAACATTCTTCACCAGATCAATAAAAAAGAAAACATAACGATAAGTAAAAATGAAAAAAATTAAGTTGTAAAAGTGAAATCACATGTGCATCAAAGTAACAGAAAAGTAATTCAAAGAAAATGCATAATAAATGAGCCTGCATGCATCAGTAAACAAATTTTACTGGAACACCCTGCAAGTGTCTCTGATGGACAGGCGGCCATGATGGTTTTGTACAATAGCTTCTACTGTTTCATACAATTTAATATTCTTTTTTTTACTCGACGACCCTCTCGAGCACGGCTACAGCAACATGTCCCTTAGGAGCCTATTAGCATCCTCTACATATGCACGAGTTTCAATAGGCCGTCTATCATCCTCACAGAGGGACACGCAGCTTCTCCTACAACTTTAACAGCTTGTCATGAGAGGCGCACCGGGGATTTCAATTACGCAGGTCATCAGAGAGTGAAGAAACTGTATTTAGGTCACATTATTTTAATTTAAACATACAACATTTTTTAATAAAGGTTGGCAAAAGCTGTTTGTTAAATAAAGGAACAGCTTTGTGAGCTTTGTGCAGCCAAAGAGCGCACAAAGTGGACAAAGAAACATTTGGGGGATTAGATTCAATGTTTGAAGAGTAGGTTTGTCCCTGGAGTCCTCCCTTCACAGGTTTATTTTGGCCTAACAAAGATGACCCCAACCCATTATCCTCCTGCAGACACACCTGTAGAGGAGAGTATAAAGAGTGTGGACTGACCTGAGTCAAACATCAAGCTTCAAGGAGTCTCTCCACAGCAGCTCTCCACAGAAACTCCACATCCTCCTTGAAGATGACTCCCTCTGCCAGCCTGCTGCTGCTGCTCCTGCTAGGCCTCTCTCAGGCACTTCCTCTCCTAGAGGAAGGAGACACAGAGGAATTCAAAGAAGAAGACGAAGTCCCAGACACCATGGACATCAGCACCAGGATCCTGACTTCTAACAATGCCACCGATGAGATCCTGCTGGAAGGAGACCTGGTTGCTCCCAGAACCAGAAACGCCATGAAGTGCTGGTACCAGAAGTGCCAGTGGAGGAAAGCCTCCAACGGCAAGGTGATTATCCCCTTCACCGTGAGCAGCCACTTCACCAGGCGGGAGAGGCAGATGATGGACTACGCCATGAAGGTGTACCACAGACAAACCTGCATCCGCTTCGTCCCCCGTACCAACCAGTACGACTACATCAGCATAGAGAACAAAGCTGGATGTTTCTCCTCTCTGGGCAGAACTGGAGGCAGACAGGTGCTCTCTCTCAACAGACAAGGCTGCCTCCACCACGGCATCATCCAGCACGAGATGAACCACGCTCTGGGCTTCCAGCACGAACAGACCAGGAGCGACCGTGACTCCTACGTCAGGATCAACTGGCAGAACATCAACCAGCAGATGGCCTACAACTTTTACAAGCAGTCCACCAACAACCTGAACACTCCCTACGACTACTCCTCCATCATGCACTATGGAAGAACAGCCTTCTCCATTGCATACGGGAGGGACTCCATCACCCCCATCCCCAACGCCAATGTCCAGATCGGACAGAGGAGGGGCATGTCCTACTGGGACATCAGGAGGATCAACCTGCTCTACAGCTGCTAACAATGTTGCTAATGTTTCAGAGTTCACTTTTAGGTTTTTGTTGATATGTTCTGTAACAATCTGACAGCAGAATCAAGGATTAAGTCAATGAACCTGTGAAACTTAACAAAGTTAATGTAATAAACTGCATACATATGTCAAACCATTGCTTCTGTTTCTCATTTATCTATTTCTACTGATAAATCTAACAGTAATCTGCTCATACATGCATTGGCTAATCCAATCTCACCACGTAAAAGAATAGTTTATTACCGTTATTTGTTTTTTCTGTTGTTAGCTAATTCAGCAAAAAGACCCAAAAACTTGCGGGTTCAGTTTATCCTCATAGTTTATGTCTCTGTGCCAAAGTGCTCCACTTCCAGTGACTGGCAAGTTACTGAAAATTAGTAATTACTTACTTAAGTTATCTTGCCAGTCTGTTTAGTCCTCTCTGGCTTACAAGTCATGGAGCTGGTGGTGATTTGAAATCAAGTCTTGGTTGTTCAGATGGAGTGACTACTTAGTCTGCTAAGCTAACGTGAGCTGCACTTGCATCGTCAGGCTATCTGGCAACTAGTTGAAAAAGTGTGTTGTTTGTTTGGGTGCTTCGTGAGATTAGAATTACTCGTATTGGCTTGGACATAGCTTTCCTTCCTGCACATAGATTACAACTAGGGTTGCCAACTTTCTCACTACTAAATAAGGGACAGGTGCACAGTGCCATGGTGGTGTGAGCATGATGTGTGAATTCAGCGTATATTCTGATTCTGATTCAACTGGAAATGCAGAAAGTGTGTATAATCCCTTTAATCCTCACTGTATCATTATGTAACCTCATATGAATAAAACTCAAAGAAACCACAATGTGGCTCTTTACATCAAAAAACAGGCAAAAGAAAAATTAAATGCAAAAGAGGAGTATGATTCCCAAATTAGCTTTTTCCATGGATACTTTTTGCTGCTCTTGACTGACTCAAGCAGTCTTTTGTCCTTTTGCACAGCCAGAGAGAAGTCCTTACATGACATGTCCCAGTTTACAGATATTTGAAGTTCATTTTTGATCAGCTCTGTGCTGCATCTGTTTCTTGAGTCTGACCATTTAATGGCCATCAGAGAGAAAATCCTCTCCACACTTTTTTGCAGGACTTAACTGATGTGTGTGAGGGGGTCTGCGATTGGATGACAGTCGGTGTGATTGGTACATGATCTGCCACTGCCGTTTTATCTGATCTAGGATATGTAGAGTGCAGTCTGCTGTATTTACAAGAGTTAATAGTCAATATACGGGACAATTAAGGTCCTGTATGAAACAAACCAATTTAGCCCAATATACGGGATGTCCTGGCTAATACGGGACGGTTGGCAACCCTAATTACAACCCAACACTATATTATATCCTTTACCTTGATGAGGAGAAAATAATGCTGATGTATCCAAGAGAGAAGGCTCATGGCTGAATGATCATCAGCCAGTGTGTGTTTACTAAATGCAATGTTCTTTCTCTAAGGATGCTTCTGTGCTGACATGCAACAGTTGGGTGAGTAATCTTATGCAGTTGTCAGGTATTTATTGTCAAGTAACAAGTCATTTCTAATTGCTATGATTAGAACATAGCATAGCAATATTGAATTGAGAAGTATCTAAATACACTAGTTACAGCAAATAGTAGATGCATTACAGTAATCTGTTACTCGATTACTCGTTACTCACAACACTGTCAATTTCTTCCCCAAAACACTTTAAAACACATCAGTGAGCCACACTGCTCCCTGAAGTTAAAAGAGTGAATCCCGAATAGATGAACCGGCTGCAGTGAATCCAGGACCAGTGATTTCCAAAAAGAGGTTTCTGTACACAAGCAGATATCTCTGTGGTTCTCAGGGGCCAGAATAAAATGTAAGGAGTTGGTTTCTTAGAATAACTACTTGATTTTAGAAAAATGTCCGCCTTCAGTTTCAGCTAGAACATCTGAACAGTAGATTTAGAAGTGTGCGAAAACTTTCAGCATGCATACAAGAAGAGTGTGAAACAGCTTACAGCTGAAGCTGCAACTTTCCTTCACAATCAAACGAACATTTACAAGCAACTTTTCAAGACATACTGAATCAACAATGTGCAGAGAGGAGGAAAATGCTGAGACATTAACTTGTCTTTTTAGGCGAGGGAAATTATAAAGACCTTCTGGCTAGGCGTGTCCTTAGAGCTGCAATGTGGGCTTGTCCTTTAACATTATCTTATAGGACAGCAAAGCTTGATATCAGATTCAGGCCAAGTCTTGTGAAGGTATCGAAGTGAGTTTTTCATAGAATCCAGAAAACACATTCAGGGACACATCCTTATATCTCATGTTTTGAAACTTTGCTGAGGTTTAGTGAGGACATCCAACATTGTAACCATAGACTGTATAAAACATGGACATAGTATCCGTGACGTCACCCATCTGTTTCTGAAGCGCTGTTTTGAGGCCAATCGGCGGTGGCAGCCATATTGCTGCTGTCGAGCGATTGTGACGTAAAGAGGCGGGCTTTGAGCCTCCTAGCCAACAGCTACAGTGTTCCCGCCTGTCAATCAAGTCAGCTGTGCCTCTCATTGGAAGACTCGTAATCTCAACAATATCTTCCAAATTGCCGGGTTAGAAAAAAATTCACCCACCGTACAGTGTGTGCCGATTGAGGAATGAGCCATCCAGACTCCACTCGTCTTTTGTACCAGGCTGTAAACATGTTTATTTCTGCGGTAAAGATCGGCTTTTTTGAATTGGTGTGTATGTGGTTTCTGGTACTTCCGGAGCCAGCTTTAAGCGGATCCTGGATGAACTGCAGTTTATAGCACTTCTGCATTGGACTCATATTTTTAGACCGGAGGTTTGCCGCTTAATTGTAACATTATATGTATAAAAATGCGGATCAGCATAATATGTCTCCTTTACTTCTTAACAGCACAAGGGACACCAGAGACAACCTGATCAGTCAAAGCAGTCCACTGAAAGACGTCCAGCAATTGCCTGACTGTGGCAAAAGCTAATTTCAACCTCAGACTGGTCTTGAGAGTGGGAAAATAATGACAATTAGCTTGTACAGATGTGAGAGCAGCCTGTGGAGCGACTGAAACCAAACCATGTCTGAGAGGGAAAAGTGGAGCAACATCCTGTACTGCAATCCAGGCAATGGCAGCAGAGCTGGTGAGAGCATCTCTAAGCTGCTGATCTCTATGAAGTCACTTAAATAGAAGTGATAATATTAACAGTCTTAAAAGTTGTGACATTTATTTGTTTTGACATTCATGGGTTTATCTGCAGTGGACAGTGCTGCTTAGGAAATTAGGTTGGTACATTGTGGTTGGCCTCATGGTCTATGAAGACTGGCAACAGCTTAAAGTAGCCCGAAGGCTAAAAGGATGAAATGTCCAGCACAGGCCTTTTCAAGTAGTAGTTGTCAATGTAATCATATTCAAACCAAAACACTGACAGTTCTTTTTCCTAATTACACACCTGTGTGAAATACCTGATTCTGATTGGGCAATACATCATAACAACAGTCTGTTGTTTCTCTGCAGCACACTGTTGCTACTGCTATGGCTTCGATCACAGACTGTGGTGGGCAGAGTGTAGTCACACCAATCCACAGAAAAAAGTCTGTTTGATTTGACGTTGGTTTGTTTACTGTGGGAAAAAGAAGAGAAGGAAACAGTGGAGAAAAGACAGGAGAGGTTAAAGACATCAAATCTGTCAGCTACAACAGAGAAATCTACAAAACTGACAGAACATGGACACGGCTGTGTTAAAGGACTGACAAAATGAAATGTCAAGGACTCTGAGAGTGCAGAGGCAGAGAAAAGTCAGTCAGGTGCTGCACTGATTCATGAGGTCCTGTTCCCCATCAGAGGAAATGTTCAGGTTAATGTGAGTAATAACAGCTGAGTCAGCTCATTTTGGGGCAGCTACAGAGTAAACTGTGGACGCAGCTCACACTGTGAGGGTAACAGACTATTTTCAACAGTAGAAGTATTACTATTTCCTATCAATGAAAAACAATTATAAATCAACATTTTTCTTTATGGATTTCTGAAGTGTCTATGTAAAACATTGGACAACATGTAGTGAGGTTGTTGTAGTGGATAGGAACCATTTCAGAGTGAGATAAGACCCCTCCAGGAAAAGGTTTCCATCTGCTACTCTCACCCCACGCTATCCCTTTCTAATAAGCATCCACACAATGCCCACTTTTGTATCATCAATAGTCAAATAATATCAAATTTGTTGTTCAGTATTGGCGAAAAAATGTGAAGGATGATTGGTGGTGACACTAAAGGGATATTTGAGTTTGTGACAGGGAGCTCTACGGCTATAAGACACAAAGTAAGAAGCCCTTTCGCTTATAGTAGAGGATTTAAAACTAAAAATAGTTCCTAACTAATGAACAAACAGTTTGATTAATGTTTGCTACACTCGACATATCCAAACTGGTTCAGTTTGGTTCAGCAACTCTCCAGCCTTTTGTAAAACTTGAACTGTTTTAACGGAAACGTTTAGGGATTTATATCTTAAGTTGGAACTAATAAGTTTAGACTAAGTGCCACACACAGGCTCCAACAGTACTGAGAGTCAGTTTGGATGATTTTCATGGAGTTTATAAATAATAACTAAAATATATATATTTATGCCAGCTTTACTCTTTGAGATGAGCATTTTTGTTTTTGCCTCTTTAGAAGTCTGCAGAGTTTAAGAAATATTGAAACAACAGCCAAACTTAATATCTCTGTGCTGGTTTCATTCTCTGTGAAAAAGAAATCATTGTGCGTCTCCTCTGTCAGTCAGAGCTGTCGGCTGTTCGTAGCCTCAGGCTCTTCTGGATCAGAGCTTTGATGTTGGCCGGCTCGGGGACGACACAGTCGCCCCACAGCCTCTGGGCAGCAGCCCAGCTCGAACACACTGCGCCTGTGATTTACCTGCACCCAGACTCCCTGAAGGATTGTAAACACTGTGGGGAGTGATGGGGGCATGTGAGCGGTCCACATGGTCACAATCAAGCTCATTATTTGCAGCAATGATTGTTGAATGAGGATGAAACAAAATGCAAAAAGGCACATCCAGAAACTGAAGCCAAGTTTGAGATAGTGGATCATAGACGAGTTAAAACAACAAACATTATGTTGATTAAATCAGAACTCTGAAGGACATTAGTTCACTGTTTTCTCAGTTTATGACCACGTTTAAGGTTGTGTGTTTGTGTGTATGTGCCATTCATGCTCAAGAATAAGAATGACATAAGATATCTATAAAAGAACAGATAGTTTATTATATTTTGAGCGAGGAGTGAAAGAAAAGTTCTTTCTTATTCAAATCCAGCAAACTGAAAAGCTTTGCTTTATTAAACACATTAGCAGTTTAACGGTTTCTACTGAGAGGTTAACAGCAGTGATGGGACTGGATGATTATTATTCTAATAATCAGAACAATTTCATGATAATTATACATCTCTTATGATGAGTGGGATGTATGAAAACAGACAGATATTTCTGAAGAATGAACAGATATTGACTCTACTGCTCCCAATGAAAGTGTTTTGATTGGATCCAATCAGCTTTCAGTGTGAAGGTTAACCATAATTGAGCCTTTGTGCCATGCTCTATAGCTTTTGTCATGAAAATTAATAAAAATAAAAATAAAAATAAAACACTCAAGTTAAGAATTCAATTGCCATTCAGTTTCAGACGGAAGTGTCAAAGAAATGGAGACAAAGTGAGGCACAAAAAAAAAACACACCTATCACTGTGGAGACATCTTCCTGCTGCACGGCCACTGTTATATGCTGCAAAGCAATTAAACACTGTCAGCAGTAAGACACACACACACACACACACACACACACACACACACACACACACACACACACACACACACACACACACACACACACACACACACACACACACACACACACACACAAAATAAATTCTAGATATAGTTATTAATTAGTAAATAAAGACTGCAGTGGATAACGGTGGACATTCACAGCCACTACAGAGCTTTACTGTACAGGCAGCCACTCTGTCTGCACACACACACACACACACACACACACACACACACACAGCTGCAGATTCTCAGGTCCAGTTTGGAGTTATAACAAGTCTTTAGAGACCGATCAGCCGCTGTATTTGCGGCTCATCAGGATGCGTGTGCCACCTCACATTAGTCCCCACGTGTGAACTGTGATTTTACTTGGTAATTCTGACGCGTCTCGCTGCCTTTACATATTCATGCTGAGCCTATAAGTGTCAGATTGAGATGTCCTCCCAGTGTCCTTGACAGCGGGTTATTAATATTGAATACCTAAGTCAACATTATAACTAGATGAAGAGATACATAGGTCATCATCTGCCACACTCGCCTCATCGGATTGTTATTTGGTGCAGCGTTATGTGGGACATTGTTATTTGTTTGTGCTGTTTGTACATGAGGAAGTTAAAGGATGCAAGTCTTATTTCTCCAAAGATGATGTCATTAAATAAATATATGATCAAAACTGTTTTAATACACATTAATTATATTTGTTAAGTATCTTCTCATTTCAGTAATCAAACTCTTAAACCTATGCAAAACATTTGGTAGCATTTGATACCTAAATAAAGGGATTGTTATCGTATTTCAGGGCAGTTTTACTCTGATTCTCTGCATTTCAGACACTGCAAAAGAGAGCCCACGCGCTTTGACTTAAAAGGAAGAAATCCCCAGGTATTACTGTGAACGCCAACATCTTAACTACTCCGATTCTCCAATCCCTAAATTGGTTGGTGCTGTTGTTGCTTGTGGCTGGTTTTAAAACCTCCTCCTGCTCCTGAGCCGCGTGCAGCCTGCGAGCTGCTGCTGGTCTGTCTGGCTGCTGTGCTTGATAGGATGCTGGCTGCAGGCATCTCGTCACAGCAGCTGAGAGGAGGTCGCGGAGGTCCTCCTGCTAGTGGCGACGCCCAAGGGCCATCAACGCAGCGGGGAGCCCGGGTGCCGACAAGGTCTCGCACAGCCTCGCCTCGCTTCATGAAAGCCTAATGAAGAGAGGGGGCTCTGAAAAAGTGCAGATAGACGCCCACAATCCTGCAGCACTGAGAGGAGGGATAATACAGCGTGCAGGGGAATTCAAAGAGCTGAGAGACAGAAGAAGAACATAGACTCAATGTGTGGTCGAGCGCATTTATTGCTGTAAGAAATGAGACACAAAGTCGTCGTCAGTGGTTATCATTAATAAATAAAGTTACGTGTATACAGATCTGGACCCTTACCGCTCATAGCAGAAAATAAAGTATAACAAAGGGCACCGACAGTCTTGTATGTATGAAAACAAGAATCAAAATGTAAAACTTAATGCAGGCACTTATCTTTGCATGTAAAATGAGTCTGTAATTTCAGGTTGCAGTAAAATTACTCAGTCATTTCTGTATGAACGTATGTATCTCTCACAAAGTAAAGGTAAGAAACATAGCCTACAGTGCATAATATTCCTTTTGATATGTTTCTGTGTATGGAAATTAAAAGGTGTCATTTCGAAAAGTAGAGTGTAAAATTACAATTTTTTTTAAGAAAAGGCCCAACGAAGACTCTTACTTTTACAGTTGACATATACTCAAATATGGTTCATGGTATGGATAATGTATTTCATTATTAAAGTTAAAACTTCTCATCTGAAGATGTAAATATTATAAAAATACACAGATGTAATCAAACATGTACATTCAGTAAAATCCAGCCTGATATCTGTGCTGCGTTCAGGAGGACAAACCTGGAGCAAAGATCATAATATTAAGCAGCTTCTGATTGTTCATCTTTAAGAATAAACTGTACAAACAAATAAACACAATCTTTGGGAGTAATCTGACACATTGTTCCAAAAAAGCACAGATAGATACGAAAAATCTGACACGACATGTGGTACAGTGAGTGTGCACTTCTTTGGTTTAGAGGTCTGATCAACGTGAGAGCTTCTGCACTGTGCATCGACACAGCAGATTATGATTCAAACCGACAATGCACTGAGACTCTGCAGACCTCCAGCAGATCCTCTGCAAACTGTTTTCAGCAAGAAACCCATGAACAGCAGCCCCAGGTCCAGTTTCCACGCTGTCCTTCTACAGTCTACAAGATCTTCCTCTTCTTATTGCCTCTTAACTCGCTGTACTGAACCTGCAG
This sequence comes from Notolabrus celidotus, assembly GCF_009762535.1. Lineage (NCBI taxonomy): Eukaryota > Metazoa > Chordata > Actinopteri > Labriformes > Labridae > Notolabrus > Notolabrus celidotus. The sequence goes on along the minus strand of NC_048274.1, from coordinate 18,282,281 downwards.
GAAACAAAAAACAGAGTCTCAGTACTCAGAGAGAAGCAAAAGTCTATAACTGTTCATCATTCAACCTCTGATGCATTTAGTCTCGTCTATCTTGCTGTGCTTTCATTGAATTTCTGCTGTTAAACAACCAAGATTTTTCCCCGGGACTGTGCATAAAGTAGAGTCACAGCAGAGCATGATGACTGGAGCAGCGAGGACAGAAAAACAGTGGTCAGCAGAGAAGCTACAGAGAGAGCGCCACTGCACCCAGAGGCCCAAGGGCATGGAAGGAGAAGGAGAAGGCAAACGGGGTCAAACAGCTTAGAGAGAAACAGACAGAGACAGAGAGAGAGAGAGAGAGAGAGAGAGAGAGAGAGAGAGAGAGAGAGATAGAGAGAGAGGGGGAGAGACGACTGTGGCTAAAAAGAGAGATGACAGAACATAGGGGATAAGGGAAGAAAGGGAGGCTGCACAGATGACCATAAATAGAAGAGAAAATATGAGAGGCACTGCATGCTGGGTTTCTTGTATAATTCAGAATTATAAAAAGGTGTCAGGTTTATTATCATGAGATATCCATTTAGGACCATCAGTGCAAAATTCTGCAAACTACTACAGAAAGAATCTGATTATTTTTCAGACTAAATTTAAGTAAATGATACTTCTTATTAGCTCTTTTGTGTGCGGGTGATATTGTACTCTTGCTGAGTTCATGAAGGAGACACCACCAGCAGCAGCAGCGTCTCCTGTCTCATCCTGGGAACAGCAGACCTCCACCAGGGATGTATCATGACCAAAACACAACAGAAATTATACAGGGCTACATAATTATACAGATGAAGCTAATTATACAGACAGGAGAGCTGAATGCCTGGGAGTTGTCGTAGTAAAACTCAAAGCTGCAGGGCTCTGGGATTTCGGGCTTCCTGGCCGGCTGATCCGGCGGGGCTTACCTTCTGCACATCTGAAGGCACCCTCGACAGGAAATCAAGCACTTCATTGTTGTCAATGCTGTACGGGTTCCGTAGTTTCTTGGTGAATTTATTGATACCTAAAACAGAAATTCACACCAACATATCATTAGCACTAGTCTCCTGTGGCTTCGCTCTTTGTTTCCACACAAACAAGTAAGAGGAGACTCATGTTGTCCAAGAAAATATTGCCTCGAGAACCACAGTCTGTGTGTGCCTTTTTTTTTGTTTTACTTTCACTTTGAGGAAAAACAGCAACATTTTATACTCTGGACTGTCAGACAGTAATTATTTTCTGTACGATTAACAATGAGATAAGCTTTAATTCATGTACGGCTTTAAAAGAGAAGTCGAATCAGCCTGAAAATCCATTACTCCTGTGACCGTGATAATCTTCAGAGTAAACAAAGGGAAGAAAAACTTAAATCAAGCATAAAGATGCTTTTTCTTTTTTACAACAAAATCAATCAGCAAAAGATAGCAGACAGGGGTTTTATGGTGTGATGTGAAACGCTCAACTAAAATCTAAATAAAGAGGCAAATAATCAGGAAACAGATGACATTATGAACATTTAGACTCACCCCATAATAAGACTATGTAGCGTACAGGGACGTAATATGTGAGGATTGTTGCTATGACAAAGATCAGGACAGCCAAGCCGGAAAGGAACGGCACCGACCAGTTGAAAGTGCTAAAAAATTAAATTCACAAAAAACATGTTTAACAAGGAAGATTATTGTTTCAACTTAGTTCACATCAAACACAGAACTCCTCAAAGTGCCTTTTCTTCAGGTAATTAATATGTTACAATCATTTCCTCAAGAAAACATTCCACATTGCTTTTATTCCTGCAGTGATCGTAAACATTTGAGATCCCTCCAGCTGAAATACAAATGAATATTTCACTGCAGCGAGCTGTTCTATGAATCTTTTATTCTCACTTTTTAATCCTCTCCCCAAAACAGGCGATCTCGTCCAGCAGGGTCTGAAGGGTGATGATGGTTTCTTGGACCATGTGGATTTTCTCCATCAGCCCTCTTCTCTCCGACTCCTGCAGCAGAACAGAAAAAGAACACAACACTGAACATTTAATGTATTATTCTGAGCGTGTTTACCAGATTATCTTAGTAGATATAGGTGGGGAAAATTACTGAGTAGAAAGTGCATATTTTTCTGCAGCTATGTTAGAACTTTAAACAAATACAAGACTTCATAATACATGCAGCTGGTTTAGTTTGATCTATATCATAAAACTCTTAATTCTGAAGTAAAAAGGTAAATATACAATTTAACAAACAAGACAAATCAACTGAATATTTAAAAACCTAATACAGTGAAAAACAAGACAGCATTTTTATATTACATACACTTTTAAAGTGCTGTTTTGGGAGATTATTTTGTTGTGTGATCTAATGCAGATTTACACAAGTATTACAATTAATTTAAATTAAAATACTAGACCCAAATATAATGAAATATATAAATCAAAAATGTTATCATAAAAAGAAATGATCACAAACTAATATCAGGTCCAAGTGGATTTTTAAAATAAAAATGAAAAACTTTATATTAAAAAAGTGAGCATATTTTATTGGACAGATTTATACACACTGAGATATATTAGTGAGAAAGATGAATGTATGATTTTTATTTGATTGGAAACATAAAAGCATAAAAAATAAATAACTAAACTGAAAATATACTAACCCTTTTTCTTTCTGTCAGCTCCATTATAAAATAACAGAGCTTTCACAGCTCTATACGGCCAGACACGTCTGACAAATCCTCAAGGCCACAGTTTGGATGGCTACAAGCGTTCATAATAAAAACCCCTCAAAGTGCCTTGGAGAAAAATGCTGAAACAGACTCGCTCTATGTTTATAAGACTTTCTGCAAAATGTGAATGGAAATGCAGAAACTTGAGGACAAAGTTTTCAAAGTTTTTGTAGGGGGGAAAGCTCTTCAGAAGGAGACTGGACTTCACATTATGAAAGAAAAGAGCAACTGTTCTCAGGCTCCTCCAGATCCCAGGAGGGACGGACGGCTTCAAAGTAAACAGAGGAGACTTCAGACGCAGACACGGACACATGTCCACATCAAACAGACAGAGCGGAGGAGGGCTAAAGAGAGGAGCTATGGTCTGTGAGCATGGGCTATAGGGGAGCTGTGGTGGTTATAAAGGGGCTGTTTTATAGCTATGGTTTTTGTCACTATGTGATCTCTGTGATAAATGTTTGCTTCTACTCAGGAACTCTGTGAGAAATCTCTGGATGGTTGCCAACCATCAGTGGGAGGATGATCCTGGGAAAAGAGCTGCAAAGGAGATCAAACCTGCGATTTTCCAGATGTACAGTGACTATTGCTCCCAAAAAATCACATGTAAGACAATTTACTTTCAACCCAGTCTGATATCCATCAAACCTACTCACTGCATTTAACCACTTCAGCCATTTCAGGGTCATGTTCCCACTGGAACCAGTATGAGAACCACTTCACATCAGGCCCACGCGGACCATTCACAACGTCTGCCATAAACTGCTGTCATTGTGAAGAAATATTTCATTGCCTAAAAGCATTGTAACACTTTGAACACAAACTTTGAAACGAGCTTTGAAAAGGCATGTCTAAGTGCTGTCATTAGTTCCATATTGATGGTATTATATGGCGTGTTAAGCTCAGGGACTTTCCCAAATGCAGCAGAACCTCCTTCCCCCGCCCCTCCATTAGCATATGAATGTGCTTTGACAAGTGGGAACGGGCTGGTGAGGTCTTCATTAAGCCCAAATGTCTTTTGGAAACTGCAAGTTTACAAAAAATACAAGTGGAGGCTGGCAGGAATCAAAATGCATCCGAAGATTTAGAGCTGAATAAAGAGCTTAACAAGAGAAAATCACAGATCAGAGGCAGATTCTTTTGTCAACATGTGAAAATAAAGCAAACTTCATCTCTTCTATCAGTATATACATAAATATAAAGATGCTTAGACAAAAAAGGACTGACACACGGCTACACACCTTCTCATCATCCTCCTCTTCATCTCCCAAATCCATATTGTCCTGAAATAAAAACAGAAATGCATTAAAATCAAAGACATTGATGTCTTTCTCTATACTTTAATAAAACTGCAAACACTTTCTCATAAGAACTCCAGCAGGCTGACGAGGTCCTCATGAGTCAAAGATCAGGGACCAGCAGTGACCTCCAGGTCAGCCTGAAGAAACACTGCAGGACAGCTGATTGACAGGTCGGCTTTTTTTTTTTCACAACACACAGAGACAACTGGAGGTGAGAGAACACACTTGTGTTTTTAAACACTAATATTTATTTATTTAATTCTATATATATTAATACAGATACATATTTATATTTGCAGAGGATTACAGGATTAATTCAGGATGTGTGCATTTAGCTGACAGAATGATCAATCCTTGTCACCAGAATCACTGGTCTGTTAGGTCAGTTATTAATATTTATATTATGTAGGTCTGAAATGCTGATCATATGTTGCATCTAAGCTTTAATACTGTCACCTGCCACTAGTCAGGGCTGTATCTTACGTTAACGGCTACTGTCAAAATGCTATAATGCTCTACAACCTTGATGTAAACCAGCAGAGATGACAAGCTGTGTCTGGTTGAACTGACATGTAACCACGCAACCAGCTGGTTAGTGGAACCAGCACAAGCATATAGATGTTAACCTGCCTGGTGGACCAGCTGATAGAGAGAGGAAAGTACTCCCTGATTTTTCCACTGAGCCTTTAAGCCTCTTTCAACTTAAAGTTTTGGTATTCCTGCATTTAAATTCACTGTTTGGTTCCATTTTGCTTCATTAAAAAAAAAACCTCTCAAACACACTGCTCACTACTTGCCTGTTTTACAAACGTGGACTAAGACTGCGTTTTTGAATCCGTCTTCACCCGCGGTGTCTCACGGAGAGATACCGCGGGTGTTTTCTTCCTGCAGTGGTCAAGACTATATAACCAATAATATATATATATATATGTTGTAAGATATGCTTATTTTTTACCTCTTTAATTTCAATTTTAATTGCTTATAACTTTTTAATAATTGTTACTTTAGAGGCTCTTGTTTGCTTTATATTTATAGTTTCTTTTTTGCACTGTCTACTTTGCTACTGTGACACTTGAATTTCCCGGTTGTGGGACGAGTAAAGGACTATCTTATCATATTATGCCTTTACATTATATTCATAAACATGAAATGTTGATTAATCAAATCATCTTTAATTTGACTCAAAAGGAAATAAACACCAACTTTTTTGCTGAAAGTAATATTTTAAATATATTTATGAGTGTTTTTGTTCAATTATGAATATTTATTTTCTTTTTCATGTGAACTGTTGATCTTTAAAAAAAACATCAAACAAAAAGAAAAACAACTGGAGGAAGTCGCCTCAGGCTCTGGGACGTAGTTAGAGCTGTTATGTTTCAGATTTATTGATGAATAAAAATGACTTGCCAACTATTATGATAATTACTTATTGAATATTTCAGTCATTTTTCAGAAAATTTCAGTCCTTTACTAGTTTGATCGTCTCTTGCTGTGTTTCACTGTCACTCCTGACAGTATATCAGTCAAAACACAGAATGTGAAGGAATTGCTTCAGGCTTTCAGAAACTGGGCCGAGCTATTTTCTACAATTTTTGACATTTACAGAGCAAAAGATTTATTGATTAACTCTGAAAATAATTGGCAGATTAATAATGAAATAATTGTAAGTGTGTCTTTTTTTGACATATTTTTGACAGGAACATTCTTAAATTGATTTGATTGGTAAGACTAAGCTGCAGCTCATCAGGCTTGTAAAACAGCACATTTACTCCCGATTCCTGTGTATAATAAAGAACACTGTCTGAACATTGTTCTGTGTATATAATTTGCTGTAACCTACAGTCTGAGTTGAGTTGCTCACATCTGTAAATACAGCTGCTGCTCCACACCGAGCTCACATAAGATACAACATCCTTTCTGTGAAGCTTGTGAAGTGGAGGGTGTTAATAGCTGGAAAGAAAAAACACTGAACTGTGACTTTTAGTGAGCACAGGACTGAAAACTTTTTCTAATTGACCCGTCACAACAAGAAGAGGCCAACAGACCGGCTACAGTGAAGAAACATCAGAACTCAGGACAATAACGAGAGCAGGGGTTGAAAAAAGAAAGCCGTGTTAGTAGCAGACAAGAACTGCAAATTAGCCGAGGCTGTAATCATACGATGCATTAGTCTATCCAGTGATTTTTCTATGCTTGTGTATTATGTGTTATTTTATTATTATGTAGCTAGGTTGCAGCTGGTTGCTATGGAAACAAACCAGCTTTTAATCAAGGGGAACAAAGTGTGGTTCAGGAAGATGGTCTTTATCATACAAAACAAACAGGGGGGGGGGGGGGGGGGGGGACTTTTGGGATGCAGGACAAGAAGACGGTGGACGACGAGTATGTTCTGGACTCACCACATCATGACTGACACGACCGGAACGGATCTGCATGTAGTTCCAGGAGATGAGCAGGACAAGGAAGAAGGGCAGCATGTAAAACTCCCAGTACCACACTGTCACCATAAACACCTGCAGGCAGAGGGGGTCAGAGGTCAGATATCAGTGAGGGCCGACAGGAGGGGGGTGGGAGGATAAAACAAAAAGTGCTCTTCATTAAGACATTTCCAATAGATCCTGAATCCCTGCTAGCTAAAGGTTGATCCGATCTGCTATTGATTACACAAGCACTGGTCAACGGATGAAGGCTACCCTGCCACTATCAAAGCTGTGAGGTTATTCTGCATTCTCTGTGCAGGGCGAGCACGCAGCTCAGCTGGACTCGCTTGCCCTCCACCCCCTGCATATGCATTGACATTAAACACGTTGGTCTAATTGCTCTGTCTCTCTCATCTCATGTACATTAAAGACGACCACGCAGCCACAGGGAGCCTGTGTGTGAATATGTCATTAGCATCCATAATGGCACTTGTGATGCACATTCCACCTGTGCGTGGCTCAGGTAAAAAGGATAAGAGGATAAAGGACTATGGCTTTTGATGTCTCTAAATGGAGCGATAAAATAATCCTGTCAGGGAGGTAGCGGCAGCCAAAATGGCAGCGAGCCACCAGGCGTGGGGAAGGGGTTTACAGGTTTTTATACGCTAATAAAAATAGAAGTGAACATCTGGTAAAGACATCGCTCTCCTCTGAGGCACCAACTGACATAAAAGATGGCAGACACCCCCCCCCCAGCCCACCACCAGCCCACCACCAGCACCAGCACCAGCACCAGCTTTAATGTGCAAAAAGCCAAGCCTGCTCTTGTCTGTGTTATCATAAGCCAAAACAGGGCCTGGGAGAGGAGATGAAACCAATTCCTCACTGAAAGGGTTATGTTTTATTAGTGAGGACTTTGTCATGACTGCGAGAGCCGGGACGGAGGGGGAAGCCAAGTCACGCTTTGGTGGAAACGTATACTCAGGCCATAAAGATAGTGATAATTGCAGCCCATTTCAGCTTGAGAGGCATTACACAGTCTTTGACAGCAAAAAGGGCTCTGGAAATACAATCCAGATCAGAGAGAGAGAAAAAAATAAAAGGCTACCTAATGTTAGGGGAGCTACTGAACAAGAGGGTAGCACATTTTCAGAGTGCAGCAGGATTTCCACACTAATGCTTGGAGGAAGGGTTTGCATGGCACAGCGGTAATCCAAGAGCACCGAAACACTGATGTCATTCACTCCTTCATTGTTTTAAAGCCAGACCGACTTACTTTCACTCAACAGCAATCATTGAGACCAATTCTTACTGCAACAATAAAGAACACTAACAATAGCTCAAGTGAGGAGCAGTCATGATGTCAGAGTGCCTTTAATTTTCTAACTGAAGTAATGTTCATAACAGATGACCTCTATGGCAGCAAACCCCTTAGAGTACTGAAGCAAGTATTTTTTCTTCATTTAGTTGTTCAAGTCACATATTTTCAGTATTGGAGATGAGACTGAAAGTATAGCTGTGCAAACTGCTCATAATTTTGGAAAACACTGAGTTACAGTCAAGCGTTTTAAAATACTAGTCAAACTGTGATCAAATGTCTGAACTTGCTCGCAGGCCATAAAGAAAAGTTAAACTGTGGGACATATGAGTGGCATTAATTTCAGTGAGCTTCACAAAATTTGCTAATCATGATGTTTAATAACATATATTTCTCTAACATTGCACACATCACTTTGGTCCACACATTTGTGGAGAGTGTTTAAAAATGAGTTTAAATGCAAAGGTATTGCTAATGTGGAATTACCGTAATTATTCTAAGAAAAGCACAGGCAACGTCTCCTGGATCTGAGGAGTCTAAAAGTTGGATAAATAGTCATTTTTACTGATCATCTAAAAAGTCAAACAGCAGTCAAACAATCTATAAGATTAAATTATTCTTCCAGGATCCTCATTCAATTATTTTGACTCGTTTTAAAAAATTATTAAACCTGGTGGAGCTGTAAAGGTGGTTTGGAAGTAACAAGCTCTGAATTTGTGGATGAAGGTCCACTGTTATATTCAGAAAATCACATCTAAGTATCTTGTTTTCTGTCCTACACTATATAAAAACATGACAGGAGTTGATGTTTAGTTTCCACCATCATTGTACGTTAAGGATTACACAGAGGGGTGCACTCAGGAGTGTTCTTTAACAGTAATGAGTTTTAAAAGTTACAGCTGAAGACAGAAAGTTATACAGAATATGAACGAATAATTATCTCCTCAAATATGGCTTACAGACGTTTCTTTTACGACAGGAAGGCAGAGAAAGAAAGTGACATCCTGAACTTTTGAAGCAAACTGCACTGAGCGAAGCGCTGTGCATGAAGGTGTGTGACACTCAGCAGATGTTGCAGGTAGATCGTCTCTCTGTCCTGTCATGTAGAGTGAGGCTCTGCTTCATCACTCTCATGTGGCGATATTAAGCAGCCATTTATTTCTTCTCACTGAGGCTTGAAAAGGCAGGAAGTGTGAAAACATGAGTACAGATGGTACTGTCTTTCAAACACTCAGATGCAGTGGGAGGATGTGTATTCATGTGTGTGCGTGCGTTGTGTGTGTGCGTGTGCTTGTTCTTGCTTGTGTGATATGTGCTGGACTGTGTGAGTGTGTGTCTGAGCTGTCAGGCAAAACAACAATATTATCCATAATATTTATCAGGGGGAGTTGGGTAATTTTCTCCATTTTGATTTAAAGAATCATCTGCCATCAGTGTGCATTAACTGTTTTTATTATTTTCATTGAAAGCAGTCTGTGATTAAAGCATGCTGACCCTGGCCAGCTCAGTTTCTGTCGGTCCAAGATTTCCTAAATTACAAATCGAAATGCACAGCTCAAAGCTAAATAGTAGCTTCTGTTCAGATAACAGCTCTGTGTAGCAGCTCCCATTTTTCACAGCAAATTGAACAAACTGTGCTATTGGCCAGCGTACAGTATCTGTTCACCAGTCTCCCTCTGTTAAGATGCTGAGCAAAACTTTAGTGCCATCTACAGGACGCCCAAAGCAAAAACAAAAAGAACTCTTCATGACCTTGATTGCCTGCATACTTAATGCACAACTGGCTGTTTGGTTTGAATCAAGCTGGATCTAGGAGAGAAGAAAGTCAAAAAGATCAGCACCCACTCCACTGTGCAGTTTCCAGACTAGGCCTGAGAGGCTTGTCCTGTGTTTCTGTGTTCACACTTGCTTAACACTTGTATTAAACAATGGCTGGATGGAGAATAAGCCTTATCTCTGAAGAGGCTTTTAATTGGACTTCTGTCTGCATAATGGGGTCTAAATCAAACTGAGTACAGATTGGACAGAGGGTTAATGAGTTGTCAGGGAAGTAGAACAAAAATAGACTCTATCTCGTCTCCACTGGGACTGTACCCGCTCCAGCTGAGGCTTAACTCTGCAACCACGAGACACGCAACACTAAAAAGCGTCCACTCCAACAGAGAGTCGGGGCCAAGCCTGCATTTCTGCTGAGCCCAACACCGCATTGATTAAGATTCTCTCTGGGAGAGTTCAAGCAGGGGCTGGCCAGACAGCGCCTGTCTTCCGCAGCTTGGAGGGAAAACCCAGAGAAATGCAGATAGTGTGTTGATAAGCAGTTAAAGCATATTACCAGGAAGGCTAGCAGGCTCCTCTGAACGCTCTCCCACTGGAAGCAGCTTTTGATGTACTGCATAGTGGATATGATGGCCCTGTACAGTGTCTGAACACGCAGCACGTTTCTGGCCAGAGCCTGAAATACACAGATTAAAAAACATGCAAAACACATTCATATTACAGCAGTTAAATATGGATAAAAAAGTTCTCCTAATAATGTGTGTACACTTGAATTTATAAAAGATGTATTCATACCAAACAGGAAACTGACCCTGGCAGAGAGTGAAATAATGAGAGTAGCTGGTATGTTTTGGAAGGAGCCATTATGGTCAGGTTAAAAAATGTCAGTAATCTGACCTGATTTTGTCAACTGAGACTTTCTACATTAAAACAGAGTGAAACACCGCACGTTACCAGCCCAGTGCTCAGTGTGTAAGCCAATTTCGGCGTTAGTGAGCAATGTATTGTCTGACAACAATGAGCCTTTGTGGGGAGTACAGACAGTCAGGCACCCTGTCTCGCACCCTGTCCTGCACACTGTATATCAAACTAATGCAGCATAACAGCAGACAAGAACTCCGCACAGTCGGGGTCAATTAAAACCCAATTCAACAAAATCAGGCAGAGGAAAGACTTTCCTCTTGCGGTTGATGCTTATGAGGAAATAACGCAGAGCAAGAATGTTCATGCTAACTTTGACAAGATAACTGAGAACTTTTATCATAACATTCTTACAACCACCCTCTTTGATTTCTCCTGCTCACATTTTTAAGTTTCTAATCCCACAGACATCACGGTAATGTTGTCAAAAGTGCAGTGACCTTTGACCCTTGCCCTCTTTACTTTTGTTTACAGAAATGGTTCATGTTATGGATTTCAGGGCTACCACCTGCTACCACTTTCATAATCTATAAACCTGATGTTAATTGCCATGATTAAACTGCCATAAGCTTTGGTCCATAAAATCACAACTTATCTCAATCACAACAGAATCCAGCATATTTAAAACTATTTTATCAGGATCTGTTGTTTCACTAGATTTTTTGAATTTTTTTTTTTTTGCCTTAGTGGTAACAGAATTGAAGGTTGTTCTACCTTTCATACTTGGCTATAAACAACTACAGTTAAAATCTAATGTATGTAAACATATCTGATGTTTGCAAAAATATTTTTAGTCTCCCAAAATGTTGATTTTGATTTTAAATCAGTTGAATCAAACCTTTTTGGAAAATTTTGGATTATCCTCCATGAACCTCTTCTCCCGTGGCTGGAACGTTCTGATACCCGCTCTGACCTTATAAAAAAAAAAGAATCATCATGACGCGATAAAAAGCAGACAGAAGCAAGCCCATCTTTCACAGCCATCATGCACTTATGTCCTCCTTCCAAGCTGAACTTTTACTCACAGGGTTAAAAATAACCTCCAGCTCTAGAGTGATGGTCCCTTTCGACAGCCCACCCAGGTCCTCTTTCTTCAGCGGGTATGCAATCTGCTGTCCCCTGCGGATCTGCAGGACAGAAAGGGCATCAGGTGCTAACCTCTGCTTTGAACCTGACCATCAGTCAAGCTGGATTACATCTTAGCAAGTCCTCAACCCGTTGGGCTGTGATCGCCCTCTTCACTTTAATTTACACTAGGAGTGGTAATAGATGAGGAGAGACCTCTAGGAGAGGTGTGTGTACCGAGAGCAGGGGAATGGCAACTTTTCCCAGGAAGTCTGGCGCCTTGTCTCCGTCATCATCAAAGATGGTCACCACCAGGACATCATGAATGTCTTTGACAGGGCTGCAGAGACAAACAAGGTAAGGGACTCCTCAGGATCAAGCTTACAAAACATGAACAATCTTGTAGTGTTTGTAAGAAATGTGGTTTGTAAAAATGAGACCCACAATGTAAAGACTTTGTTCCACTCCGGGTAGAGGTTCTTATAAACCGTGTGGGTCTGCAGTCTGTCGTTGGCAACTTCCAGCACACAGAAGGGATCGCTCTTGCCTGCAGATTACAACAAAAATACAAAACTCTGATCTACCTCTGTCCAGTGAAACCAAATAAAACAGATCATAAATAAAAATGAATGGAAAAGTACCATTTAAATCAGCAGCCAGGAGATCTACTGCCTTGATGACTTTGACTTGAAGAAAACCAACATCACGCAGGTTTTTCAGGGACCGTTTCAAACACTGGTGGACAGTCAGCAGAAAGAAGGTTTTAGGCTGATATTAGAAAAAGCTGAGAGCACCTACCACCAACAAGACAGTGCTCATTTCACAAAAATATATTAGAACAAAGACAGAACAACTAATAAACACTGCTGTCTAGTCTGTTCATTTTTCATTCTGCAGCTGAAAAGTTTCTCCTCAGCAGCTGACTCTTAAATCTCACATCATTTTAATCTATTAAGAAGACATTCTGCAATATGACTGAAATCCAATTTTAACAGATAATCCAACTTAATGCTCCCCATGATGGATTACACATCTTAATGTCACCACACTGAAGGTTTATTTTTATACTTTCCCTGAGTAAACTGAAACCAGTGGCTGTGAGAAAGGTACATTAACACAGGGTACAAAGTAACTCATGGAAACTTAAAAATGGTGTTTGAAAAAACATTACATTAGGAGACTTACCAGAGGGAGCAACATGCCACCTCATGTGTTTTCATATAATCCAAACAGAAAATGACTACAGGACAGTCCCAAACTATGTCCAAGTATAAATCACCCAAAACACAAGAAATCTGAAAACAGACACCAAAGACAAATTCCATCCTCTCCTTTTCAAATCTTCCAGCGTACTTTAAAAGGTTTAGACGATTAGAGTTGGTGGACCTTTTTTTCAATGCATGTCCATCTCAAGATAACTTAAATGGAAACTGTCTCCTTTCATTGTTCTGTCTATGCCGCCTGGCTGTGCCTTCACTCAAGACCTAACTACCTGCTATCAAAAGGAGGATGTAAAAACCACCACATAACACTGATGGGGCGGACTTCTTTTTGTTACTGACCTTCAGCACATAAAAAGGTAGATGCAGCCATCGCTGAGCTCTTCAACACTAAAAGAGTTGCAGGAATCTGGGAACTGTTTACAGAGCCAAAAACGGACTCCAAAAATTGAAAGCCTGAATCGCTACTTCAAGATTTTTGCAGCTTCAGATGAAAAGTTTGATTGAATTTTTACTTTGCAGTTTGAAGAAAAGCTAACTTGCCTTTTTTCAAACATAACCTGCCGTTGTGAGCTTTAACCTGACTGAACAGACTGTGGACTGACCCCACTCCTCTAGAGAGTGGGGTGAGGATCTCTTTCTCCGTCAACTGCTGCTCGTAAGACTCGAAAGTTTGTACAGAGTTTTTTAATAATCACATTAAAACGTCAGATACACTGACACTTCTGCTGGGAAAGTACAGAAGGTGAAGAAGTAATACCGCTGCACAGCAGATGTAGAATAAACAGAGCAGAGTGAAGGTACTGACGTAGTTGTCCAGCTGGTTCTTCTGCTCTTGAGGCTCATCTAGCGGTGCGGCACAGAGGTCAGAGATGGAGACGCCGCTGCATGTGTTCAGCGTGAGCAGGAAGACCAGGCGTCCTCTCCCCTGGTCCAGTGTGTGTGTGAACAGCTGCCTCTGTTCAAAAGGGACCCTGGTGAGGTCCACTTCACACCTGTGCAGAATCACACACATACAGGCCTTCAGATCAGAGACAGAACGTGGTCTAATCAGCAGTTAGGTTTGTTTAGGAGGAAGTGTCAGTGTATTTTGTAATATTTGTACAATTCTTTTAACTTTTTTTTCCATTGAGAGAGATAGGACAATTAATAGAGAATGATACTGGGAGGAAAGAGCGGGGAATGGCATGTGGCAAACAGCTGTCGGTCATGATCAAACCTGAGCCGCCTGCTTCAGGGACTGTACATGGGGCAGGTAATTCAACTTCTAAGTCAAACTGACGCCCCAAATAATAATGCTTTTGAGAAAAAGCAACCTTGTGATAGCTGTCATATAATAATATGAGTGCAAAATGACATGTTGATTCCACCACAAATGGTCCGCCTGTGAATTTTCCTCCTTAAATCTGAATTTTATTGGTTCACAAATCCCTCAATCTGTTAGGATCTCCTTATCATTCTGCTCATGAAGGTGCACATGTGCGGGTACAATTGTAGTCACAGGAATATGAAAATTTACAAACATTAAGGGTAACCATGCGTGGATACACATGCACAATGGTCAGCATACACAGAGGTATAAAAGCACTGCAAACTCACATTCCCAAACACTCCTCATTCCTTCGCCCTTCCTTGGACCAGAGCTCCGCCTCCAGGAGGTCTGAGCCGTCTGCAAACTGGTTAAAGGTGAACCTCTCTCTCCACTGAGGGTTTGGCACTTTGCAGTGATTCTGCCAAACATTAAAGACAAACTTACATTATTTCATATTGATCGTTGACAGTATACGACAGCACCTTTATTTTCCTGTTACGTTACGAAGATTATCACTTTTTCTGCATGCTTGAAAATTGGGTCAGTCAAATAGTTGGTTGTCACGGTTCTTATTAGGAAAATTGATCAGGTTTACAATTTTAAGATTGTTCGTAAATTTGACTTTCAAGTAACAATTGTGATGTAGACTCCGAAGATCTGCATCAGAAACACAAACTGTTGTATGACAATAACTGTTTCTGCATGGAACCTTCATTTCATTAAAGACAAAGGAAGAGAGCGATGCTGCTCATTAGCATGTGCTGCAGCTTTGATGTGTAATGGATGATGCTGCAGAATAACAAGATAATCATCAATGACAGCAGCCACAGAGCCAGCAGTGCAGAAAAATGAGCATCATCACTGCCAGACATCATCCAGCTGCCAGGATGAGCCGGATTACAGCTCAGGCATTTCAGGTCACACAACAAAATCCATTTATCTCGTTTTGTGCTGATTTATTAATTAAAGGTCTCTGTAGACGCAGTATTAGATTCAAAAACCTGAATGCAAAATTAATTATGTGGAAACGTATTTAGTCCAGCAGAGCAAGACACACCAGCTCTTCATAAATTCAAGCTGAAACATGTGAAAAATAATATCATTATTTCATGACTTTTTAAGTGGCCAGAGGATATCACATTATTGAGTAATATTTTTCTGATCACAAAAAAAATAAACATAGACTTGAAACCCTCAGTGGCATTTTTGTAAACAACATTCTGTAGTATAAAGTAGTTAAAAGCAATTTTGATCAAAGCATGATTTCATCTTTCAGCCTACAAACAATAGCTTCCTCCGGTCTTGAAAAATGAGGGAGATGAAGAATTGCTGAAAACTGCAGTTCCTCCGGTGTCCACTTGAGGCTGGTTCTGAAAGCACTGGAAGCCGAATACACACCCATTCAAAAAATCTAATCCTGATGGAGTGTGGATTATTTTATAACGGAAGAGTTAGAGCGAGGAGGCCAAGGGACCTCAACTCCACCCCTTTGCCTCATGTATGATCTAATGAGAGTTAGGTGAAATTAGCATTTCCAATATGGTGACCACCATTGATAGGGTTTAAAACTCTGCTTCAAAACCAATAGGTAACATCATAGAGTCCGTTTATGTTTTATACAGGCTATGGTCCCAATATAATGAAATTGAAGATAGCCATCTTCAAACAAATACTAATATTGTGGCATAAATAAACATAGGGTCATACCATGTAATTAACTGATTCATAGTAATGGACTAATGTGTCGTAACATCACTTCACCCTTGCCTTGCCTATCCTTAATTTGACTTATAGCATTGTCCTTTCTTAGTTTCCCATTATTTTTATGAAAATATTGTAATTGTGACATTTTTTGGGCCAAGATAACCATAACGTGAAACTATAATACTGTGACAACCAGATTACTGACACAGACACCAACTCAACAGTGAGCCGCACTGTCACATTTGAATATTATTCTTGGTAAACTTTTGGAAACCTTTATTAGACCACTGTAGTTGTATCAAAGCTTGTGTACAGAAATAACAGGGTTTCATAAACTTAACATGCAGGTAAATATTAAAGCCCCTTTGAGGAACTTATGATTTGTGTCACTTTTGGTGGCCCGTGTGGACAGAAACTACATCTCATCCCTCTGCTGATCTCTTCCTCTGAATTCTAAGGTAGATTTTTCTGACAATAAAATCTCACCCTGCTTTCTTTAACAGCCAACCCTGTCACACCTTGTGAATAATTGCTGATTTCGCTGTCT
Source organism: Notolabrus celidotus (assembly GCF_009762535.1). Taxonomy (NCBI): domain Eukaryota; kingdom Metazoa; phylum Chordata; class Actinopteri; order Labriformes; family Labridae; genus Notolabrus; species Notolabrus celidotus. The sequence goes on along the minus strand of NC_048274.1, from coordinate 18,265,973 downwards.
CTTCAGCATGCTGTCAATCAAGTCTGGTCTGACACCTGCCCCCTCACAATGGTTTTCAGGCATTCAAAAACACTATATAGAAATGTCTTGAGGCTGATGGTCTGGTTTGTTTATGTGGATCATAAAGAAGCCTCAGTATCAGTTTCAATCTGTTTCACAACCAGTTAAAAGTATGTTAGTATGTAGTGTATGATACTTGAGGACTATTATTATAGATGTTTGATGTCCATCTCAAGCTTGATACACCTTGGTTTAAAAAACAGACTTGCAGATTTGAGTTTTTGACAACTAAAGAAAAAGAGGAAATCATATGGAGAAGTGAAAAACAATAAAGTTATGTGTCTAGGAATTCAGCAGAACATAAAAGGCGCATAGAAAGGTAATGAAGCAGTGCAGAGGAAGAGATTTTAGAATAACAAAGATTCAAAGAGGAGAAGGAGGATAATGAGGAGGGGGGAGGAGGAGATGAATAACATCAGTCACTACCTTGCTTTTGTATCTCTGCTCTCCCAGTCTGAAGCGAACAAAGAGCTGACCTCCCAGCGTGTCCAGCGGCAGCTCCTGACCCTCGACCAGAGTCACTGACACCACAGACGTCCACAGCTGGCTCTTCCTCAGTGTTTCTGACATACGAAAGCTCTGAGACTGGCCTCCTGACTGCAGGAGAGGGACATGAGACAAAAGAGAGAGGGGGGGAAACAGGAGGGGGCAGAAATTGAGTTTAACAAATAGAAAACAGAATGATAAACACTGAAATTTGAAAATTGTGACAGATTTAAAAATATTTAAATATTAAATCTATATCATTTTAATTCTCTTACAATAAAAAGAGGTAACTAAAAAAGCCAGTACAGCAAATAGAAGCAATGCTACTTTGAACAGTCTCTTATACAGCAAATAAAGCTTAATTCAAATCAGATGATGAGACGCTCTATGTCAGTGCTTTGGACATTAAAACAGGCAAAACAGAATGAGATATAGCATTATCGCTTTTCTCCAGTGAAAAGAGCATGAAATTGTTCCATAATTTCACTCAGAGATTAGCTAAAGCCTGCATGGCTACAATGCAGAGCTAAGTCTCTCTTCCATTTATAATAATGGGGAGCCATATTCTAAGATAATTAGCTGAGCTTACATGGAGACACGGCACTGTAGGGAGATAAATTTAACTCAGATTCAATTAATGCAGATCAAGCTGACTGTGATGTCTGAAGATATTCTGCCACATGCACAGGCAGAACATCAGGTTTACATCCAGAGCTAAAACCTCGTGCAGTGTCTGAGGTAGCAGGTGAGCATGCACTTAGTGACCACACTGTTAGGTTCACACGTTCAGTAATGCACACAGCTACCAAACACAGGTCTATGCGCCTGCAACTCCATCTATAAACATGCAGATAGGGAAACAAGTGTCTGCACTAATCCCAGATTGAGCAAAAATGCCAGATGTGCGGGTTTCAGCACCTTCAGACGGAGCTGACCTGCTTACGCTCACAGACTCAAGCACCACAGAAGAGACAGTGTACAGATGGGATGAGAACAAAAACAAAGCATGCATCCAGCAGCTGCTCTGTGGGTGAAGAACACAACCAACAGACTCTATGGATATGGCTATTTTTAAATGTTTTGTTATTGTAAACAAATCCCATGGAAAAACAAAATGCAATGTGTTAGACTGTCACTCGATACTTCTGAATTCTCTAATGGTTATCTAAGTTTGCTGTATTCAGGGACGGTAAGTGGCCTGATTGTTGCTCAAACTTTACCAGCAGAGCTCTAAACAGAGACACTTCAGGGTGTGTGCAGAATATTGACTCAGCTTTTTTCAAGGGAAATCCGACCTGAAGATAGGAACTAAAATTAGACTTATTACTCTTCTATACATTTGTACTTCTTATAAGAAGTTTATTTTCACCATTTGTATAAAATCTTTTAGCAACAGCTACATATTTGCCTTTTAGAGGTGAAAACATTTCCGGAATATCTTTTAGTGTCAGCTGAGAAGTTTATATGGGGTCATGAACTGAAGTGTCCATGTTCATCTTAATTATTATGATAATTATTGCACAACAACACAAGCTAACAAATCTAGCAAATAAAGCTTTTGATTGGATGATAGATCTTGTTAGTAGTATAAATATATTGCTATTATTGGTCTTTTCATGGGATTTGTTGACAACAGGTTAAATATAAATATATCCTGTAAGTTAAGAACAAAGCTGATATTACACACATATTTTCCAAAAACTCTTAAGGTTTGTTTAGGAGGAAGATTTTAAATGATGAAGCTGTTCAGTTCCTGCACTAACTGGACTTTACTTTCATCACAATTTTTAAAACAATATATTTATTGATCATTGAAGATTCTGCTTCTTTTTAAGGTCCATTAGAACCAAGCACAGTGACACCTGACTGTTGATGACTTTTAATATTAAATCTTAAAGGGACTTTTTACATCTATTGAGCAGATTTCATCTTCTGCTGAAGACACACAGTCTCTAAAGAATATGGTGATTTGCTGCCCTCTTGTGTAAAGAAACATGAATAACTCTGATCAACTTCTATGCCTGTTACAGACGGAGAAGATGACAGAAATGTTTAAAAAAAAAATCACTTTTACAGCACCTTGTGGGGCAATTTAGATATACATATTTAAGAACTTTTTTACTCTTTCAATACATCATCGCATTTTTATCTTGCATCTGAAGTCTCTATTTTATATTTAGTCAAATCCCTACTAAAAGTACACTTTAAGTCTGTCAGTGTGCTCCTTCACCGTGCCTTACCCTAAAGCTTCGTTTCTGTTTTTGAGGCCACCGCTGTCAGCAGGAGCATGCATGTTAGGCGCAAAACAAAACAACACGGTGGTTAGTACGACATGGACAAAAACAATGTGTAAAACCAAGGGGTGATAAATACAATGCAGCACAAGTATCCCTACTGCTAGACAACATGCAGTAAATATATATGGGAGGTTGCCACACATGGCCTCTTTTGCTGTCTCCATCTCTACGCGACAGACTGAAGTCCACCAGCACGTTTCCCATGTCCTCCTCCAGGCTGTTCGGGTCATCTAAGGGCAAAGACATCTCGTGGACCCTGAAAACATTTCAGCTTCAGTTAAAAAACACATTTTACCAGAGAGAGGAAACAAACCAGCAGAGTTTCAATATTGAACACTGAGTTAATGCACTCATGCAGTGTAGGTAATATGGTTATTAATGAATTTTTTTTTATTAATTATAAAAATCCCATAACAATGGTAATCAATTTTCAATAGCAAAAGCAGCATCAGGGGCAACCTGATCACCCACATCATATCAAATCAAACTGTGTAAAGGAGTCCAGCACATTTCAATTCTGCCTGTTGACACAAAATGTCAGTTTAAGGCTGGTGATGACAGTCGGTATAATGATGATAGTTAACTGGGCACAGATGTGGAGCAGCCTGAGGAGCTACTGGACCCCAACCATCTCTGTTAGAGAAAAGTGGAGCAACATCCTGTCCTGCAATCCAGGCAAAGGCAGCAGAGCTGGTTGCTACAAAGTAACTTAAACCATGAAGAAGTCCATCATGTCAGCTGAAGATCTAGAAAAACTCATCCACACTTCTATTTCCTCCTGCCTTTATTTACTCTTCACTTGTCTCATTCAGAAATTAATCCACCACCTACAGACAGGGCATAATGCAGAAGATTAGCTTTAAACTAGAACCAACAAATGTGACCATATCACCCCAGTTTCAGCATCCCTACACTGGCTGCCTGCTGACTTTAGGCTTCAATAAGAAAAGCTGAATAAAAACAGAAATGTTAAACACAAAAATTCCTGCAGAAGTCTTATTCCCGGTGTCGAACATGAGAGGCAAGACCCCTACAAAAGAGTTTTTTTCTAATATACTTACCACAAGTCTGATGTACTGAACTTTGCAGCTGTATGGCTCACAGTAATGTGGTTTTTGGTGCATAGACTCAAAGCTCCTGTGAGGAATTTTTCGGTTGCTCATAAAACCAGCCTGAAATGTATACTGACACTTCTTTATAATATAAGCTTGTGGGGCTTTTAGTTTTGTTATTGAAAGGATGGAGAGATGGAAGAGATAGTGGGGGATGACATGGTTAGGAGTTGAGGCCAAGGCTACATGGTGGGCACTTTTTCCAAGTAGGTTAACTGGTGCTCCTGTATTGTACAAGTTAATGCCTGTAACCTCTGCAATGGGGTAGCTATCAGAGGAGACGTCTACAGACATATTTACTGTGGCTGATACATGAGTTATTGAACCACAGCAAGATGAGACTCTTTGTCAGAAAACCCTACATACAAACTGTACAGGACATGATAAGCAAAGAGATAAGACACACTTCTTTGACCACAAGGGGCGGCCAAACTGGGACAGACCAAAAGTTCCTCACAGGAGCTTTAAGAGTGTTTTGACGCTGACATTTTGTAAGAGGAGAAAAAGATAGATTTTCACATGTCCTGATAGTTTATTATAATTATAATATTTAGATTTAAAATAGTTTAACTCATTAATGTGGAACCCTTTTAAATTACAACCTTTCACAGTTTTTGCAAAACTCCCCGTTAGCCCACACGATACCTATATGGAGTAAAAAGTCAGAACGGTTGTTTTGTGGTTGGTTGGGGGCTCCCCAAGCGTCTCAGGATGAATCAGAGGAGATTATTTAAAGGACAGCAAGTTGGAAGAATAAATTACCGTTACACTATAAGTTATTCACTAACTAAAGTTCTATTTATATATTTTTATTTGGCTCCTAAAATACTGGAGGATTGTAAAACAGAAAAAAATAAATGCTCACTTATTATAGTGTCTTAATAACTGTGTGTGTTCACTTAATAGCAATCAGAAGTTTTTTTTTTAATCAGCTGACTGTCTGACTCTACAAATCTATATTCTTTATAATAACCTTCACATTTAAGGGATGCTTCACTATAAATGATTCTGAGGCCATAAAAAAAACTGAGAGACATTTAAACTGTAAAAATACTGGCAGTCAAAATCTGTTAAAAGTGCACGTCTTCAGGGTTAACTGCTTTTAGCACATACAACACAGTGACTCAGAGTGTGGCTCTCCTCTCACTGAGGAACTCACTTGTCAATCTCCAGATCACTCAGGGTGACGCTGGCTGAGCCCATGAAGTCATCCGTTGTCAGATCACGGTCGTACACCTGTCATGTCAAATAACAACAGGCTGTTAACACACAGAGCATTAAGGAGAGCATGGTTTTCATTGTGAAAACACCACCATGGTCTTCATACAAGCTGTGTGCTTGAATTGTTTTTAAGTTTTATCTAAATTATGGCAATTTTTTTAAATCTATCTATTGGTTTTATAAATATTTTGAAGACCATTACTACACCGGAAAGGGAGTGTGTTCAACCGTGAATAAATGATACTCTTTAACCTAACAGGTTGCTTTCCATACCTATGCAGGAGTGGTTTCAGGTGCTACACAAGTTTAAAAGGGTTAGCTTTTAGAAAACGATCTGATGAACTTTTAAAATGGGTTCTTAATTTACATCCATGCGTAAGAACAATTGCATACATAGAAAGAGGAAGACAAAAAGCAGGGATATTGCACAGGACTGAATCTTTCCTGTAAGTTAATGTTTTTTGATTATTAACACAGCATAACTATGGCTTAAAAGATTTATGTTCTATTTTTTAAAAGGAAGTTTTGCAGGGCCAGGGACTTAAGGAATATAAAGCTTTACAATTGACTCCATTCACAAAATAACTGTCCCCGACATATCTTTAGAATAAAAGCAATGTGAAAAAACAAGTGAAGTCATTCCTAGAAACACCATATCAGCTTTTACTTTGAAAAGGAAGAGTTGATATAGGTTTTATTTCACACCTGGGGTGTATTCTACATACACAAACATATATTAAGTTGGTACAAGGTCAAAAAACATTCTACTTTGGCCAAGAACTGCAGCTTGTGGTAAAAATAGGCAAGGCATGAGATGTGCATGCCTATGCTGGCAGCCTGAAAGCTCTAATCTGTTAACATGCATGCCGGAATAAAAATGAAGCCATTCTGCAACTGTCACATGCTGCTCACACTGTTGGTGCAAAGCAGGGTAACAGGTTCTAAGGTTTCGACTGGAGGGGTGGGAGGCTGAAACAAGAGTTGACCTAAGGTAAAGTGTTGTAGTAACAGTTGTTGAATGAAATATGTTAATCATCTGTTGACCAACTCCATGCAGCTGCAAATTATGCATGCCTCTAGGGCTGAGGTGCAATAACAGTTATTGTGTTGAGCACTGAAAATAATCTCACCCACAGAAATACGCTCAACACATTCAGAAAGCTGAAGTTCCTAACTACATATGTCTGAGTAACAAATGATCCAATCATTGATACATTTAACTCATAAAAAAGGATATAAAGCTACCTTGATGTAAAGTTTCTGGCTCAGATCCTTCACAGGTAAGGAGAAGGTCTCGTTCCATGTGGGGTTCAGGTCTTTATAAACCACTTTGCTTTTGTAGAACGTTTTCCCCTCCAGTTTGAACTTCACATAGGGGTCGCTGGTGCCTGAAAATGATATACAACATTATTACACAGCTGTGTTAATTAACTGATTTGGATTGGTCTTTACATAGCAACACTTCATCAGTGCGCAGAAAGAAGTCTGGTTTAATTTGACGTTTGTTTGTTTACTGTGAGATAACTAAAAAGAAAGATCAAATCACTGAAAAAAGACAGAAGGGGTGAGACAAAGACAAAAAGACAGAAAAACTGTACGCCATGAAAAATCCACAAGATTAAAAAAGATGGAATATAAAGTCAACATTTAACAAGAAACAATATAGGATACAGCAGTGTTTAAGGACGTAGACAGTGACGAGGCAGAACAAGTCTGTCAGGTGCAGCATTGATTAATGTGGTAATGTCACCAGCAGAGGAAATGTTCAGTTTAATGTGAGTAATAAAAGCTCAGTTAGCTGATCTTAACATGGAAACAGTTCAAACTGTGAGAGTCAAAGACTGTTTTCTAGAGATATAATCATCTATAAAATCCTTTCAAAATCATTATTATGAGTAGGATAATGAACTATAAGCTGGTTGTTAAAGTAGAGCCCCTTTAAGATGAGACAAGACTTACTAATCCACTTTGACAACCAGCTCACTATATCTATATCTAGGAAAATAAGGGCACACTGGCAAAATAATTTATCAGAACCAAACTGATCATCAACAATTTCTGAAAAGTTTTTTTTTTAATATTATTCAGTTTGAAATATGTTGCAACTGAGAACATCACTCCCCGTCTTTCTGATGTACTGACCTGTCATCATCAATGACTCTAATAAGTGAAATGACCCTGCCTCCTTTCTACGTTACTGAAATGAACTGGATTCCAGTAAACGGTTCGACCGACCAGTGAGACCAAAGTGTCATCTATCATGTGTTTCTAGTGAGGATGTGGTTTCTTTCCTTTCCAACCGATGTGACCACAACTTCCTGAAACAGAAGCCAATCAGATCTTAGGCAGCACTGTGAAGACCAAGTGCAGATCTTTGTGTGTTTCAGACTTTTTTTTTTTTATCACATGCAGACGAACAAACAGGATACGGTACCAGATTAGGTTTAACAGTTTAATAATTGATGTTAGTTACTGCTCTGACACATTATTTACACTCCAAGGATAAAAGAAGTACAATCTGTGTTGTGAAGCGATTCTGTCAGTCAGCCAGCTGAGGGCAGCACGCTACACAAGACAGAGTGTGCATCCATGTCTAGTATGAGCAGACCTGCCTCATGCTTGTAGGGTCTTTGTGTTGCAATATGAACATTAAATAAAAAATCTATTAAAGCAGGTTTGCCATAGTCCACAACTGTCAGCATAGTTGCTGAAGTACTTTTTTAGTAGTGGTAGTTTGTTTTTGTCTGCTTGGAAAATTACCACCTCTGAAAAATGCAGGTTCAAATAAATTAAATTAGGGCTTAAATAAAGAAGTTAAATATAATACAAATAATGGTGTAAAAAGCTGTAAGCTAAAGCTGCAGCTTACAAAAACTTCCTTTTTCTTGATAATATGATAAATACTTTTGTGCAACCCTTGGACTGCTAGCTTTAAGATATGTCATTAAAAAACAAACAGGTAAAGTAAAAACTTCTTATATTAAAACCCCCCCAAAAAAGTGTGCCTAATCCATTTTCAATACACAAGTAAAAAGCCAAACAAGAAAAAAACATGAGTGTAAATCTATTCATAAACATACAAGGTCAAACCAGATCCTTGTTTTTGTATATCACCTCATTTTTTCATCATTCTTAAATTTAAAAAGTTTACTTTACATTTTTAATTTATTGTCTACTCCCAAGGTATGCCCCTTTAAGAGCTGCACATCTCTGCTTTTTATTTGTCCTTGGTGTTCTTTTTCAATTACCCAGAAGTGTGTGGGGCATAAACTGATTGATCTGAAAAAATAAAAGAATGTTCATGCACAGTTAAAAAAAGACATCTGATCTTAATCATGCTGGCAATTCACCCGCTACCTGATCCTCCTCTTTCATTTTCTACATTATCTCTACCCAGAGCCTGGCCGTGTAAATACACCGCCTCGTCAGAGTGAGTGTGATCATAATAGTGCATACCCACAGTGAAAGGCCTACCGTGATGAATACAGGGTGTGGTTCAGACAGGTTCTAATATGCTGTGTGGAATCCGGCCCTGGCTGTTATACTGCAGGAGTGAACCTGACACTCGGCTGTCTTTGGTGTCCCTGGAATCATTAACGTGGTGTGTAATAAAAACACACACTCGTGGATGTCATGAACCAGCCAAGGCTAAACACACAGAGTGAGAACTGTGCACACACGCACACACACACACACACTCTCACACACACACACACACACACACACACTCACACACACACACACACACACACACACACAAACACACAAACTCACACACACACACTCAGGACAGGTTTTTCTAGTAGGTTAGAACAACTTTCTGAACATATGATTATTAGAGTTAAAGAGATAAGAAGTTAGAGATTCTATAAAGCTTCAGTCATCACTGTAATAAAGTGATGAAATATCATATAAACATTATAGATGACCTGGATTAAAACTACTCAGCCCAATTTGTGTAAAAGAATGAGGGTGTGAGGTCAGTTATAACAGTTGTCACACTTACACACCAGGAGTGAAATACACATTTAAGTAATAAATGTTGACTAAGGTGACAAACTGTCAAACCATAAAACACAACAGTAATAAAAGAGCAATGTGCTAAGCAACAAACTCGCTCGAGGCCGATGGCTGTCTAACATGAGTCTAGTTCTGCTCAAGGTTTCTGCCTGTTAAAAGGAAGTTTTTCCTCGCCGCTGTAACTAGCTAAATACTGTGAGGTGCAATGCTCATGGTGGATTAAGATGAGATAAGACTAAGTCTTACCCTGTCTTGGTGTTGGGTCTCTGTTAATAATTTAACATCGAGTATGGTCTAGACCTGCTGTGTTTGTAAAAGCGTCTTGAGATAATGTTTGTTGTGACATAACAATTAAAGATAGATAGATAGATAGATAGATAGATAGATAGATAGATAGATAGATAGATAGATAGATAGATAGATAGATAGATAGATAGATAGATAGATAGATAGATAGATAGATAGATAGATAGATAGATAGATAGATAGATTGATTGATTGATTGATTGATTGATTGATTGATTGATTGATTGATTGATGAAAACAGCCTGTTGTTTACACTACACTTCATATGAAAACATGCATGACAAAAGCTCATCGATAAGTAGCAGAGGTAAGATCTTGTGCATATTTCATGCACCTCGCTCAGTTCTCATGAAGATAATAAAATGAGAAGTGCCTCCCATACGTCCTAAAATGCAGAATCAGGTGAGGACAAGACCTCACAGCAGAGACAAGGCTCTGGTGTTTAAGAGGAGCCAAAGAAAAACAGAGGCCGAGTGCAGAGTGCAAAACAAGCAAAATGTCAAAAAGCACTGTTTTTGTATTTGCTTTAAATGGCAGTAAAGATTTAAAGCATTAAATTAAATCATTACACAAGCATAAAAAAGAAATAGTTTCATGTTCCGTGTTCATCATTCACAGGGTGACAGGAGGATCAGCAAACCATGCAGCGGCTAACATTAGCTCAGCTTGTGTCTTTGTTAGGATTCCTTCAGCACAGTGTGCCAAGCCATAAAACGATGATGCTTCATCATGACTGAGCGTAGAAAGTACTTTGACCCCACTAAGAAATTACTTGGACCAAAATGCAAGTCTAAAATGGTATCAGAACTTCTGACCATGAATTCAAATCTATAATCACAACAGACATTGAGTCAAAATCAGATGAAGGGAGGATATTAAATGTAGTCTAATTCATCAACTAGGCTCCGGGTGTTAATAAAATATTATTCTGGTAATACAACTCTAATTAGCTGCTGTGTTTCCCAACAAGCCAAAGTATGTTCTGCAACCATCCAGGATGTGTGCACTGAGGTTATCTCACTACCTGGCTTTCTTACTAATCTTCTGGTTGTGTATGATGCTTGATCCTGATTGGTCAAAACCCCTTGACAACGGTTATTCATTTTCACTAACATGAGCAACGCCAGAGACAAACTGATCACACGTCAATCCATGGAAAGGAGTTCCAGCACATTTATTCCGGTGGTTGATACCATAAACTGTAAGGTGAGGTAAAGCCAGTAGTTTCCATTCGCATCAAAACAGTGTGGATAAACATCAGTTTCGGTTAGAATTCTGTTATGGACATTTTCATATTGGGTCTGGATCTGGGTCTTATATCCTGTCCAGCAATATAAGCCACAGCAGCGGCGCCTTTTTAACATCTGGCAATGGACTACGGATGTAAACTAGCCTTTTAGCTGATTCTAGCTTATTTACAGAAGTGTTAATTAACATGCATGGTCTTTTTAAATTAAAAATACATAAAATAAATAAAAAATAAACTGCTGCACATGCATACACAGTCGTTTGAATAATAATCATTAATGGATACTACAGAGCTTCTAGTAGTTCTGTGTAGCTCATAGTGAAAGTATTCCTGATGCTGACAGATGTTGTAGGCTAAGGTTCTTACCACAGCGGTCTCTGATGACCAGGTTCCGTCCTTCCTTCAGGTTGATGGTGAGCAGGAAGGACCGGGACAGATCTCTGGAGTTCTCCGACACACTCGTAGTCTCATTGCCCATCTCACTCTGAACACACACAACAAAACATGATTAATATTTCACCCAAAATCATAAGTAGATTGAGATGTTCACATTAGGCCTGTGGTAGTGGATTAGTTTTGGCAGACTATGAACATATTTTTTGGTGTTGTCCGTATACTTTCTGGAGAGGAGTCCAGTATTCTTTTGTGGATTTTCATGGCAGCAAGAGATACTGCGCCACCATTAAACTCATGATAAAATCTAACTCTGTTTGCAGTATGGAGAAAATGTCATTAACTTCAAAGGAGAGGGGTGAATATGAGATTTCGATATGCGATATATTCAGTTTTGAGAACATACTGATACATTTTAAACCGAGACATAGTGTAAGACAGTATCCCTCTGTAGAGCAGACAGTTCACATATTCCTCTTGTCATTGTCTGTCACCCTGCCCCACATCACTCTCTTTGAGCAAAACCAAAACTCAAAAACCCACCGCTCACTCACAACAAGACGGAAGCTGGTCTGTAAAAAGGAAAAAGCTGGCTCAGTGTTTTAGAGATGGTTTGGGTTAATTTTCACATGAGCAGCAGAAGAAGAGAATGCAGAAAACAGTTTTCAACTAAAAGTTCAAGCACATCGAATCTCTTTCATTATTAACAACACCATCACAAAGTGCACTACGAAGAGTGCGTAAAGCTGTAGGTTGCAGCCACGAACCTGAAGCCTTCACATCCCTCTGCACAAGGGATGTTAACATTTAATAGAGTATTGATTAATTGGTTTGTTAAGAACTTACTTAAACATGTGTTTTGATTTTCAATTTTCTATCATGTGGAACAAACATCATGTGGTCCAATATCTTGTTCAGCTATCAGGGAGGTGTTTTACGTTTAAAGCATGTTTCGATGTGAATCATCTGGCTGAAGTTGTTCCACACAGCGGAGATGCTCTGCTGGGGATTGAAGCTGTGCGCCAGGTATCCACAAGTTTTTATATTTCTCTGCCCTAGGACTGATTATAACCTGGTTGCACTCCCAGATGACACCTGACAATGTACACATGCTTATTTTTCTCAATAAGAAAGAGTCGGCAGAAAACTGGACACCGTGAGTCTGAAATATGTTTCTGTTCAATTCTCTTGTGGCAGTAAATCCACATGTTGTAATCTGAGTCTCCACTTGTATGGCTGTATGTCTGTGGAGATTATTTTTGTGCTCCACACAATGATATTCAGCGTCTTTAACTTTTTGAACACCTCAATATGATCTGTATAGTACTGTTAATTACATCTATTGTATCGCTAAGGAAAATTTGATTAGGGGAAAAAAACACATTTGGTATTGTTCTTGACATGGAAAATGTCTACGCTTTTGTAATGAATAATCGATAAATGATGGTTAACATTTCCAAAGATCAATCACAGAGATTACTAAAAATTGACATCCCTACTCTGCATCAAACCACGCTTCAGTTATCTGTGCTGTGACTCATACTAAGGAAAAGAAGTAAAAAGTGGGATGATATTACTAAGGCAGTGGCCTACCATATAGCTGAAGACATGGTCCTCATTACAACAGCAAAACAGGACAGCCTTATACAGCTGCTGATGACCATCACCCAAAGTACCAGTTGCCTAGTCACAATTACTTAACAAGAGAAGCACTGCCAAAAATGTACACTTAAGTCAAAGGGGGCCTCACCACACAGCTCGCAAAAGGATCTCACTTCGCACTGTTGACAGATATGAGCCATGTGAATGTGACATTGTATGTCATGGACGACTGGGAGATAAATAAATGCCTGATTCCAAACCAGCTGTTTTCTCCAAGATCACAGTAGAGAGCATGTAACTGAAGCCCTGCAGGATGCCCTCACAAGTTGGAAGCTCAGTTCAACAGGACTGATTGCTAACAACCAACAACAGGAGCAATGTTGTCAAAGTGGTGCAACTTGACACATTACCCAAGATGCAGTGTTTTGGTCACAGTCTGGTCATTGGTGAATGAACTGATAAAACATGATAATAGATGTTCTGTAAAAACATTGTTTACAATAAAAACTGATTACAGTGAAATGATTTTTGGACACTAAAGAATCGTTCTGTAATGTTTAGGCTAACTGTATTAAACAGTATACAGTTACCACTTCTGAAAAACACTCCTGAGATGAACATCTTATGTTGCCATTCAGCAAAAACATTTGGATATGATTTTTATAGGGATGCACCAAAATGAAAATTCTTGGCCGAAACCAAAAACCGAAAATGAGGAAACAAAGGCTGGAAACCAAAAAACGAATCCCTGAAATAATTTATTATGCTAATTATTAGTACCATTGCATTTATGGCTATGACTGTGTAATAACATCACTAAAATCAAGGCATTGCAAAAGCATGAATTAATATTAATGCTTCAAAGAATAAATCAATAAAAAAATTGACACACATAGACACATACATACCTATTTATGTATTCATTGATTGATTGATTCCTTCATTAGTTAATTTGTTTATTTATTTTTTCATTTGTTTGTGATTCATTCATAATTTTCCTTTTTATATAGTTGATTATTTAGGTAATGATACCTAGAGGGTAACACAGAGAGGAGGGGGTCCGATCTATGTTGTTGTCTGTCACATATCACTCTGCTACGCTACTTTGTTTACCTGCCACTTCACTTAAATCACACATACACATAGTTGGCCCAGTTAGTAGTGCGTCACCACAATATCATGTTTCGGCCGTGTTGTTTCGGTGATAAAAGTGGTCCGGACGAAAACCAAAAATGCACTTTTGGGTCATTTTCGGTGGTTGAATTTTCGGTGCATCCCTGATGACTATATTTTTGGTTCGTATCGCACAGAACTAAACCTTTTCCATACTTCTTTCAAACTATCCTAATTTGATAAATGATAATGTAAGTGCGAGGTAAAGTTTGACTGTATAACATATATCTGTTTTCTACAGAGCTTTTTGTCATAAAAATATCCTAAAAACACAAATTGTGGTGTTCATATTGTACCTTTCCTGGAAACAGAAGCTGTTTGGGGCTTTTTCACAGCATTTTGACATAAATTGTGACACTTTTTTTGTTCTGCTTTCATTTATTTGTTTTGATATTACATGATTGTCACACACTGGACTTTACCTATTTCACATGCTTCTCCTTGTTTTGACTTTTAGTATTTGAACTGTTTAGCCCATCATTTCAATATACACACATATTTTTAAATACAGTCTAAAAAGCACACTGCCTGGAAGGCTTAATACAGTTTTGTCCTGTATTTGCTTCCTGTCTATGCCATGGATTTTTTAATCACTATTAAGCCCCTGGACCAAAACAAGCATCTTTCAGGGAATAAACCCTGGTGGCCTGGAATCGCCCGGCTCAGTGTTCCAACCATAACCTGCCACAAGGACCAGGAAGACTCACACTGAGCACTATTGTTTCAATATATCGTGAATGCAAAACTATAATCTGCAGCATCAGAAATGAACAGAATCAGCCCACTGCAGAATATGCTGCTAAGTTTAAACCATCAAAACTCCATTGTCAGTTTGATGTTCTTTGTGCTTTGTTACATTAATCATCAAAATCATATTATCTCAACAACACATAATCCATACACAAATCAATGAATGCCTGAATAGTAGAGCAACACTTACATTTTGGTTGTCCCCGTCTTTCAAGGCATGACTGTTTAAATCATCATTCTGCAGAGACAAAGATAATTACATCAGAAATCCATCATGTGGAATTCAGAGAAGTCCCAGATAACAAAAGAGGAAGGTTTAAGTCATCAGTTTTCTTTTCAGTTCTGCCACCAGCCTGCACAAATCCTCTGAGCGTTTATTATAAATTCCTGTATCCTAGGGACTGAACAGCATTAAACCAAAGTACACACTAATGAAAAAAGGAATCGACTCTTTGCCATGTTATTCACATCAAATGCTACTTTTTTCTAGGCTGCATAAACGTTACACAGAAGTGACAGCGTGGACAAAGGAGACACCAGATATGAGACTTTACTTCCTTGTAGAACCTTGGGGGGCAGAGCATGTTCAGTGTGTTAGTATTGCTAAAGAGGATGTAATTATTATTTTTACACACAGCAATATTAAATATGCTAAGTTTCAAAATGTTTACAATCAGTTGGGAACATAATGTCAAACAGGAACACCATTCTTCTCCTCATACCTGAGGTGAACTTTGTCCTCTTGACCAGATGAGTTCCTGTTTGTTTTCATATTTAGGTCAAATTCTGTTTTTGTGTTTTCAGCTAATTTTAAAAGGGAGAAAAAAGTTCAAGACACAGCAATTGGAGCCTATTAGCCCCGTCGATTTTACACTGTGTACAAAACATTGTGGAAAGAAAGTCAAATTAAGTCATGCCCGTTGGATTTTGCTTGACTTGCCCAAAGCATTTGTCTACCACATTCAGTGTCCAGTTCTCAGACGAAACCTGCACTCACACCATGACTGGGACTTGGACTCGGGTTAGAGCATTGACAGCATCAGAACCATAGACTGTAAATAAAATGGACAGCGTTGCTCCGACTTTTCCCGTTGTACGGTTTTGAAGCCTAAAAACCCCGTTCCAATGCGCAGCCAGAGTCTGCGCTGTAGAGAATTTCTGTGGTTGCCAGGGTAATTTCTGTGTTGCCACTGTAACAAGCTGCGCCCTAAAGTGTAGTGCCACAAGATCCTATGGAGTTTCCCTCTACGGCAGCTGTCAATGAAAGCAAAACCGGAAGTAAAACACAGTTTTTTTAACTTCTGATAACTAACGAAAAAGAAACTTTTCAGAAAAAAGAGGCCTTGAACACAAAACAGTCAAATAGTAACTACATATCACCACAGCATACGGATGTGAGAAACATTCGTACGACGCGTATTTATTTTTTAAAGCTTGACTGAGTTTTTTGACCTATACTGCAGCCAGCCACCAGGGGGCAGACGCTTTGGTGGAAGCTTCACCTCCAGCCGAGCAAGCTGCACCCCTGATTAGAACTCTAAAGATGGGGAGGAGGACTCAGATTTCTTTTTAGTGTCAGTCTCTGATAGTTTATTCAGTTTTGAGCAAGGGCTGACGTGTGTTCACCTTCATGCATGATGACGTGCCGTCATTCCTTACCATGAATCTTGAGTTTTGGCAAATGCAGGCAAGAGCAGTGCAACATGTGCGATAAGTCAAAGAACCATCAAGGAGAAAATAATGAAAATCTTTAACAGAAATCTATATCATCCAGAAAAATGAGATGCTTCAAGACTAGGATAAAGAATTATGTCAGCAAGCTAACGATAATGCTAGTCTCTTCAGTCACTTATCTGCTGGATCCAAGATGTTTGGACAGTTCAAACAGGCTAAAGATGTTTTTTCTGCAGGTATTTTGAGTTTGTTAGACACCTGCAGTGATCCCACTGGAGCATAAATGATTAGTGTGTCTCTCTGTTGTTACGGCTGTATGTTTCCCTATGTGTCTTCCCTCCCCCTCTTGTCTGTGTCGCCTTTTTCCCTGCAGGTGAATCTATTCAGACAACATCTATTTATTTACCCTGCTGCCTCTCCTTCAGGGGATTTTGTGTGTTTTACATGCTTTGTTAATTAGATCTTTGTCTAATTATTTAATTCCTTGTGTCATATTATAAATCCCTTTAGTTAAGTGTTTCAAGATTCTTTTGGTAAATTATTATTGGTCATGTTGAGGATTGTTGTAAGCCCCACAGTGCCGCCTTAGGGTGGGGCGTATCACCATTGAAAGGGACTCAGTTTGTATTTACACACTACACACAGCGCTGTAACCTCATTGTGTTTCGTGCAAAGACTGTATAAAATATGGACGTAGGATCCGTGACGTCAACCATCTTTTTCTGAAGCGCTGTTTTGAGGCAAATCAACGGCGGCAGCCATATTGCTGCTGTCGAGCGATTGTGATGTAAAGAGGCAGGGTTTGGGCCTCCTAGCCAACAGCTACAGTGTACCAGCCTGTCAATCAAGTCAGCTGTGCCTCTCATTGGAAGACTTGTAATCTCGATATCTTCAAAACTTCCAAGTAGAAAAAAAATTCACCCCCCATACAGTGTGTGCCGATTGAGAAATGAGCTATCAGGACTACACTCGTCTTTTGTACCAGGCTGTAAACATGTTTATTATTTGTTTATATGTGTATGTGGTTTCCGGTACTTCCGGAGCCAGCCTCAAGTAGATCCTCGATGAACTGCAGTTTTTAGAACTTCCGTATTGGACTCATATTTTTAGACCGGAGGTTGCCGCTTGGTTACGTGTGGCTCAGGTCTCTTCCCAACCGCTCAACTTGCAGAACATCTGAGAACTGTATTAGCAGTCAGACAGAGCAAGGTGATTCAGAGGGACAGGTAGTGGAGAGTCTCTCTGGCACATACACCTTGAGCAGCATGTGATGAGGAGTGTGGGTTTGCTTTCTCTTCACTTTTTCTTTTTCCCCTGAGCAGAATATTTATGGCGACATGTTTCAGATTGCTTTTTTTCGTTTAAGTTTGTCATTTAGTTGGGGTTGAAACCCTTTTTTCCCAGGTAAGTTGTATTTTCAGTTAGTTTAGTAGGAGGTGCTGGGAGCGACGGTCCATCATGTGGTTGACTCAGCACTTCTCCATCTTTTGTTCATTGTGGCCTATGTCTCAAGTCCCTTTTCTTTCCCTTTTCTTAATCTGTGAAGCTTTTGCTTCTATAATGCTTGTCGTTTTTTCAACCTTGAATTTTGTGTGGCGAAGATAAGCCAGAACAATTCATTGTTTAAATCTCCAGACATGCCAACAGGATCAGTCAGCATCTCAAGTTGATAAATGAAATGTGGTTTCTACACATCAAAAGGTCAGACAGAGTATTCATTCGAGTTCTCCCTCAGTGACTCAGAGATTTGAAGTCTGGTGCCTCAACTACTTAGCTGTAACACTGGCTTCAGTGGCAGTAGCTGTGGTCAAAGGTTTTATGAAATATAGTGTAAGACAAGCCAACATGGATGTATGTTTGTAATTAAAGTTTCATAAACCATCCTAAACTAAAAAATCTACAACCATGCTATAACTGCATGCAAGGCAGGCTTACATGCTGACAATGTCAATGCAGACGTTGCAATCATTAAATTGTAAAACCATCTTGACAATTGTGTAAAATGTTGTTACCCCATCGTCAAGCTGACTAATTTGACTGAATTAAACTGACAAAGAGGGAAAAAAAACAGATGTTCTGTTAATGACAAGAAAATTTGCATTATTCAAGTAATAAATCATTTGCTTGCATGCTGATCTAATGTGCCATTAGGCTGTAAAAGAAGTCTGAAAATGAAAATGAATGAAAATGAAGTCTGACGAAAGGTTTGCTAACTTGGAACTGGGATCATCCGAGGGGAGCATGAATGCATGCGTGAAGAAGAGTTTGTGTTGACATGCTGAGCCCTAAAATGCCATGTCATCACAGTAATATCAGCAGAGGTGGGGTGCAGTCATTAGACAACATTTGCTGCATTCACGACACTGCATTTTAAAATAAAAAAAGAACAACGTAGGAGGAAATAATCAAGGAAAAAAAATACTTACAGAATAAAAACACAAAAAAGGCTCAGTGCTCCTACGCTTCGAAAGACGGCTCATTTTCAAGTTTCGGAAGCTCAGCCACACCGAACTGAACGGTGTTTGAAGAGCAACCCTTCCTCATCTAACAGAAAACGAACACACTGAAAGCAGCTGGATAGAACCAAATAAAGGCGGAGAAGAAAAGGGACCATTGTTTTCCTCTCAGGTTGTATTTCTATTGAAAGAGGTATTAATGAGCTATGACCTGTGAGCTTGTCAGTCACATGTTCAGCCTGGGCAGCAAACATCTTTGTGAATAGACAATGAGATGAGACTCTCACAGACTTGTTCTGTAAACATGGGAAATATTACATCATAAAGGTATACAGACTGTGGCTTCTGACCGGCAGCTAATGAAGGCATTGGTCCAACAGGCACAAAATCCTGCCCAAGATGCAAAAGCATACTGCTTATGTTTCGACTCTTACGGAATTGTCTGTCACCAAAGTTATAATCAAAATGCACAAAATGCATGTCTTCAGATCTATCCAGCATTGTTATTTTCGGTTGCAGTGCTCTTTAGGCGCATTTGCCTGTTTGATGGTCTGTGAGATTACCAGATAAAATAAAGGCGTGTCTGGTGTCAGGGCAGTGTTTGCAGCATATATCCACTTGCAAGAACAGTCATAATTTATAAACTCAGAGCAAATAGTAATAATGGAAAAACAGACTGTATAAATGTGAAAGTTAAGCCTTATAATATCACCCTCCATCATTAGTGCATGAGAGGTTGCTCTATACTAACACCTTTTCATGAGTCCAGTGCTCAGATGTACTGCAGCCCTGATGTGATCAAACAGAACAGTGTGGAGCTAATGAAAATATATTAACACATAATTCAACTGCATTTAAAGCAGTTTAGGGTCACTTTTAAAAAAACTAGTACAAGGTGTAGTTGTTTTTTTACAATAGCGGTCGGTTGAAACATTGAAAGTGAGTTCTAGTATATTTCATCAATATAATGACAATATATACTCATACATCTTAACTGAAAACCTAAAAGCATTCCTGACTGAGTTTTTCAATAACTGTTGTAACTACGACAATCAAAGACACATTCAGGTGTCAGTCTCCAGTCAACAGGGTCACTTTTTAAACCAAAACACCGGTCAACAAGAATTTCTGTATCTCAATGGAGCAGTGAAGGTACCTATGTCTTGTCCTATGTTAACATTAGCACAAAGCATACAGGCTGTGGAATATCCACAGGAATCAATTGGATTGATCCAGCTTATCAACTGGATTGATAAGCAGAATGGATAATGGCATTAGTATCAATGCAATCCATCAATTCACATCCTAAAAGTAAGTATGTGATTAAGTGAGATAGAATCCTTTCAGGTGAACAAAACTGCTTCAAGTTGGGTTCTTGTCTAGAGAACAGTCTGGGTTCTATTTCACATAACCACCCACTCACTGTACATTATCTCTGACATTACCTGCTCCAGAGCAGGTACGCAAGCATGGTGATTTACCCTGTCGATAAGGGAACCACCCTATAAGAGTCACCTCACACTGAATCCTGCTCTATGGTACAGGCTCTGAATGTGGTAGTAAAAAACAAAAACATAACCAGCAATGAGAAACCAAGAACGCCAGCAAAGCCAGCATGATGGATTTGTCTTTGGACACAGTTAAATCTTATGTGAACACCTAACTGGAGTTAATGTGATGTAATTGTCATTATTCATATATTTATTCTAAACATATTAAAATGATTTTCAAGCATCCTTTCAGTATCTATTGATGCTATTGATTGATTGATCTATTTTTTCAATGGAATGGAAAGAAAAAAAGAAGCAGAATATTTTTTCAAACAGTCAAAAGTTAGTTAGTTACTTCCCACTGACAGATAATCCCTCTGCTCTCATTGGTCTATGAACCAACAAATAATGCTTTTTGTTCAAGCTCTAGTTATGAGGACGTTAGAATAACTTAACTGTGGTTTTACATTGTACAAAAGTTTAATGACCTTTTTATGCCTTCTCTTATGTAAGTTTGACAGTCATTCTTATGGTATCTCTTTATATCATTTAAAGAACACAAACAAGACCCTGATTTCAATTCAATTTTACAACAAATTATTAAACGTCATATAAAATAACAAATTAAATGGCTATTGGCTGTGTAACAGATTTTTTTCTGGTGTTAGTTTCTCGGCAGTCAATCCTAAATACAGGGAACAATCAAACTGTGTCACCCTCGGTAGTTGACATCAGAATAACGCGCCGGTTTTCAATTAATTGATATTCTATTCTTTTAAGCCCAAAATGCTGATCATGTGTTATGTCTTAGCTGAAGTGCAGCCAGGGCCCCAGTTGATGATTACTGTCCAATGCTATCATTGTATCATATCTGGTTAAACTGACGTAAAATCACTCAACCGGAAAAACACGTAACCAGCCCAGGCCTGAGGACGTTTACCTGCAAGCTGAGCTGGACTCAGCTTTTGCGAAGTAATTTGATATTGTTCATCCCATATTTAGCAATGTTTAACATACTGAGCTCATTCTGACCGTTTTCTTAACATTGGTTGGTTGGTTGGTCAGAAATTATATTTATTTTAAATTACTAGGAAATGAATTGCTTCAAAACATTCCTACAACAAATACCCGCATGCAAAATCTAGTTACACCTAATACAGCCTGTTGATTTCTGCTAACGTGCCCTTCTTATGACTGACAAGATACGAAGATTAAACTAGCGATAAAACAATAGATCATGTCACAGACATCTTTAGAGACAACGATAAGGCTGAAAGTTGTCAGATTGGGCGGTTTTGCTTTCCTAAAATTTTGTAGCAATGCCTCATTGATCTTTTGTCTTCACCTTCGTAGTGAAATAGACAAATAACTCTGAGGCTTAGGTGTACCAAGTATGTGACCCTGCCAGTTCAGCACACATGCTGCATCCTTGTCATGGCTGATATCACAACGGTGCCTCAGAGGCGTGAGCCAGTAAATCTTGTGCCTTAGCAGTGTAATAACACGCACAACAACAGTTTACCCAGAGCTGCGTTTCACTATTGATTTTGGAAGGGCCTTAAATTACAATTTCATCCAGCTCCTCCAAGTTAAACTTTGTTCCTCCTGTGCAAACACACATGACACTCCCCACCCACTACTGTAAGCAAACACGCCAATTCATCAGGAGCACAAAATCTCTTACCTGTGTGCTACAGGGAAACAAAACACAGTACTATGAAGGCTTTTCCTACGGCCAGGCTCACTGAATCTACAGAAGCATTCAACATGACAAACCAAGTAAAAGCCAATATTTGCAACAACAAGTCTGAAATGATATGTAGATGTCAGCCTAGGTTTAGAAAGCTGATCTATTCTTTCTCATATTAATTCAACATATGAAAAACAGTCTGTACCTGTAAGCTGTCTTTGGAGACCCCCGCAGAGGGAGGGTCTGGGCTGTAGACCGTCATCATCTCAGGCAGGCCGAGCTCCTCAGGCTCCATACCCCGTGCAGTTCTGTAGTAAGTCTCTGGAGAGCTGTCCTCCTCATACACACTGTTAAAGGACTCCTGAGAGGAAGCCCAGTCTGTGCAGTCTGTAGGCACACTCAGTCTATGCTCACTCCTCCCAGCTCCTCCACTGACTACCTCCCTCCTCAGACCACTCCCACCTCCTCCTGGGCTTCTGGCAGGCTTGACTTGCGGTGAAGATGGGCTGCTGTGGCTGGGGGAGCTGTACTGTTGGAGCTGTGCCCTGGGAGAATTGGGAGCGTACTCTTGTCTTAGGTTCCTGATGTCGGGAACAGAGGAGCTCATCCGGTGGTCCATGCCATGTTCGAGCTGGACTGCTGACTTGCTGGGGCTCGCCTTGTTTCGTCGGAGGTGTGGCATCATTTTCTGCCGGAGATGCCGCAGCACGCCTGGCTTCTTGGAGTCCATGATAGCGGGGAGGGTTACTCTGTGTCTAAGATCTGGACATCACTGACACCTGCAGTAAAACACAGAGGGAGAGGAGTCAAACACTGAGTGCAGATCTGACTGACAATCAGCTGCTATTCATCAACACGTGTCATGATCTCACAACAGTGTGATCAACTTTGTATAATACAGGGCTCATTGTGTGTGTGAGAGTCAGGCCTTTTTAGTATTATATTCACTGCTGGCTGTAAAACAAACTCTATTGGATAATAAAGTGTACCATGAACCTTGAAATACTGTACAATTTGTTTTTTATGACACACTTTTGACACCTTTTATATCCCCTAAAAAGCGAGCTTCATCTTATACACGGGTGCGACTAATACACCTGTAGAAACTGTAGAGAGAAATCAGTTATTGTATTACAGTATATTACTCAGTACACGGCGCTCAAAAAGCGAGTGACCCCTTCGCTGCACAAAGCATGTTGGGTAAATAGTGGGGCAGAGCAGTCAAGTGTTGTAGGTACCAAATGTGCTTGGGTGGTCAGATCGATATAGGTCCTGCGCCTGCTAGCAACATTACATGATATGATTGGCTGGACATTTGTATGATGACGTTTTACATTTTTGATTGGATGTTAATCAAAGACTTTACACATATAGTTTTCATGTCCTTTGTTGAAAAATGAAATCTAAAAACAGTTGTTAATAAAAAATGAAAACAAGTAAAGAACACAGCTAGGGGGAGTTCTCAAATAAATACCTTAAATAAAGAGCATAAATGAAGAGTTTTAGCGGGGGGAGGGTTATATGGGCTATCAACAAAAAGCCAATCATATTGTGTAATGTCACTATCATATCATAACCTCTCCAATATCCAGCCAATCCCCATGATATTGTGTAACTTCACTAGCAGGCGCAGGGCCCAGAGCTAATCTCACCACCCAAGCATATCCAGTACCTACACCGATGCCACTTCAGAACAGCTTTTCTCCCTCATTATGCATTTCAAGAAAACTGTGGTAATACTATTGAGAAAATACAACTAATACTAATTAAACATTTCATTGAAAATAATAAATTTGAGACAAGCTACAAGGCCTGCTGCAAGTCTCAGCGACTTGGTCATGGCATTGGGTCTGTCTGTACTTGCATTTAAATACAACGATAGGCTAGCTCAACTGTATCGTTCAGGTAGCTGGCAGAGAGGCGATGACAGATGCCACCACAAAGTTGTAATTGTAACTTCATTCCAATTTAAACATCAATGTTCCGTGTAATGAGAGTCATATAAAACATGGAGGAAGCTGACTTGACTTCAGTGTATAACATGGCATAATGGTTATGTTGTTATTTTTTTTCTCTTTTTAAAAGACTGATAATAATGTCCTGCATAGTATTTGTTTGCAGCAGTTGTATGCCTAGCTTTTGAGCTGGTTCTCCTCCTAGTTTCTCAACAAAGCTTACCGGGCTCCCCTGTGGGTAATACGTTTACCATTAACAAGCACGTTATGCATCCTCACTTCAAAGAAAAAAGAAAATCCCCTCAATTTTACAGCAGCCACAGGTTGAAAATTAATACTGCTAGTTGTTTTCTCACGGCCCCTCCTCAGGAACAACTTTCATACATTGTATCTGTGTTAAAACACAATACAAGCTTAAAGCTTCTGATTGTAGTCACATAGAAAACATCTGTTCAGAGAGAGGGACTTCGAATGTCAACACTATCCCTCCCAACCAGTTTTCCTCTTAGACCCCCAATACAGATTGGCGTGTGCAGTCATGATAGTGCCGGATTCATAACCAGTCGAAGGATGTAGTGGGGGCCGTCCCTTAACCAATCAGGACGGAGGATTGGAGATTAGCTATGGTTGGTCCATCATAACGGGAACGAGGGGAATAATAACATTGCTTGATACAAAGGCATTGGAAAACAGAGATTTCGCATTAATCTCAAATTACTCCACTTACCGATGAGTACCGATGGGTATTATGACCTTTTCTCCAAACCCAGCAGAAAAAAAGCAAAGTTTTTTACACCATTCCTACCAACAGCAGCTTTAAAGGTTCATCTACTCTCCCTAAAGTTTCACCATCATCTCTAGTTACTTTATGACGCAGTTCATTTGAAACAAATGAAGTCCACACATTCGCAGATGATACTTGTTTATCATTTACAACAAAATATAATCAGAAGACAATTTGGATAAAAACAAGACTCCTCCTCCACTTCATGCATTTAATCTCAGTTCATGAAAAACAGAAGGAAAAAGCATGCCTACATCATTAAAGTCTTATTCAAAGACTTTTTTTATTTACTGTTTCTTTGTTTGGACCAAGCGGCAACCTTGGGTCTAAAAATATGAGTCCAATGCGGAAGTGTTAAAAACTGCAGATCATTGAGGATCTGCTTGAGTCTGGCTCCAATTCAAAGAAGCCGATGTTTACAGCAGAAATGATCATGTTTACAGCCTGGTACAAAAGACGAGTGTAGTCTGGATAGCTAATTTTTCGATCGTCACAACCTGTAGGGGGTTGAATTCTTTTCTAACGCGGCAATTTCGAAGATATTGAGATTACGAGTTCTCCAATGAGAGGCACAGCTGACTCGATTGACAGGCAGGAACACTGTAGCTTTTGGCTAGGAGGCTCAAAGCCCGCCTCTTTACGTCACAATCACTCAACAGCAGCAATATTGCTGCTGTCGATGATTGGCCTCAAAACAGCGCTTCAGAAACAGATGGGTGACAACACGGACACTACGTCCATATTTTATACAGTCTATGGTTTGGGAACAAGAACAAGAGATAAATAAAACTCATATTCCAGTTGGAGGAGACGTGTTTTAGCTGGAGGTTAAATTAACATTACATTTTAAAGTGTTAATAATTATTCTTAAAAGACAATAGCCGTTTTATCTAGAAGTGTGGATGATAGCAGTAAATAACTAATCACATAAAACTGCAGTGCATTATACTGTAAATTTAATTTCATATACTGTATAGTTTTAACTGAGTCACCTATCATTCAACAACAGGTTAACCACAGCACAGTCACTCCTCTTACATCAAACTGGATCTCTTTCCAGTGAAACGAGTAAACAGCTGATAATAACGCAGTCTGTGCTTGTTGTGATGTGTCACTAATGCTTCAAGCTGTCATCTCTCTAAGTGATCACTGCAGTACAAACAGCAGTGATACCTGCTCAGAGCTAATGCTGCTGCTTCTCACAAAACCTGATTTTGTATAGCAACAGCCCCATAAGCCTCTTACTGGCCTTGTTTGTATTGTGTGAGCAATGAGCAATGACCTGCCATGTTATCAGCTGGTTAGGGGAAGTGGAGGAAGGGGAGGGGGAGGTGACAGATCAAGGAACAAGACAAGAGCCTGTGTTTACAAAACCAGCAGACATGATGAGTGATGTTAAAGACTGAAAGTGAGTATAGAGTTTGATATGGATAGTCGAGGTATTTCAAATGTTACACTGATAATAGATTCTGATACAGCATAGCAACAGATTTAACTGCTACATGCTGTTTTCCCCAAAGGAACAGGTCGAGCTGAAGTAAATGAAGCAGTTTAGCTACATTCACTTCAACGTGACAGTTTCTAGTTCAAAGAAAATGCATGAAGTGGTGACTCAGATTCCTGTAGCCCAGATTCAAAACTCTCTAGCCTGACCCAAATACTAGGATTAGATAGAGGATCACTAAAAAATGGAGGGAGACAGCAGGCAGAGGGAAAGACCACTCAGAGGTCTAGCAGCTGATCTTTCTATTAAAGTTTGTATTCAAAACTGCTCATATCAATACTTTGACAGTAAAAATTAAGCAAAAAAAACGTCTGCAGTTATTCAAGTGGTGATGGGCCATGCCTCTGATGAATCCATAGACTGTATAAATAATAAACATAGTATCCGTGACGTCACCCATCTGTTCCTAAGTGCTGTTTTGAAGCCAATCGACAGCGGCAGCCATATTGGAAATGCGGACCTCCACCAGGCATAGTGTGACGTAAAGAGGCGGAGTTTGAGCCTCCTAGCCAACAGATATGTGTTCCCGTCAAGTCAGTCAAGTCAGTCATGTCCTTATTTAGGCAAAAACTCGGAATCTTAATATCTTCTGAACTGTCGCCTTAGAAAAAAATTCCCCCCCATACAGTGTGTGCCGATAGAGAAATTAGCTTCGTAGGGCCAATCCGTTCTTTGATCCAGGATGTAAACATGTTTATTAATGTTGTAAAGATCGTCTTTTTTGAATTGGTGTCTATGTGGTTTCCGGTGTTTCTGCAGCCAGCCTCAAGCGGATTCACGATGAACTGCAGTTTATAACACTTCCGCATGGGCTTAATATTTTGAGACGGGAGGTTGCCGCTTGGATGAATCGCACAATGAGGACTGGGAAACAGGAAACAGTAAGACAGCCTCTGGACAAGTCAGATACAATCATTTACCAGTCTTAAAAAAACAAAATCAAGTTTTCTAGGCTTCTCCAAAGCAGAAGCTTAAAACAGGGTGCCCTGTGCTGTCACTGTGGATTTATTATAGCTGTACATTAGCTACTACTCTTATATTTGAGTGAAAGTAGCATACTCTGGTAACTTCTTCTAACGTTATGTTGTGATGACACAAGCAAAAACGTGGCCAGTACGCCCTTGTCTTGATAAGGGCCGACATGTCTGCATCCGTTATTCCTTTAATTGCAGCACTAAAGCATCTTCTAAGGAAAGACATTGAGACGGACCACGGAGTGAAAACAATGAAAAGTACACTCTTAGAGTCTGTCAGCACACGTTTCACTGAGATCTATTCGGATCCTCTGCACTTCATCCCGACTGTACTTGATCTGCGTTATAAAGATCATTACTTGGATGTGTAAATAAAGCAGTGCGCACAAGAAATGATCCAGGCTGTGATGGATGCAGAGAACCGGCCTTGAGACGGAGAAGCGCACAGTACAGGAAGGAGAACAGAGCGCAGAAAAAAGGACTCGTCTCTGATCCAGATGAGGGGCATGTACCCTCGTCATCTGATATGTTCAATGATATCCTTGATTTTAGTGAGGTTAGTACACAGTCATAGCCATAAATGCAATGGTAGGGGAGACCGGGGACAGTTGTAACATTTTTTTACATTTCTGTCTATAACTTTGAGCTCTTTTAACCCAGTGTGTTCAAACTGCTATACAAACTAGCTTCAAGTGTCTGCTAATAAATGGCCTAGAAAACGCCTGTGCAACACAAACAGAAAATGCATGGCTTAATCTCAAATCCAAGGAGTGAAATGTTACAACTGTCCCTGTCTCCCTACTAATAATTGGCATAATAATTTATTTCGGTTTTGGGTTTTCGGCCTTGGTTTCCTCATTTTCGGTTTTCAGCCAAGAATTTTAATTTCGGTGCATCCCTAATTTTCAGAGCACAAGACTTTAGATAAGTGGTTAATGACTGACCAGTGACTAGCAGAGAGAGAAGACCAGAGGAGGAAAACAGGGAGGGAGGCTGAAAGACACGAGGAGCTGAATGAAAGAGACTTCAACCAAAGTGGAGAAAACAAACACAAGGCAGTATTGGACACAGTTAAAGGATAGGTTCAGTGAAACGATAAAGGCAACAGACTTCAGAAGTTAAAGATTGGAAGACCTTAACAATTGAACTTCAATGTTGATTTAACCCACAGGTAAGCTGATAACAATAGACTGCTGCCATGGAAGCCTTCCAAGCAAGGAATCTGAATAAATGACTTATTTCAAAATCAGAAAAGTAATGTTTAATTCAACATCTCAGGTCAGCTTGTTTGTATCTGTAGTTGGATACTGTATAGTGAGCAAGTGGTTGTAGAGGAGCACTTACTTATAACCAACAGAAACAGTCAAGGCAGTTACATAATCATTTGAGCTCAGTTCCACAGTGACCAGTTTATCCAGCCCAATGAGCACCGGTCTGAAGGACCAGGGCACAGGAGTTTACTTTAACACTAATGCAGTTTTGGTCACAGCAGAAAAACCAGTTCATCTGCATGACTGTGTACTGGGATAGTAGCCTTCATCTCTTCTTTTGTCATTGCATTTTATTGTCAGGGTGTTTCACTTCATGGGCTCATGTCAGAGCATCTTAAAACGTTTAGTCTTAGACCAACAACTTAGTCAGTAACAGGAGCAACAAAAATAAATCTATGCATAATTTAATGGGGCTTTGGAAATGGATGTAATATGTAAAGGTCAAGTAAAGTACCACGGCAACTCAGCAAATCTATCCAACCACCTACTAAGGCGCCATGGGATTTCACACAACGCCGGCCATTCAGGCACCTCTTGCAGTGTTCCCGCTGTAGCAGCAGCGCAAGGTAACGTCAGCTCTGCAGAGGCCTCGGCTCGGGCCAAAAAAATCACGGCAACAACAGAAATCTAGGACTGTCCAGTATCAAGGTATTTATTTCAGTCACACTGGTTGAATTTTTGGCTAAAAAGTTACTGAATCTATTTCGAGTCACTGAATCGTTTCGGATCGGATCTAATAAATGAACCAATATCGTCCTTTAATCGTATCAGCAATCACAAATCATTATACAAATCGAATCGTTGTTAAAAAGAATCATTACACCCCTAGGAGTTAATGTTTATTCCAGTGTGTGTATGCTTGACTGCAGCACTTGAGCATATTTATGTCATTCAGACATTTATCAGTACACCGGAGCTCTCATCATGTCACTGGGGCTGTGATGGGTAATGTTAAACTGATTCGTCTGTTCACTTTTTGAAAGCTAACTAATGGTAATAAATCAGAGTTTATAAAGCTAATTGTTTTACATAGCTACAAATTAATACATGAACTAATCACTCTGCATCCTGCAAAACACTGTCTTGATCAAAGATTAGATTCCACTACAAATGCATCTTTACAATAGTGTGTGATAGTGCTCATGGGATATGTAGTCTTCATCCCAAGAAACACTGCTGATTTTAATTAGAGGGGTCACCAGAATCAACACACGTAAACTCCTCATAGTGCCTTTAAATGTTTGCTACAATAATTAGAAAGGACAAGAGATGATATTACAGAGTAGGCTGTAGTCATGTTCCCAAAAACACTTTAGTACTGGTATACTACCGAACAGCGCTCTGGTGTTCTCATCAAATTGAGATCCAGGCTACAACTCAGTGAGTGGGTCTTCTTGGTGATTCTGACTGACAATCAAGCCATTCAGTAAGCTTTTCACCTAGACTCATTTTAATTGTGTTCTTTTATGCTTGTCTGAATGTTTCCAATGCTTTTAATGTTTTAATGTAAAGCACATTGAGTTACCCTTGTGTATGAAATGCGCTATACAAATAAAGTTGCCTTGCCTCCAAAGGTACAATCTGAGTGCACAGATTTTACAGCTGGCCAGGTGTGGAAAGACCAGCCTTGGATAAAGTCTTATGTGACTTCACCAAACTTTTATTCTCAAAGAGTCAGCCTGTTGGGGTCTAAATGATCAAGTGTGTCTCTATTTTAGTAGACAGCCCACTCTGTGGACACATGAAGGCTGTGGAGCTGAGTCAGCCAGGTTACGGGAAACTCCAGAAGCCCCTCTGCAGACAACCTTGTAAAGACACTCATCTCACATAACGTTTTGGAATAAATCAAGATGAAAAGTAAAGCAAAAACAAAAGTAAAAAACCATGCCTGATCAGTCAGATCAAATCACACTAATATCACCTATACAAGCCACCAAACCACGACACAACGGATGAAGGTCAAAAGATCAGCATCAAAAGATGTTTCTTTAAGATAATGAAGGGCGATGTTTCAGGAAAATAAAAAATAACAAAGTCCATAAGTGCTTTAAGAGAAGTAAAAATCTGTTGATGAGAGTCGAAGGACATTTAGGCTTAATAGTTCTAAAGCATAGTCCAAGCTTGCTGTCAACCAATGCGTGAGCAATCAACTCCCACTGCTCTCGTGATAGTTTAAGCCATACATAGCAACTTTTGTATTTGCACAACTACTCTCCACAAAACATTTCTATTTGCACGTTTTTTGTTCTCTTTTTTTATTTTACCTAAGTTATCTTAATTTATTTTGATTGTATTTTATATTATTATTATGATTGTTCTTTTAAACCTGTCGGTCTTTACGGGTTGTCACTGTAGATATTATGTATATATACAGTACAGGCCAAAAGTTTGGACACACCTTCTCATTCAATGCGTTTTCTTTATTTTCATGACTATTTACATTGTAGATTCTCACTGAAGGCATCAAAACTATGAATGAACACATGGAGTTATGTACTTAACAAAAAAAGGTGAAATAACTGAAAACATGTTTTATATTCTAGTTTCTTCAAAATAGCCACCCTTTGCTCTGATTACTGCTTTGCACACTCTTGGCATTCTCTCGATGAGCTTCAAGAGGTAGTCACCTGAAATGGTTTTCCAACAGTCTTGAAGGAGTTCCCAGAGGTGCTTAGCACTTGTTAGCCCCTTTGCCTTCACTCTGCGGTCCAGCTCACCCCAAACCATCTCGATTGGGTTCAGGTCCGGTGACTGTGGAGGCCAGGTCATCTGCCGCAGCACTCCATCACTCTCCTTCTTGGTCAAATGGCCCTTACACAGCCTGGAGGTGTGTTTGGGGTCATTGTCCTGTTGAAAAATAAATGATCGTCCAACTAAACGCAAACCGGATGGGATGGCATGTCGCTGCAGGATGCTGTGGTAGCCATGCTGGTTCAGTGTGCCTTCAATTTTGAATAAATCCCCAACAGTGTCACCAGCAAAACACCCCCACACCATCACACCTCCTCCTCCATGCTTCACAGTGGGAACCAGGCATGTGGAATCCATCCGTTCACCTTTTCTGCGTCTCACAAAGACACGGCGGTTGGAACCAAAGATCTCAAATTTGGACTCATCAGACCAAAGCACAGATTTCCACTGGTCTAATGTCCATTCCTTGTGTTTCTATGCCCAAACAAATCTCTTCTGCTTGTTGCCTCTCCTTAGCAGCGGTTTCCTAGCAGCTATTTGGCCATGAAGGCCTGATTCGCGCAGTCTCCTCTTAACAGTTGTTGTAGAGATGGGTCTGCTGCTAGAACTCTGTGTGGCATTCATCTGGTCTCTGATCTGAGCTGCTGTTAACTTGCGATTTCTGAGGCTGATGACTCGGATGAACTTATCCTCAGAAGCAGAGGTGACTCTTGGTCTTCCTTTCCTGGGTCGGTCCTCATGTGTGCCAGTTTCGTTGTAGCGCTTGATGGTTATTGTGACTCCACTTGGGGACACATTTAAAGTTTTTGCAATTTTCCGGACTGACTGACCTTCATTTCTTAAAGTAATGATGGCCACTCATTTTTCTTCAGTTAGCTGATTGGTTCTTGCCATAATATGAATTTTAACAGTTGTCCAATAGGGCTGTCGGCTGTGTATTAACCTGACTTCTGCACAACACAACTGATGGTCCCAACCCCTTTGATAAAGCAAGAAATTCCACTAATTAACCCTGATAAGGCACACCTGTGAAGTGGAAACCATTTCAGGTGACTACCTCTTGAAGCTCATCGAGAGAATGCCAAGAGTGTGCAAAGCAGTAATCAGCGCAAAGGGTGGCTATTTTGAAGAAACTAGAATATAAAACATGTTTTCAGTTATTTCAACTTTTTTTGTTAAGTACATAACTCCACGTGTTCATTTATAGTTTTGATGCCTTCAGTGAGAATCTACAATGTAAATAGTCATGAAAATAAAGAAAACGCATTGAATGAGAAGGTGTGTCCAAACTTTTGGCCTGTACTGTATGTGTATGTTTCTACTAGTCTGTCTCACTGTACAACAGGTTTGCTGGAGGGAGAGGTAGAGGGGGAGGGAGGGTATGTTCCTGTTCATGTATGTTTAAGTAAAACAAAAATCATTGTACGAAACTACACTGTTATTTCTACCTGCTTTTTGAAAAATAAAAATTATAGAAAATAAATAAATAGTTCGGAAGCATGTAAAATGAAAGGGACATACACACAGGTTCACAGAAACTACAAATACAAAAACTCTATTATAATGTTACAGCACTCTTAAAGGTATGATGCTGACATGTTAGGAATGTTATGTTATAAGTTAGACAGCTAAAATATCTGGGAAAGTATGTGTACTGGTATTTTTGTGTGTTTTAATCTGTCTTATTTTCCAACTCTGCCTGAAGAAAGCATAGTCCGGGATACGCTGTGTTGTCTGAGGTGAGAATTGTGAATTTACACTTGCCTGAAAATAGATACATCCTGTTACATTAAACATTACTGGTTGTATTTATTTCATTCATTTGAATGTTTCTTGTGAACAGTAAGCCTCAGCAGTTGTTATTACAGCAGCTGGAGCAGGCTGACACATGTACAGTCGCCTGCTAGAAAAACAAGCACACATCTCTGCCATCACTCCAAAATGAGGTCGCCATCATTTCAGACAAACAAATACAGTGATTTTACAAACGCCAGTCAGAATAGGAAAACAGGATGATGGTGTTTTCAAACGATACTGGGTTAATCCGTTGTTAAACATGGAAGCACTTTTGATGACTGGATCCTTTAAATATTACAGCTCTGCTTTATGACCACGCTGCTAAAAGGAGAGAACACATCAGTCATGTTACACTGTCACCCCTACACATTCATATCAACCACATTTTCTGCACATCAAAGGGAACAGCATGTTGACATTTTTAATTCCAAATACACATTTTCTCACACTGCTTAGTTATACTGACTTTACATGTGTTTGGAATTTTGTTTCTCGATTGGTGAGTCAAGTTGTGCAACCACACAACAGCTCTGTCTGAACAAGAGGAGGGGAAGCTATTTCCTGAAACTGTTTCACACTTTGCGGTTCCCACACTTTGATATGGGGCAAGACTTTTACTGCAGAAAGAACGCAACTAAAAATAAAATAAAGCTACAGAAGAAGAAACAAAGGATCTCAAGTTCCCCTGGATATGAAACATTTAGTGGTGAGGTTAGTGATTAAAAGCTTTGATATAGACTATGGCAACTCATACATGGTTATTAAACCTCACATGTTGGCATGTATTGAAGAAATACACTTTTCAGACTGACCACCTTTAAGAATTTCCAAATTTCCTGCAGTTTAGTAAGAAGTGTCCAATTAGGCTATAGCCTAGATTAAAGTCCATCTGTGTAAGAAACCTCTCTCCTCCTATGCATCTAGTGTTTTCTCAGTGACCCGTTGCTCCCTGAGAATGGGATGCACCAAACTCCATTAATAAATCTAGAAAATGAATGTCATCCCGCTTAAAGTAAAATAAAAGCTATAATATCATACTCTCAAATCCTACACTGGGTGACACAGTGCCATTTTTTCAATTCGGCATGCAAAAGACACTATGTTTACGACAATAAAAGACAATAATACACAGGCACCTTCACCTATCCGCCAAAAGAAGCATTCCCGAGCAGGAAGAGGGCTCACCTGAGCAGCCCCACCTTACGAACCCCCACAGGTAACTCACGTCATGCTTACCTATTTCATAAAAAGAAGCTGATAAACAATGCTTTTACCTTCCGTGGACGTTAAGAACCTCCAAACGACCGGTTTTTATTCATCTCATGACCGCAAGATAGTGTGCTAAAGTAGCCGGAGGTAACAGCTCAAAGCATGCACCGTAATGTGAGGCTCCTTCAAACTTCCTCCTGTCTCTGAGCATCAAATATCACACACAGACACAGACACACACACACACACACACACACACAGTTGTTTAGAGCAAGACCTTCAAAATAAAAGCCCTGCCAGACAGACAGTGCGTTCGCGTGCTATAGTGACGACCCAATTTCAAAAACAGCTTTTAACAGAGATATAACCTACATGGTTAAATGGAGGGAACATTTGCACAACTATACTATTAACTGTTAATTATATTTATTGTCATTACTGTTATTATTACTGTTAATTTCATTTTTAATTATATTGCTCTAACCACTCTTCTTTCCCTCTCTCTTCCTCTGTTTGTGTGTTATTTATTTAATTCTCTCTTTGTTTTCCTCATGTTCTGTTGTGAAGCACTTTGGATCAACTGTGTTGTGTGTAAAGTGCTATATAAATAAAGTTGATTTGATTTGATACAGATAACAGAACGTTGTTGTTTTTTGCGGTAAAATAGTCAACTGCAGAGGTGTGTGTTTGATTTATTCCATGTAGTCACAGTGCCAATAAAATGAAGTACAAATTCTAGCTTCACAGGATACCAAACTAGGCCGACTTACCTCACCCTGTTTCCTTGTCTCACGCATAGCCTACAATGAAGCTCGAGCTTCGGTGCAAATATGTGTTTTCTCTCCACGTGGATGGAGCTGTGTTTACATCCATGACAGACGCATTCGCTGCGTCATGGCATGATCCACACGTAGGCTTTGCACACCCTTGACATCCCTGGATGAACTTCCCTGACAGTGATAGTCTTTGCTGTCTGCTACAGAGAAAATACGTTTGACCTGATTATATTGAAAGTGCATTACAGTCATCCACTATCACTGTTACTATGATGACCACTGACCAGCCTACTTTACATTCACTGTTTATATACTAGGAGTAGGTGATCCACTCTATATTATCCTTTGTTTTGAACAAGATCCCTTGATTACCAAATGTAAGCATATGTGTATGTGTGTTTATATATGTGGGCATATATTTTTATATACATTATTTTCTCTCACTGACTTTTCTTACTTATAAATGTATATTTCTTTCTTTTTTCTTTGCTCTAACATTATTTGTTATATACTGTCTAACTTTGTTTAGTTAATTTGTCCTTATTTGTTATTTTAGGACATAAGCTATGACCATCTGACATTTAGTAAAGATCCCAATAAAACAACTGAAATCTAACTAACACCATATCATGAGAGTACAGGTAAATAAAATGTATGAATGCATGTTCAGTTTTTTGTACATGGAGTTTTAAAGCTGAGGAGCGGCTCATCAGGTGATGTAAATATTCTTTAGTGAAGTAAAACGTCAAAGAAAGAGCTTCCAGAGTACCTGTTCATAGTCATAAGGTCACAACATCAACACACAACATACCTGATGAAAATTAATTTTTGTTACATTCCAAAACACCACATTTTGAAATGTCCTCTCTTGTTGTCTCAAAAGAAGAATGGGGATAAATATATTAAAAAGAAATAAGCTTTAGGCTATAATTTCATATTTTGTTAGATGGAACAGTCATTTATGTACATTTTGTAAAATCTAAAATATATTACTGTTATGAAAGTTTCAACACAATATTTATATAACATAAGAAAAAAACAAATTTTAGTTAAATACATTTTTGATCACTCAAAAGCAATCCATGTGTGTTACCAAAAAAATGATTTATTTTATAATACTGCTGGAAAAATCCCACTTACATAATTCAACATTTTAAAATACTATATACATTTTTAGACTCATCCTTTCTCTTTTTTTTAAAGAATAGTACAATATAATCTTCCTGCTTAAATCCTCACTGTTGTTCAGCTAAGTTGAATGTTACTGAATGTTGATTCAACTCTTTGCTTACTAATTTGTGGACATAGTCAGTGGTGTTGTCAGTATACTTTGTAGTCAGCCTAGTATACTGGAAAGTTCCTTGTTATACATTTTTCCCACATTATTTTAGGCTATACCTGTGCTAACTTCCACAGCACTGGTAAAAGAACGCTGCAAACTCATCCCATGTGATATATTTTGGAGTCTTGTCAGTTTGAATTTTGTATTTTATTTGCCCAAATTGAAGTAGAGACTCTGATACCCTGCAAACTGTTACAGATTTTGGGAGGATCATGTAATTCTTTTGTTAGTATTGTGAAAGAGATAATGAATAGTGAATAGGTTATGCACTTTTGTATCCTGAGGGGGTGAGTAGGACTCCTACAAGAAGGGGAAGGGGTCCTGTCCTACATATTAGGGGGATTATTACACTTCATCTTATTTGCTTATATGCTTATTTGTTATAATTCACCTCAAACTGACCATTTCCACGTCTAATGTAACATTATACAAGGTGAACAGGACTTGTGCAGGAATGTTTATGCTGACATTTCTGTCCTCATTCAGCTCTTCCCCCTACACGAGACCCCTCCACTTCACGTCAGGGTCCTGCTCACCCTGTCAGGATTCTAATTTTCATACCCACCTTTTCAGTTAACATAATCCCCTAAGTATTTCCTGACTCTCAAGGCCAACCTGAGATGGAAACTTTGCAAACACAATGCGTACAAATGTAGATTAATAGAAACACCTTTGACACAGTTTAAAAAAAAAAAAAGAACTGGTGAAACTTCCTGGGCTCCTTTATTCAGACTGATTTAATATGACCTGTCTTAACATGTTGTCCTTGGCATCACTTATTGTTATTTCCATTGTATTATTGAACACATTGTAATATATTTCCATGTAAAGCTGAATGAAACTGACAAAATAGCCCTTTAAATTGTGTCCATCAAAACTCTAAATAATGCTGCAAGGTTTCACTGAGCTGTCTTTTGTGGCTCATGATAATCTAATCCTTTTATCAGGCAGCTGTTTGCTCTCATCATTACCATTCACCTTGGAGCTTTTAATCCCTCCACCCTACAGTCCTCCACCTTACAGTGACGTGAGTGAGCGAACCAGGCCTTGGCATGCAGAAGGTTGTTTCTCTTCTAAGAACACACTATTTTGAATGAGTGATCAGAGTGTTTTATTCAGAATACCTACTACTATACTGAGTAATTGAATAAAGACAGATAAGTTACAAAGGCCATTAATTACCATTTAAGAGCAGTTCAGTTTGACTTACATTAATTATTTCACCTTTATCACAGACATGATGCATTATTTGAAATTATTGTAATTGATGCTTATTTTGTATCCATGGTGCTTGCTTTAAAGCTCTGTTGAGGCATGTTCAGTTTGTAGTGACTTTAGCACCCTCTGTGGACACAGCAGTGCCTCTTATCTCTCTGCTGACTTTGTCCTGTACATGAGTAAGTAGTGCTCCTGATTAAAAAGTCAATACATTGTCATTTTACAGTGAAATGTGTTCCTAACTGTAAATATAGAAATCACTAATGTTTCCTGCTGATAGTCTTGTTTGCCTTTTTAGATAAACCAATGAAAAACTCCTCACAGGGGCTTTAACAAAAACACAGGGCTCCCTCTCCTGTAATAGTCACAATTATTTTTCATTCATGCAGCAGTTCATTGGGCAGGCCACAACCAGAGAGAACCTCTTACATTTCATGCCAGGCTTTATACAGGTGATATCTGATTTAATATAATCTCAGTAAACTATATCGATTCTGTCTCCAGGTAAAATATTGTTACTTAATGTCCTTAACAATCAGATCCAGTCAATACAGGTACTATTGCCATTTGCCTCTTTAATGTAGTATAAAGCCAAATAGTCAGAGCAGCCATTTTCTTTTTTTTTCTTTTTAATTTATCAGTCATTTTTTCATTTCCAAGAACCATAAAGTTGATACCTGTGAAGCCAAAACTACATTTTCTTTCCATCTCTGCCCCTTGGGAAACCTTTTATTAAGGTTGGGCTCATTGAAATGAAGCATCTGAAGTATTCTGATACAAGACTCCTGTACAGTGCAGTACAGTTATTTTTTTGTCCAATAAAAGATGCTCTCTTTCTTCTGCTGAAAAGGTGCACCAGGAGTGTGAATAAAACGTTATCTCAGCTTTTTTTTTTTTACATTCCACACTATTTACTTTTTTTTTATTTGACAGGGACAAATGCATGCAACATTATCTCATAAAGTATACAACATAGATGCCATGCATACAAGTATCTAGCCATGGCTAATTTGCAAACCATGTCCTTGGTTAGGCTTCTATAAGCTTAAAGTATTGAATTTGAAATACTACAAACATTAAAACATACAATAGGATCAATGTGTGCAATCCAATGTAAGACTTCAACTGAAATAGAGACCATCATAAAATAAAGAAAAACAAACAGTGACCTCATTTTAAAATATGCACAAGGTAAACATATGTTTGGTTTTGTTCCATGATTTTAAACTGCAAAGTTAGTCTTCACAGACTTGCTTCAGTTTAAGCCATTTCTTTATACGTGTGGTAAAAACCTCAAGTCCTGTCAGTTTCTTAATTTCAGACGGTAATGCATTTCATAGTTTTACACCTCTCACTGAGGTGATTGACTGAATGTTTTTTACATTTCTGGTGCAAGGTTGTTCACTAGTGCTCAAAAAACTAGTTTTATGAATGAGAAATGGACAAAACTGTCATAGCCCAGTAAACTGTATTCCTGTAGAATGAGGATATTTTAAGTTTAAGTTTGATTTGACAGTTTTGCACACTCTATAAACTGGAATCTAAATGAACACCTAAGGATTTAAATTCATACTTCATTAATCTCCCTCTCCCTCTTCTTATGAACATGACTCATTATTCAGAATCACAATTCCTATCCACATCCATAACCAACTTTCAGTGGAACCACTGTGTGTGTACACATGCAGCTATTGCACTCCTCTAACATAACATGTATTTGTAACTTCCACTTACCTCAATGTTTAATTTCCTCAAGCCTCCTCATGAGCACTCCTATACAAGCAGTCACTGATCCACTGTGAAAACTCAGGTCAAAACCAGCCAGTCTGAAAAAGCAGTGTTTCTTTGTAGATATTTCTATCAACTGTCATCCAATACTGACCTCTTCATAAACATTTAATCCAAAAACACATTAAAATATTGATCGTCTTGTTCTTTTTTTGTATATTTTGTCCTCTAGTAAATAAATTGTTTGCATTCACAGGTGCTCACTTTGAACACTAGATGGTGCGATTGGGCTGCTGTGTGGGATTAGGTTAGAGGTTTAGATGAATGAAGTTGGTTAGCATAGGTGGAAGGTTCACACAGCTCTTACTGTAATCAACGTTATCTCAGCGGTGAACAGCAGTGGACAGTCTGGGTTTTTTTGTCATCAATGTCATCTCAAAAACTTGCACGTCACACCATGTTAATTAGTTTTGGACATGTGTGTTTCCTATGCCAGTGATTACAAGGACAAATAAGGACATCAGCTGGAGACAGCAGTCTCCTTGGAAATAAATACATCTCTCAGTAGCTCTAAATATAATCAGTTTAATTCTTATTCAGTCTGCTTCTGTGGAAATGTTTCATTGATAATGACTATCACTTTATGCCTTACTAATTTTGAATTCTTGTCATCTGTGCAGCAGGTAGGACACTAAGAGAGGTACCACCTTCTCCACAAGGGGTCACAAAAATCCACACATTAATGTTCTTCACCGCTGCTTTAAACAGAATATCTTAATTTAATCTCAGATACACACGAAATATTTTTACAAACCAGGTTTTTTTTTTCTTTGGTTACAGTGCAGCTACAGTTTTCAAAGCTGAATTAATTGTTTTCACATAGGATATGTTTTAGTTAAATTCTAAAGAGCTGGTTTGTTTTGCTTATTGTAATCTTATAGTTTTAATTGTTGTCAATTTAAGATACCTTGACGCTTGTAACGGAGTTCTTGTTAGTCTCCGCCATTGGAGTATTGGGCTCAGGAATTGTGATAACATTTTATGTTGTACAGACAGCCAATGAAATTTAACAGTTGCATAGTTAAATATTATGACTGATACAATAATAAGGCAGAGAAGTTGTAGTTTAAGTCCTTTATTTTGTTCTGCAGTTAATTGTGTGTTTCCTGCAGGCAGTCTATGGGGAACAGATAGTGTTCAGTGATAGAGCTCAGGATATTCTGTGTTCCATTCAAGTATTTAACTGTGCAAAATGAATTGATGTATGTGCGAGTAAAAATGGACAAACACTTACCTGTACCTCTTTGTGACCGCTCCCAGGGTGCACAAGCAAAAGAGTCCCAGGGGAAACAAACAGCCTCTTTATGGTGCTGGGAGGGTTCCATCAGATTGATACATATAGGGGGTGGTTAGTGCCCGAGGGTTTGTAACTTATATTTCCCCGTAAATTAGTTCTGAAGGAAAATATGAGTTAATGGAACTAACACATATGTAGGTAGAAGTGTGGGTAGATTAATATTATGTATATTTTAGGCTTCTGGGGAGATTTTTATAGGGTTCATATGTCAAGCACCCCTGCACATGGTAGCAACCAATTGGAGAGGGTATTTATGTAAGCCCTTTGTCTCTGAGGGAGGTTAGTCTGTCTGGTGCATGTGGCTATGTACGTGGTGTTTTTAGTGTTGGTGTTACTGTTCACTGTAAATAAATGGGTTTGCTCAATCTCCTGCCTTTCCCTCCTTGTATACAGTGTATATGGTTGTGACAATGTTGTGCGTGAACACGCAAACATGAACGCATTGATCTTTTGGTGAATGGGGAACTGAACCGCTCTGTTTACAGAGCATAAACGGGAACGGATGCAGAGAACAACCGCTCACATTGCGGGTGGATCCAAGAGGTATAAAGGGTTTCCGAGAGATACAGAGTGCTGTGTTTACTGTAGCCAAAGTCAGTTTTACGGCAACAGACAGGCATTCAGCATGGCTTATGCGGCTAGTAGTCAAGATGTAGTTAGTGATGCCTGTGAAGCAGCTGTTGTGAACATTTGAACAAGTTTCATGAATGCATCAGGACAGACCCCAACGGGCTGATATGGTTTTAGAGAGGTGTACCTTTTGAGAAGGGGGAATAGTTCACTTAAGTTTTTGTTTGTTCAGTGTTTCTTTTCCCTTAACTCTCCTATATTAGGGGATTGTCCCTGTGGCGTTAAAGTCAGATTCTTTTACCAAATATTCAGCTAACAGATAGTAGAGTTAGATGCGTGTTTCAAAGTTTTCATAGCTGCAGATTTTCTTGGCTTTTACAATTAATACCTGTCTGTAATTGTATATTAGAGAACAGTAATCCATGGAGTTTAGTAAATGTCAGTGATTAAGGGCTTGAGACTGGCTCTACTGTAAAAGAATATAGACCCAGCTAAAAAAAACAAGCGTGAAAAAAAAAAAAATTTGGACAATGAACTTAGTTCAAATTATAAAAAAGAACTATGAACGCATACTAGTTCATTTTAGATGGTATGAACTGAACTTTGAACTAGTAACTCATGTTTAGTGTGAATTTGAAAAACACTCGTCGTCACCGCTCTTAAGGTCCTTCTCAAAAAGCTTTGTTTTTAACTGGTTTGGAAAAGGACTGGACTGATGTTTCTATGATCTACATACACAAACAAGACCATCAGCAATAAGACTGAACATTTCTATATGGTTATTTCAAATGCATCTACTCCCTGCCAGGGTGATAGATGAGCTTGCAACAGAATCTTCCCTTTCCACAATTCCCACTGCAAATATGAGTGCTATACTTGATTATAAGATGAACATTAAAATAAATTATTCATCAGAAATAACCACGATGTATGGACAGGACAAGATCAGCAAAGACACATTATATACTTCTGTCCACAGGGGGCGCCAGAATCGACACACTGACAGTTGCTCAGAGGAGCTTCAAAATGTATTTTCTGAGACAGTGAAGTGTGTCGTATTTAAAACAGATTTTCAGACTGACACAGGATGATAAAATAATGGATGGTATCATGTAAATGTGGGGAATCGTCCACTAAAATAAACTTCAGTAAACATGGTGTTCGAGTCACCTGTCAGCGAGGCAGACAGAAAAGACAGACCAAGAATAATTAGGTACACCAAAAGTGATATATATTAAAGATAGTATATACAAAACAAATACAACATATTTGGGTAGAACATACAGAACAAGTGTCCATGGCTTTCAGTTTAAATCTAAGTGCAACATTTTCTAACTCTGTGCACAATATAAAAACAATTACAAACAACATAAAACAGCATACTGCTTTGGCTGATATAAATAAGTGTCTTATTTAGAGTGATGTGGAGGGAGTATTGCTTTCATGTTACACTCAATGTTTCAAACCCTGAGGAGATCAGAAATGAACTGAAGAAACCCAATGAGCAGAGGTGGGAAGTAAAAAAGTACAAATGCTTTAGAAACAAAGTGCAAATACTCAGTTACTGCATTACAGTTACATTTGACTGGGAATTTGTTAAAGTAATTTATACTTTAAATGTAACACCCTACATTGAAACACAGATATCTGTACTTTTTACTCCTTACATTTTCAGAACGGCCTAATAAACAACAGCTTTGATGCCTCTAATGAGAATTTGTTATTCTTAATTGCTTCCATGACCAATTTCAGCCTAAATGGGACAATAATACACAAAAAAAAGATGATGCCTTTGCATTCAGCGTATCCATCAGTGCCTAAAACAACAACAATTGTAACAGAATGAAAATGATTCAGATGCAGCATGGCAAAACTTTGTAATAAAACTTAACTGCAGACAATTTGTTATATCTTTGACCTACAGGGAGAACTTAGATGAAAAAAGCCAACATTAACTGTGGATACTAGAAAAAAGTAACGGTTATTTTTTTTTAACATTGTTTTGTATCTAAAAAAAAGAGTAATTCATATTTAATATTCTGAAAAATATTACACAAGCTTTAGTTAGCTTTGCACAGAAACATTCATCAGAGGGGAACTTTATTCTGTCAGTACATTTCAGTGTCTGTACAGTTTAATTTAAACTTCAGTGAAGAAGTTGAATTCTGAACATTTTTTTTGCACGTTTCTGTATTTCCACTTGAATAAATGATCTGCGTAGTTTGGCCACCTCTGCCAATGGGAGACATTCAGAAGCACTTCACTGCTTAACTACCCAAACTAAGCAGCAGCAAGACTGACGACAAACCAAGCTGACTTTTTTGGACTGCATCTATCTCACCTGATACAAACATTTCTGATTGTACTGCAATTGGACCCTTATAATCATCTGAAGTGCTAAAATGGTTTATGCTGGAAAAGGATGGAACTTTTTGATAACCTGAACGCGGATAAGATAATGGCTGAACCCTTCTCAAGATAAAACAAACATCTTAATGAAAAATAACTGAACACATCAATAAAATACACATCTTGTTTGCATATCAGTGTCCTTCCTGTGTTTCCCTGGTGTTGTGTGGTCATGTGACCTTCGTGTTTATGTCACCCAGCTGTCCATTCTCATGCGTTTGACTGTCGGACTCTGCCTACCCTCCGAGCGGCTCACAGGGAGCGGGTGGAAGTCTGGCTGCTGCCGCTGCTGCAGCTCCTCCCGCTCGCTGCCACCCTCATGGGAGCTGCAAGAGGAGCTGACGCTGTCTGCAGGAGACCTTCCCAACTCTGCTCGGTTGGATGAAGAAGCGTGAGGATGGGCATGAGCCTGGGTCATGTAGCCTGATTGGCTGAGGTGGTCACGGGGTGGGGAGATGGGCTCGGCTTTGATGTTGACGTTGTGGTTGGTGTTGATGGAGAGATTGGAGCTCCCAGAACTACAGACAGAGAGACAGAGGAGGAGGAGGAGGAGGAGGAGGAGGAGAGCATTTAAAGTAATGAATGTGGAGTAATGTCGCCCCCTAGTGGTGAAACTGACAGATCTGCAGACTGAAGAGAGAACCTTTCTTTGGTTGGCTAAAACTGAAACCTGTCCTGTATAACTGTGCTCAACTGGGGTATGCTACATTAGCCTGCAACTTAACCACAGCAATATTTCACTTGACTTAATTTCAATTCATCTATTTGACAACAGTAAAACTACAATCCTAGTAACAAAACATAAGATGAGTCCATGAGGTACAAAATATTTTACACCTCGATGAGGAACAAAAATGAGTGTTCAGTGAAGAAAACGATTTCCATTCCTCCCTCATAACTGGATTGCCTATCTTGGACAGGCTGAAAAGTTAGCTCCAGTGTCCCAAATCTACCCACCTTTATGCTAGCCTTCACCTCCCACCCCTGCTGGGTTCAGCTATACAATCCACCTCCTCTACTCCTCCACTTTAGTGAGGAAAGAGAGGAGAGTAAGAGAAGAAGGTTCAGCTCTCTT
This sequence comes from Notolabrus celidotus, assembly GCF_009762535.1. Classification (NCBI taxonomy): domain Eukaryota; kingdom Metazoa; phylum Chordata; class Actinopteri; order Labriformes; family Labridae; genus Notolabrus; species Notolabrus celidotus. The sequence continues at coordinate 18,221,334 of NC_048274.1, read as the reverse complement.
TATCTTACTGTCTGACAGTTTTGAGGTTTTCAGCTGTCTTTGCCCTCACAGTCCCAGCAGATAGCTGTTCAACACAAGTCTGGTTCTGCTCAAGGTTTCTGCCTGTAAAGACCAACTTTTATTCCTGCCACTGTTGCTAAATGTTGCCAACTGACAGTATGGTCTGAACCTGTTCTTTTTAAAATGTCTTGAGATAACTTTAGTAGCCCTGTGACAGGCTGGCGACCTGTCCAGGGTGTACCCTGCCTTCCGCCCGAAGCCAACTGGGATAGGCTCCAGCCCCCCGTGACCCCTAACGGGATAAGCGGTCAAGATAATGGATGGATGGATGAACTTGGAGTACTACAATTCCCAGGAATCAGTCTGTCAGGTATATCTCACCTGTAGCAGCTTCATTGAGGCTCAATTCAATTAAAAAACTGCAACTGATACCAAGAAGAAGAACTCTATCTCCCCACACTTCCTGACATCAATCAATCCTCTCATACTAGTGTTTTAAAGCCCTGTGTAGTCTGTATCTTATATCTTTACAAATTTAAAATGCTAAAACTGTTAAACATCTCCTGACTCCTCAGATGTACTCGACATTCACTGCTCTTTATTCACTGCACTCATCTTAAATCCAAAGGTGACCCAGCTTTTCATTCGTCAGCCTTACACTGTGGAAATGTTTACATCTAACATCTTTTCTCCTCCATCATTGATACCTTCATAACTTCTCCTCACTCATATTTGTCTGGCTTCCAATTCATGCTCAGCTATTTTAACTCGTATTTCATTTTTTGTTTATGTAATGCCATTTGTGTTGTGACTTTTTATCTCAATTGATTTTGAATCCTCTTAGTGGTCGTGCTTATTTTTGATCACTCTTAGGTCTTTTTTTTTTTTTTTTTTCTGTAAAGCACTTTACTCAATATTTGTAGCTTTAAAATGTGCTCCACAAATACACTGGCACAACCTGACTTCACCTGATACACGAATACATCATTTACACATACATGCATTGTTAGAAAGGATCTAATGATGTAGTTTTACAGTAAAATGATCACTTGGGATCACTTGTTTTACAGTCAGAGATGTTTTAATGTCAGGTGCTTTTTCAACTCAGGACACACTCCACCTTATCACATGAAAAATGCACTTTTAAAATACACCCTGCTCACCCAGTACACTCAGGGGTTTCCTGCTACAGCCTTATCTGGTATGGTATGATCAGTAGACCATATTAGCCAGTAACAACAATTACAATATTACTATTACTACCACTTTAACTCTCCAACTGCTTTATAGACTGTTCATGTCAGGTGGATAATTCAATACATATGTGTGAACTACCACAGCTGTGTTGCAGACTATTTGCTGAGTTAAAACAGTAAAACTTGAAAGAAAGGTTAACTGTGTCGAGAGTTTACCCCAGTGAGCTCAGCTGATGTTGCTGCCACGCCGCCATGGAGCCCAGAGAGGAGGCAGCAGGAGAGCAGAAGCCGGGCAGCTCCGCACTGTTCAGGGAATAATCTGACAAAGAGAGGGAAGACATCATGTTACATAACGGCACACAAACAGAGTTAGACTGCAGCAACATGTCGTTTTGGGCAGCCTCTTATTAATCTTTAACAATTACAGAACCCCGGCTGCTTTGTCTGACAACAATACGGCCTCTTATAGTGACAGCAAACTCTTCAGTACATCTGCCAGGGGTTATGTGCTGTATATGGTCATGACTTCCTCTCTAAGTATCAACATAGCACTGTCTTTTTTAGCCTTATTGTTTCTCTTTAGGTCCTCTGAGGCTACAGTATCAACAGCTTCACATTACAAACAGTAATAAAGGTCAGGTACCGTCGTTGTAGGTGGAGCTGATGCCAGAGTAGACCAGACTCTGGTGGGGCAGACTGGGCGTTGTCATTGAGACCACTGGGGTGGACAGAGGCTGGCTGGACTGAGTGCTGCTCAGCCTCTGGTTACTCTGAAACATAAATAAACACAGTCGCTCAGTTTATTCATTTAATCAAAAAAGAGTTGACATCTTTACTCGCTCTGTCTGTGGTTTTAAGGAGCTCAGATTGCAGCTCAAGTGTTCAGTCGATTACACGCAGCTCAGCATGGCTTGTGATGCCACGCTCAACCACATGGTGTCAGTAAAACAATCAGGAACTAACAGAGCAAGAGAGAGGTGATACTGTTTCAAGAGTAAATACCTGGAATACTCTTTATGAAGTGGTCTTAGGTTGATGTTAAATGCACTTTGTATTAACCTGAAACATTGTTTATGCTTGATTGTCTAATTTGCTACATTTCCCAGAATGCTTTCAACTTGAAGACAGACTTCCTGCCTGCTAGCTTTTATTTATTTTAGAGAACTGAATCCTCAAACCCATTTCAAGACAAATACCTGAGAGTATTTACTCAAAGCTTTGATACACAAAGGGTCCAGTTTGTATAACAGTTCAGAATCAGAATCAGAAATACTTTAGGGGAAATTCAGTCATTAAAGTTGCTCCTATACAAAAGTAATTCATGAGATATAAATACAAATACAATGAAAATAATGATAATAAAAGTATGCACAGAAGGCAAAATAAGCTATGTAGAAGATACATGGTTGAAGTCCCCATAGATCAGGAAGAAGGCACTCTGGTGGTCTGTCTGGAGTCAGGAACTGAATGATTCTGTAACATAATGTAACGAAAATCTCATTCTTTTGATTACTTCTCTCAATTTTGGGCTATTTTTCACAACGACACAAATGTCTTACATTTAATCTGGTATCAGCCTCATACATGTATAAAGTTTACTGCTGCAGCCTCAGAGCTAATTCACTTGATGGAGTGTTTCACCAACTACCCAAAAAACCACTAAGACCAGCAGGCAGTTCATTTTAACCAGCCTCTGTCTCAAATTAAGCTAGAGTTGTTTTTAAACGATATGCCTCTCCAAAAAAGCTGCAAGTAAACCTCAATTATCAAACTTTAATCACAAGTTTAGTGTTCGAGTGTTTGCACTCCAGCCTGATGATTTCAGCAATGACATCACTCTGTATGAGATCATTCCCTGCTGAACGCACACACATGTACACGCACAGTATGGTGGTCTAGCTAACTGATACCATCAGAGCTGACAAGTGTGAAGTTTGCAGCACTTCAAGTTTCCTTCCTCTTTCCTTTCCTGTGTGATCTGTGGCATCCCCGTCGCTATGGGTTACAGAAGCTGCTAAAAAGAAGAAGCTAACATGAATCATCTAGTCAGGGTCTAGGAGGCAGACTCCCTCTATACTTCTCAGAGTAGGCCCCAAACTTAACTAATGCTTATAGTTAGAGCTGGCTCCGGCGTAGACCAGCTCCTAGTTATGCTTCTTTAGGCTTAGACTGCCAATGGAGCTGACACACAAGCTCCTGTTTTTCCATTTCCCTCACTCTTTTTCTGTGTTCTTAGCTTTTTCACTTTTGGTCTTATTTACATTATGAACCACATGTCTAACCACATATCTTCCTAGAGGTTTTTTAGCTCTCCTGCCTGACTCCAACTGCTACAACTCTTAAAATCAGTCTCTCTTTTATCATGGAGCTGTCATAGGTTAATCAGCGGCGGCTGTCATCCAATAGCTCAGTGGCACGCCCTTATCGTCAGCCTATCAACTTTCTGCTGTCTTTTTAAATGTGTCTCTCTCTCCAGCTAGTTCCTCCTTGCATTGATGGTGCGCACCCCTCCACCTCCCCATCTCCACCTGATCTCTGCAAGTCTTCAATTCCTAGAATTCATCAACCACAACCACCACCAGTGTCTGGACTCTAGGGGAATTTCTTCTGCTGCCAAATTCACACATCCTACGCTCAAAGATTTCTTTCAAGTTTCATTATTCATTCAGTTGTAATGACCTATAATCTTCAAATTGTGTCTTGCCTGCTTGAAATGTAATTTATTAATTATAGCTAATGTTTTAACTTTACATGTAACTGAAATATTTGTGTTTGTTCATCTTGTTAGAAGGATTATGACAACCTGACTTCTCTTATAAGCTGAAAACATGAATCATTTTTAATTCTATAAAATCATCTTCAAATGATTTTAACATTGATTTTTTTTCTCAGTCAGTGCTGTTGTTGTTGTTGCTGTTTATTTGTCTCTGTCCAGCTGTCTTTGCCTTAACAGTCCCAGCAGTTGGCTGTCAACACCAGTCTGGTTCTGCCCGGGGTCTCTGCCTGTAAAGACCAACTTTTATTCCTTCCACTGTTGCTAAATGTTGCCAGCTGAGAGAATGGTCTGAGCTTGTTATTTTTAAAGATGTCTTGATACAACTTTTGTTATGAATCAGTATATGAAAATAAGAATTAACTGATTGACTGATTGATGATGATGATATTAAACAGATGGAGAAAAGTAACGGCGCTCATATCTCTTGCAGCTTGCACCAATATAGGTCAGGAAAATTCCAAAACAATTGCACTCATAACAGAGTTTCAGAACTCTATTACACACACACACACACACACACACCCACACACACACACAGGAAGTGAGACACAGTTTTACAGTGATCAAGCAGAGCTGCTGTCTAACCGCAGCCCATCGTCATTTACTGCAGTGAATAAAAAGCAGAAGCATTTCATCGTCTCAGCGGCTCAACCTCTGACCCTGCTGCTTTAAACATTGTGGAAATTGTAGCGTATCAGTTACTGTTTGTAACATCATTGCATGTTTCACAATCACACCACAGTGTCATCCAAAAACGCTGGTGTTCAGTGCTCCAACCACCAAACAAGAAGATGCTGAATTCTTACTGCTCCATCACACATGGTGTCAATCAATGATTCGTCATCCAGTTCTGAACAGAAAACAGAAGTATGAGAAATGCTGATGAATAACTGATTTGTGAAGAGGTGGTGTTGACAGCTACACGTGGGATGAAGGGTGTTTACTCAGTTCAGTATTTGTCAGACAAGATTTTATCAACTTTAAAAACCATCCCTAAGTGAGTCTTATTCAAAGGATCCAAAGGTCACAAGGGAGGGGTTTCATTCTTGGATCTGTTCTTGATCAGAGGTCAATTGAGGGTACACACCACTACTTCCCACACAGAATGACAGATGTTTATAGAATAGGATCTTTAAGAAAAGGTGTTTGAATTGAATATATAAAATTGAAAAAGCGTAAGGTAAGTATTACGTCGTTAGGATGTAAAATGTATAATCTGCGATAAAATGTATGTATAAAATCTTATAAGGGACTAAAGTTACAAATTGGTCACATGAGACAGAAGCTTCTTGGGACACAGGAAAAATGTGCCCCAAATGCATTACACATCACCGCTCAATAGGTGGCAGCAGGGGGACACAACCCATGAACTGGGATGTAAAGAATGAGCAGCACTGTATGTGTTCCTGCAGTGAAAATCATGCCGGAGGTAGTTGTTGATTGATATATTTGTACATTACATGCACCACTGATGCAGTCACTCGTCACACCTCAGAATGTGTTTAATTTCAAATCAAATATTCATTAAGCGCTTTATCTTTGCTTGCCCCACCAACTTTTTGTGTCAGGCATTGGGACTGTAAATGACCATAATATCTAATAATCTGATCTGAGTTAATACAGGTCAGCTGATATGAGCTGATTTTTGTAATGTAAACTTTGATAAATATCTATCCCAAACAGCCAAACTTTATGTTAATTTCCATGACAGAAGAATAATTAATTTAGTCATTTTCTGGTCAATGACTGTAAAACATAAAAATCCCCTGTACTCACCAGCCAGCAGATAAATGACACCTCATTGTCACAACAGGAAAGAAAAAACGAAACATTTTTTTCTCCATGTTTGCTAATCATTACATCATGTTTGAGAGTAGTGTGGGAGGGGAAAGGCTACAGAGAGGGAGTATGAATCAATAACCTCAGTATTGGATCACAGCTGCTGAGAAAAATATGTAAAGGAAGAAAGAGACTGAAGCTGCTCTGAAGACTACTACTGCAGGCTGAAGAGTCTGAACACCAAACCGTGAACTCTGTGAGATTTAAAGCTTTTAATAAATTGGACATTTCACATTTTGATGTTTGATGTTAAGATTTTTACCAGCCCTTATTTTTGACAGCTTAGACCTGGACCTATGCACTAACCTATGATCATATAAAGCCAAGGAAAGAGAGAAAACCTAGGAGCTTACAAGGTGATCTCAGCTTTCTCTGCACTGGTGCTCTGTAACATACAGCAGGTGTCCTTTTTATTGTTTTCACCTCCTCCTCTAAAACAGCCTGAGTGCTCCCCTGGATACATAAGATTTGTTGAGTTCTATGATTAGACATAATGACTGATTCAAAACTATATAGGTAATTTAATACTGACATGGATTTTGAAATCAAGTATCCAAGAAAATGATTGCTTAGTTACCAACAAGCCCAACATGGTCCTGCATTACTCTGCTCATACACAACAACTCACATGAACAGCGTTATAACACACGTGTTCATAGAGTTGCAGTAAAGTGTAGTGAAGAGTAGCAACGTGCCAGTAAAAGAAGAGAAGAAGACTGTAAACAGAGCAGCCAAAACAGTAAAATGTTTCATGAGGTATGAAATCCAGTCCGTGTGTAAGACCTGAAGAATTCACACATTGTGTTTGGACAAGCAAACTGAAATGTTAACAAAGTGTTAGTCCACAATGAAGAGGATTAGTGGTTACAGTACAGACATCCCATGCCTTCACGCCATTTCTCTTTTAAGTACTGAAAAAGTCTTCACCAGACTTAATGAAGGTTTTTTTTTCACTCCAGATGACAGACATCCAGAACCAGTGATTTCATTTGTAAACTCACCAACCATCTGAACCAGATGAAGCCAAACTGATGGTTCTGGAAAGTTGCTCACCAGTTCTTTGGTAATGTGAATCATTTATTTACTCTGCTCTTAACTGCATCAAGAGTCCCAGAGGCTTAAATAACACCTCGGACAGTTGGTTCCTAATAAACCTCGCACCACTTAGGCCTGTGTTTTTACAGAGAGAGGTGCAACACTTTGAAAGGGCATTTCATAAGCTGTGTGTGTGTGTGTGTGTCTGCCTCTCTTTATGTTTTTAACCACACAAACACGCACACACACTTACCAGTGTTTGCATCATTCCTTTGGACTGCGGGATGACTACTCGGAGGTCAGTCTTACGGCTGGCGGGGACCAGACTGCTTCCAGGTGGAGGAACAGGGGGAGATTTGGGTTGCAGGATCTTCCCCAAGCTGCCTCCACCAGATGAGCCCACGAAACCGTTCACTGAACACAGAAATATAGAAAACAAGGACATCTTAGAGACGATGGCAGTAAAATCCCAACTTTTCCTTGAAAGCTGACTGACAGGTTGACTGACTGTTGGGTTCATGGAGAATATGAGCTTTCTACATAGCAGGAGGCCTGCATGTGCATTCTGTTCAAATACACATTGTGCCAGGGATATTTTCAGAGCCTCTTACACTCCTTTTTCTTCAGTTGAACCCACAATGCACCCGGATTATATAATATCTGAAGATTAGAAAAGTAGTTTTAGCAGGTGGGGAGGTTACAGTCCCATGTGTTAGCTCAACCTGTCCACCAACACAGAATGGAGAAGTACAGCTATATATTATACAGGAGATAAGAATGAATAATTGATCTTTTCTTGCTACTGACATTACATAATGCCAGTGTTCATATGAGACATGCTGTTCTGGGAGATAGAGCACGAAGATGACGGGGTGGATCGTCTGTGAGGAAGACAGTTTGTGAAGACTGAGGGACGACTGTCGTGTATATGATTTCCTGGAGCAGAAATCTCTCCTTTAGCAGTCATGCTTTAATCACTTCCTGATATGAACAGTGACTTTAAACTATTCCCTTTTTTTTTTTTTTGACCAGTCACACTCTTATGCTGCAGGTTAAAGCTCCTGTGAGAAACTTTCAGGTTGTGTTGATTTTAGTGCCCCCTACAGACAAAGTGATGCCTCTTGTATTTTTGCTGATTTTGTCTTTTCATTTGAAAGTAGCTTTTTAAAGAGTAAATTTTATCCTCCCTTCATTTGACAGTCAAGTACGACACTCGTTGAAAATTTAAAAAAATAATGAGACTATTAAGTCAGCTCTGCGATCACTTGTCTGACACCTACCCTCAGGTGGGAGTGACAGACATAAGAAATGACATCTTAGAAATAAGAAGTCTTGATGCTGATGGCCTTGGTTGCCTTTGTAGCTCAAAACAAGATATCAGTATTTATTTCAGTCTGTTTCATAACTAGTTTAAAACTCTTCACAGGAGCTTTAAAGCTGCTGTTGGTAGGAATGGTGTAAATAACTATACTTTTCTTCTGCTGGGTTTGGAGAAAAGGTCATAATACCAATCGGTACTCATCTGTAAGTGGAGTAATTTGAGATTATGGCAAAATCTCTGTGTTTTCCAATGCCTTTGTATCAAGCAATGTTATTATTCCCCTCTTTCCTGTTATCACGGACCAATCAGAGTTACTCCCCAAAACCCTGTCCTGATTGGTTGAGTGACGGCCCCACTACGTTGCCCTGATTGGCTGGGAAGCCAGTATGTCCTCATAGAACGCACACAACGATCTTTTGTGGGCGGGGTTACGACAGCAGAGGGGAGGGGTAGTGTTGACAATCGAAATCTCTCTCAGAACTGGTGTTTATATCACGACAACCAACAGGAGCTTTAAGATGAATGATAAAAGCCTTTCCTTTGTATTTAAGGGTTACAAGCTCTCACTTTTTGAGATTGTAAATATCTAGCTTGAGTTATTTATCTGTTTCTCTCAAATTAATATGACAATATGCGTAGTTGACATGGTCGTTACATTCAGTGTGATCCTACTTTATCTACCTTACTACTACATAATGCTAGAACAATCCAGAGTTTTAGCTCTAAGTTTGCGGGAACATGGATGTTTTTAACTCAACATTAACTGTCAGCTCTGTAAGGGCTGCATTTCAGATAAAGAGGAACACAAGGTGAACACCCCAGCAACACGTGTCCCTTCAAATATACATGTAGTTTGTCAGAGTTGTCTGAGCTGCAGATTACAAATAATGAACAAAGTGTAACTCACCTGTTGGTATTTTATGAGAGGGGATAAAGAGACAACAGTCACAGTTAAGGCTGGATTCCTCTAATATCATATCTACTTGGTGTGATTTTGAGTTTTTACATCTATGACAGGGTGCAAATTCTCACAAGTTTAATAAAGTGATCAAAATGAAAACCTAATGATAATCTGGTATTATAAAATCTGAATCATTTAGAACACAAAGGAATGAGCAAACAGGAACATTAGAATATAATGTCACACTCTGAGCAGAGGGTAGCATTCTAGTTTAACAGAGTTTAACCACTTTAACTGCACTGGTGTTACAAAGCTCATAAATATGCAGAATAATTATGTTAGTGGTAGAATATACTGTGTTAGATTTTCTGCTAGTTGATGTCTGCTATATACTCTCAGAGTAATTATCCTGCAATTAAATAGAGCAATACGACAAACAATGATATAATGATGTGAATAATAAATATTAGCAGAAATGTTGGGCATGTTGTGAGCTTGTGTGTGTTTGTGACAAACAGATTACTCTGCTGTTATTGGCCTTTGTTGACACCAAACACACTGGCAGTTACTGACAGAGAGACAGAGGGGGCTGGGAGGAATAGAGAGAAAACTGGATATATATGTAATGTATGTGTATAAATCGTATGTGCTTTGGCAACAACATGTCTTTGTTCATGCCAGTAAAGCAAATTGAATTGAATTGAATTGAAAACTGAACTGAACTGGGTTGGATTGGATTGAGAGGAAGGGTGGAAGGGGAGGAGGTAAAGCTGCATCAAGGAGGTTGCACTGGCAAGAAGGAGTTCCCAGACATGAATTTGAAAGTCTCTAATAAAAATGAGGACATTCATGTTAAACCATAAACTGTATCAAAAGTGAATTGAACCAATGGTTTTGAAAGTTAGCATTCACCAAAATTGATAATGCTGGTTCAAACTAACTTTCTGCTGATCTAAATCAGCAAAGAAGTGGAGGTGAAACCTTAGTCTTGCCACCAGGAAACAGCTGCAACACAACCACATCTCAATTAAACTGTTGCACTCCTAATTATGCCTGATCAGGTAAAACCCAGAGCCCTGGACAGTGAAACATAAATAAAAACATTTCACTCCTATAAATCTGTCAGGAATTGAGAAATGAGGTGTAGAGACCAAATGTATTTTTCCAGGTGGTAAACATGTTTAATTCTGCTGTTAGAATCTGATTTTAATATTAGGGGTATATCGGGGTCTTCTTGGCTTTTGGAGACAGTGGTCACTTGAGAAACTGCTTATTTTACATTTTCATATTGGCTTAATTTTTCAACACTTGAGGTTAGTGCTTATCTCAAACATTATGAAAAATTGAGCCACATAACATTTTTTACTCTGCTTTACTTGCTCAGTGAGCATTTGATTAATTTGGATTTCAAAGTGAGTAAGAGATACTCACCGACTGGTCCAGATCCATTTTGAAGAACCAGATCAGAACTGCCATGCAAGCCACCTGAAGAACACATACACAAACCATAGACTGTATAAATAAGGAACGTAGTATCTGTTCCTGAGCGCTGTTTTGAAGCCAATCGACGGCGGCAGCCATATTGGAAATGCGGAACTCAAACAGGCATAGTGTGACGTAAAGAGGAGGAGTTAGAGCCTTCTAACCAACAGCTATGTGTTCCCGTCCTGGAGTCAAGTCAGTCATGTCCTTTTTTGGGCAAAAACTCGTAATCTTAATATCTTCTGAACCGTCGCATTAGAAAACAGTTCACCCCTGTACAGTGTGTGCCGATAGAGAGATTAGCTACGTAGAGCCAAGCCTATTTTTGAACCAGACTGTAAACATGTTTATTAATGCCGCAATGAGCGCCTTTTTTGAATTGGTGTCTATGTGGTTTCTGGTGTTTCTGCAGCCAGCCTCAAGCAGATTCTCGATGAATTGCAGTTTATAACACTTCCGCATGGGCTTCATATTTTGAGACTGAAGGTTGCTGCTTGACACAAACACACACACACAAAAAGTCTTTCATTTGATTCACTAAATTGAATCTGTTGGTAACACAAATACTGTTGATGGCAGTAACTCACACAGCCTTTCTGAAGCAGCCATAATAGCTGAGCTGTGAGTGCTTTACTTCTTCTTTATTTGAAGAGATACAGCATTTTTTAGTTTTATTGAATATTTTGTGGTGAGTTCTTAGTCCAGGCATAATATCAACTGTTGTCCAGACAAAAGATAAACCTTTTCATTTGCATACACAAAGTTTATACACAAAGCAAATATCTCATCATGTCCCTCCCCATTGAATATTAACCACACACCTGCACATACATTCACTCACCTGTGTTTCCCGTGCTGGGCGGTCTTTGTGGAGAGTTCATGTTTCTATGGAGGTGTGTGTGAGGCGAGGTGAGGACCCCGATGTCAGACAGAGCTGCTGTGGCTGCAGCAAGAGCCTGGGAGGTTGCTCCTCCTCCTCCTGAGCTGTACAACATGTTGCCTGGTGCTACATGCATGAAGTTCTGCTGAGGGATGCCTGTGGACTGGAGAGGGAGTGAAAGATTAAAACATGTGGATGTTAGCTTGATCATTATTAAAATACACTATACAATCTGTTCTTTGTTTATTAAACTGTTGCCCTGTGCTGTGTGTTTTAGTGTTTGTTTGATCAGCTACCCACGATTCATCATACTGTCATAATGTGACACTCTGCCCCACATGCTGTGCTGTAGAAACAAAAGAAAATAATTTCAGTTGAAACTAATTGGATTTCAAAGCCAGAGGTCAATAATCAAGCAGCAACCAGTGGTGGTTACAGGCCCTCGTCTTCCCACTTGAGACTGGCTCCAAAACAGAGTACGTCTCCATTAGTCCATATTTCAAAACGGCCAACTTTACAGCAGAGTATACCACATTCACAACCTGGAACAATAACAATGACAGGTGGATGCTGTTAGCTGTCTGCAAAGGTTGGGGCTGTTGTGTTAGTGCTGTTTGGAGGGAACCTTCATGAAGAAATATTTAAACATCCTTACAGTTTATAGATGGTATGCACCGACATCACTTTTCACCAGGACATGCCGCTTCAGTGAGACTGAGAGGCCAAAGATCCTGCTACATGGCTAACTTCAGTAAAGGAAACAACAAATGGGTGTAAAACAGACAAATATCTGCTTTAATTAAGAGCTGCTGGATTCGACAGAAATCCAGTTTATCAAAAATACAGTTGTCTGTGGACAATTATGTGATCAGAAATCAAGCTTCTTGAGCATTGTTTGTTCTCTTTTTCAAAGTTGGGCAGGTAAATAACAGTATGTGCAAGAACACATAGCAAAGCCACAAGACATACAAAGCCCTGATGCATGATCACACTTCCAGGCAAGATTTTTCTGTGAAGTGAAAGTGACAACAACACAAATTTCCAAATTTTGTAGAGACTTTTAAAGTGATTTAGCTAACTGTTACTTGTAGTTACTTTTGCCCTCTGTGCTGTCAAGTTTATACCCTCTAGTGTAGAAGCAGACTGCTGAAGAAGTCTGTCCTCCAGTTTTTCAGCAGGAGACTATCAGCATGAGGGGAAGAGGGAGCGCGAGATTGACAGACGGATCAGGGCGGCGTCTGCAGTGATGCAGACGCTGTACCGGTCTGTTGTGGTGAAGAGGGAGCTGAGCCGAAAGGCAAAGCTCTCAATTTACCGGTCAATCTACGTTCCAACCCCAAAAGAACGAGATCGCAAATTAAAGGAGGCCGAAATGAGCTTTCCCCCTGCAGGGTGGCTGGGCTCGGCCTTAGAGATAGGTTTAGGAGCTCAGACATCTGGGAGAGGCTCAAAGTAGAGCCACTGCTCCTCCGGATCTGGTCAGGATGCCCCCCGGACGTCTCCCTGGGGAAGGCCCAGGACAAGCTGGTGAGATTATATCTCTCAGTTGGCCTGGGAGCGCCTCGGTATCCTCCCAGAAGAGCTGGTGGAAGTGGCCGGGGAGAGGAGTGTCTGGGCTTCCCTGCTGAGGCTGCTGCCCCCGCGACCCGGACCCGGATAAGCGGAAGAAGATGGATGGATGGATGGATGGATGGATGGAGACTATCAGCACTTATATATCATCACTTTTAGTATGTAGCTTTTCTATTAGCTTGTTCAGTGTTTATTGTTTTTTTTAGGTGGCAGCGTTTACAGGAGAGCCAGGATGTTTTTTCATTCAGATTTATAAGGCAAGGCAAATACCTAGTGTAGTATAGGCACTCCCTTGCACACTGGGCATTAATATTGTGTGTAACTGTATTCATTTTAAGATGAGAGGAAAACCAGTCATGAATTACAAAGCAGCTTACAATTTTATGACACTTCATCATGTTGTCGAACTCTTCATTGATCTTCTTGTATTTCTCCTCAGTACTTGGGGTGAGAACATACGAGGCGTCACCGTCGGGCTGTCACAGCCTCGGTGCTCCTTCTTGTTCAGAGCCTGTGGAAGAAACACACACAGTAAGAGGGAATACAGTTGAGACAGACTGGTTAGAAGAAGGCAGAGGTAAAAAGCCTAAACTGCAACATTATCAGCTCCTTGGCAAATCATATGGCAATGAGTGCTTGTAACTGATAATAAAAAACATGTTCTAATGATAACCAGTCTACTGAAAACAGAGAGCACTTTAGAAATCATAACAAACCATCAAGGGTTTGAAAACACAAAGGGGTACCAAAGTGTTCATTTTTAAAGTGCTTTGTGAAAAATTCAAAGCAGATGGTGCATGAACACTAAAAGCTGATCTACGAAGCTCAGTTCAAACTTGAGGAACTAAACTAAAAGACAGACACTTGGTCATCTGGACCATATCAGACACGGTACAGATGACCAAGCCAGGAGAGATGTGATGTACATCAGCAGTTTCCCTGTAAGAGCCTTACACTGTAGATAAACACACACAAATGTCTCCGCCTCTCAGCCAGAGAGGAACACCTGACATTTTATATAGGGTGCAGTTCAAACCCCTAACCCTAGTGTTAACTGTATGGTAGTCAGCAGCAAGTGTTCACACTCTACAATCCCTGAGACAAACATCTGTCTCTTTAGCTGCTAAATGCTCCACCAGCCATTTTCTAATATTGTCTGTCTCTGTATAGAAGGTGTGAGCTGTTGAGAAGTATTTTAATGCTGGAAACGAGGCAGGAAAGTCAGCTGATTATTGTGAACCCCAACAGTGTAGCCAAAAGCAATGGGCTAAAGACTTGGATGTAAAGTTGGTGGAGTTGGTTGATGTTGTGGGCCGTATACTGTGTGTTGGGGGGGGGGGTTTCACATTACCTACTACAAGCAAAAAAGCCTATTTATCTTTAAGACATTTTGTGATGGCATATTTCACAAACTTTAATTCAAAATGTCAAACGGAGCATATTAAAACCACATGTTGTTTCAATAAAAACCAAAGCCAAGCAAGGAGTTGGCATCATTCAGTTGGTTCAAAAAGGGGGCGTTTAGACGACTTGTTTAAAAGTTGGACAGATGAATTGAAGGATGTTAATTTACAGCACCTGGACTCTGGCAGAGGAGTTATTGTGAAAAATCATATCATACTGTAGACATCATACGGGCCTGGACAATGACATCACTCCTCTGGTATCCATCATCTCATCTCTGCTCCTTATTACGTTACACGTCATTGCGTGAAAAGGACGGACTGACAGCCAGCCGTCTCTCTGTCCACCACATGTCCTCTGCATTCCCAGACACCGCTGCTTATTAGCAGCTTTAAACACACACTCACAAGTCTATTTTCACCACAAGCCCGATACATCGTTTTAACAACTGGTGACCAGTAAAGAAGTCACACACTATATTCCTGCCAAAGTCAATGGCTGGTTATTTCCAGACTGAAGTAAACACAAGAGAAAAAGTCTAAAATCCCAGAGGACACACAGCTTCAGGCTGGTTCAACTCCAGACCAGACTTCCCAAATCTGCCCGTCACATTCTCATGCTGACTCTCTTTAATAGGAGAGCCATTTGTCTTATTATGCTTTAAGTGAGCTAACATTTAGCACACAAACTATAAGAAACAGATAATTTTTTGGTACATATGATGTGGCCACAGTTCCTGACCTGTGTTGTAGAGATATAGAACTCAGAAAGACCATTTAAAAAGAAGCGGTACATTACTTGAATCTTACAGAACTCCTTTCAAGCTTCAGCTCTTATTCAATGGAACCAAACCTACTGAACATCTTTTATGCCATCAAATTGTAACGTCATGTCAGAAGAGAAACAAGGGGCAGTGTACAATACACTCAGCTTATGTCTGAGTCTTCAGCTTTCATTACCCTGAAGTAAAAACCCTGCGTCCAGCTGCTGCATTTAAAGGATTGGTTTCAAACATCAGTTTTATCCACAAAAAACTTATCACAAGGGAGCTCTGCAATATGCAACCTGAATTTAGATTTCACTTTAAAGTCTGCTTCAGTCTGAAGCACCTGTGTAAACAAGAAGTACTGTAGTGTGATTTAATATGCATCAACACTTTTAGATGTAAAGTTTTACAGACATGGGAAAATTCAGTATAAAGAAATAAAGAGTCTCGTCATTGATCATGTCATTTTACTTTGTAGGTCATGGAGAGGCATCAGTTTAAGAGTGAGGCTAATGCTGGGCGATATTGTCACTACAACATTTTTCATATCAGTCGATATCGACCATTTTCATGAAAATTATCAAATCATTCTCTCATATCATTTTGAGGGCAGATTTTTGTCTCCTGAGTGAAAGTTAAAGTAACCAGACGGTTTGTTAGCTTGTACCTGGGCTTTAGTAGTCTAGTAAATAGCCAAATTATCTGAACTAATAAAGTTTAGTGTCCATTCTTGTTGAGGAGGTTTTCACTCTGCTTTGAGCTGGCAGGTTTTGCATTTTCTTCAGGGTCACTGTCACTCGTTTCAGCTGTGTTCACATTCCGCTCCAAGTGTCTATAAGCCTGCCTACCTCTTACCCTGCGACATGATTGTCTGTTCAATGCCAACTTCTTCTTCTGTTAATGTTGGGTGGGAACTAGTGTTTAACCCTGTTAAATGTTCATTTCTTAGGGACAACAATAATGTTCCTGGGTCAACTTGACCCATGGCATATTTAATGATTCAAAAGTGTCAGAACCCAAAAAGATCCCAATAAACATTTTTAAATCTCATTATTAACTCCATTACTAACCATTTAAATCAATATTTAGAGCAATGGTGTTCTTTAATTCTCGCAGATCATGGTTCAATGAGGATAATTCACTTGTTTTTAATGAAAATTCATGTTAAAACTTTTCTTTATGTACATTTGAACCCTTTTAGCCTCCACTTTGGTTGCAGGGTTAAATTGACCCACAAACAGTATGTGATATAAACATGCAGGAGGGGTTGCAAATATGTGAAATGAACCATTTTCATTTTATATGTTGTTCACACTAATTAGGCCAAGCAGAAGAAGTTTCTTAGCAAAATTACTTTTAACATTTTTTTTTTAGATTTTTGAACTTTAGAATGGGTCAATTTGACCCGCAATATAGCAGGAGGGTTAAGGCACACTAGCGCCTCTCCCTTTCCAGTGGTGAGGGGCTGTAATTACAGGTTTAAATACATCAACGTTTCATAGTATGTTATATTTATATTGAGAAAAAAAACATCACAATAATTATCGTTATCATTTTATCTCCCAGCCCTAAGTGAGGCTATTTCAAAGTCAGTCATAAACTCCTCACAGTGCCTTTAATGTCATATATCTTTAACTCCCTTAATGTTATTACTGTTTGGTGTATAACTTGAGCTCTTTGAATTGCTTTATAAATGGTGCTCTATACCTAAACTCTCCTTGCCTTGCCAGCATGATCACATTAACCACTCCTGATTTATATGCTACTCCAGGTGTCACAATTCCAACACAAAAAGAAGCTGATGAAAATCTGGCTCTCTGTAACATTACATGTAAAACCCCTGCATGTGAAGGTAAGCCCTCTAGGTATTGTGAATATTACGGGGAGTTGAAAGGACTCTAAAGGGAATGATATCGATGACTCAGTCATTATTATTAATGAACTGAGGAGAAAGCAGCCAAATTACAACAGATGGAGGGATGACGTTTATATTTCCTCATTGTCAGGAGTTTGTTCATTTTAATGACTCTCTGATTTATGTGTAAACTCTACTTAACCTTACAACCTTCAGGGAGGGAAGCAACTATTTTTAAAGGAAATATGTTGTCCCTCATAATATTACCAGGTATTCTTCAATGTTCACACCATTCACTCCACTGTCTTATGTTTCTGTGAAACTGGAATACCAGTCTTCAATTTCAGTGTACAAAACATGCGATGTTCAGACTTTCTTACAACCCACACTTGTGTTTATGTCGAGTCTTTCTCTGCACCTTGTGATAAATGCAAATGAGGGAAACTTCAATCGTTGACAAGGTTTAAATTAAGGTTTGATTGAATCATAGACTTAAACGTTTATCTTTAAATATGATCAGAATCTTTGTGGAGCGGTGGACAGTATGAGGGCACAAAGGGACACTGTGTAGACTTTATAAAGTATCCAGTGAGATTTAGTCCAAGACCCACTGTGCTATATGTGGCCCCACAGATCCTTGTTTAAACCACTACATCATGTCTGGGCACCGATGACTATCTTTAAGTGTCTGTTAGAGGATCTGAGTGTGTGTGTCTCCTTATCTTCTCAAATGTCAAAGTGGGCTTTAGTGGACTACCAAAGGCATGTGGATCATTGCCACCATGAGGCACGAGCTGCTCCACTAAGAGTCTTAACATGTGAAGGCTGATGTCTTGTTTCTGTTGGGGCTGCATCAAAGATAAAATAAGACCCCGTCTCTCCCTCGGGTGAGTCTTTTCCAGTTGGGTGAGTGCCCTGTAGGCTAAGAATAGAGCGGGCACGGGAGTGTTTGAGATGTGATTCAACACATCTCTGGCAGATGAGCTCACACTTAGAAAGACCGGTCCAGACCGTTTACACAAACTGCTTTTTAAGAAACTTCCTATCGCACTTGATTTGAACTATGCCGTCATGCTATAGTGTTGAGTTTCACAGTACAGTAGTTTTTTTATGTTCCTCATTCAACTCATTGCTCTACAGGCTGAAATCACTGCAATGCATTCCTTGGACTACAGCTTTGTTTTTGCTGAAACTCAACTCTGCCGCATACAAACCTGTCTCATTATTATGACAGTGGAAATATGTGTTAGGTTTGCTAAACAGTTAGGTCTTTGTAGTTTTTTAGGCTCACCCGATATTTTCGGAAGACACAAGTCTTTCTGGCTTTCACCTTCATTTTAAGGGGC
Source organism: Notolabrus celidotus (assembly GCF_009762535.1). Taxonomy (NCBI): domain Eukaryota; kingdom Metazoa; phylum Chordata; class Actinopteri; order Labriformes; family Labridae; genus Notolabrus; species Notolabrus celidotus. The sequence goes on along the minus strand of NC_048274.1, from coordinate 18,202,961 downwards.
TGACAGTACATTTTTTATGTTTAGCATATGGAGACAGATCTAAAGGGCCTAAGTTACTTTTAAAATTAAGTTTAGTTTAGGAATCTGAATAAATGGTACCAATGAAATCATCAATAGGTGCAGTGTCATTGTGTTAAGGGGAGACTTCAAATTTCAACTGATCTTGACAAAATACTCACACTACAGAAACACAGTCATGAGTTGGTTGTGTTAATGCTGCAGTAACAATTGTTTTGTGACAAAGAAGCACGAGAGCTGTTTGTGGGTTCATGTCTGACCGATAATCATCAGCAAATACCAACGAAGACGAAGAACCCACAAAACTTTCTGTTGCTCCCTCACGACATGCAGAGTCTGTTGCAGCCTGCGGGGATTTAACTTTACACATAAACAAATCTCATGCCTGAATGTTGCAAATGGACCAACCAATATGTAAAATGATCACCCTTCTCACTTTCCAGGCCTCATTTTATTCACTTGTGTCTGTCTGTGTGACACTTGTGGGTGAAAACAAATTAGAACTCAAAGCAGGCAAATCAAGGCTGGCTAAACGCTCACAGAGCTAACACAGGTGTCTGCTCGTGGTTTACAGCAGCAGAATAAACAACTATGCTGCTTGGAATCATTATGGGCTGGATAAATGATGCATGTTAACAGCTTTTACTGTCACTGCAACTGAGAGGGTGAATTCAGCCTTGAACAGTTGTGGTCGTATTGTTTCACATGCACGTTCCAGATAAACCTACAAACTGTGAATAAGAAGTGGTTTAAAAGAGAAGCTACTGTGGAAGTGTCTTGAACTTGTCTTATTTATAATGTCAAGCCTGATTTTCTAATAGTAAGGAAACATTTCCTAGATCAGTTTAAGGTTCCAATCCCTAGTTTTAAGTCTTCTTCAACAAAGGATGATGTTTTTTTCATGCTCAATATGATTCAACTAAGGGTCACAAAGCAAACAAAGCCGACTATGCTTTAGTCTTTGAAAAGTTGATTCACAAACCGGGGACGCAACAATTCGTTGAGGAAGTCAACAGAAACTGACTAATTGCTGATTAATATAATTAATAATAATTATTTTCTAATTAGTTGGTGCTGTACGAGAAGCTAACATTGTTTTCTAGAGTTAAATTGCGTAGGAATGAGACATCTCATATACTCACTATCTTTGCTTAAAATGGGGCATGCAAAACAGCGACCAGGAAACAACATGGTATACAAAACATGGGGGTGGCCGATGCAACACCATTGACATCAAACAAAACTTCTCAAGTCAGATCATTTTAGCCTAAACACTTCAAAAAAAGAGCTGCCTGAATCTTTACATCATAACAAGACTACGCTACACATTAAAACTAAATCATTCATCTCACATGGATACAGACTTTTAGAACTAAGAGGTGTTTAGAGTTTAAGAGAGTAATGTTGCATTTAAAAGCTGATAACAAAATAAGAACCGTTTAGTAACTATCTTTTTATTCAATTCATCACAAACAAAAGCCTGCATGTAACAGTGGGCTAAGTCTACTCCAGGTTCATCCCTGATCTTAATTGTTTTTGTAACTTGCTTTCTTGCATTCTGATCCTCTGGTCCGATCCCGATTGTGAGACATCTTTGGAAGGTTAAGAGTCTGTGACATGCTGTGATTCTCCTTCAGAGCTTCAAGAAGGAGGAAAGAGGCACTTTGAAAATATGCACTTTTAGGTTTGGGAAGTTTTTGCTTCATTTTTAGCTGACAGTTTGATTTTTGTACAGTGCTTATGAATGTGTGTGTGTGTGTGTGTGTGTGAGAGTGTGTGTGTGTGTGTGTGTGTGTGTGTGTGTGTGTGTGTGTGTGTGTGTGTGTGTGTGTGTGTGTGTGCGTGCGTGCGTGCGTGCGTGCGTGCGTGCGTGCGTGCGTGCGTGCGTGCGTGCGTGCGTGTATATGTGCGGGAAAGAGCAACAAATTCAAGCTCTCAGCTAGGCAAACACACATTAGAGGCTTACATAAACACGCAGAACGTGAGTCACGATGAGCATTCATTTTTAAAGGCAGCAGCAGTGAGTGCGTGCTCTAAGAGACAGGACAGTGCTGCTCAGGGACCATGATGCAACATTACCAGCGTCAACACCCTGATGATGTCGCAGGACCCCACTAAATAGGCTATCAGCTCTCTTCTCTATCTGGGTCTTCAGTGAGACAGTTATGACTCTGTGTGTGTCTGTATGTTAATTCTTCATATGTAACATGTAAAACTGTCTCCAAGAAAGGGCTGTTGAGGCAAAAGTTGTGCTTTTCAATCTATTGTCGATATTTTCAACTCATCAAACAATGCATTGTCATTGGTCATAAATAAATAAATGAATAAATAAATGAAGATAACGTTTTAAAGCTACTATATGTTAACTTTTTCAAACATTTGGAACTGTAACCATGGGTATGGGTATGTAACAGGTACTGACTTGAGAGTTGTCATTTTTGTACAAATATTTAACAAACATTAAATAAATGTTATAGTGCATCATAATGCAATTTCACAATCGGCACAGTCTAGATCTGCTCTTAAAGTGGCATGAGGTAACTTTAGTTTTGATTTTGCACTATAGGTTACAACTATTGATTGACTGATTTACTTAAGGGAAAGATAGTTCTTTTTTTAAGTGGGGTTGTATGGGGTACTTTATGGTGTCTGGGAAGTGCAATGCAACTGTACAAAGGATGAAACACTTTTACACAGTTGGAGAAAAATTTACATTTAGGAAAACATTTTAAAATTTTATAAAACAAAATTACATTAGCAAAACACGTTTACCAAGGTCTAAACCAATTTACATTAAAAAACAAATATAGTGGACAACCTCATAATATAATCCAGCCAATCACAGCTTGATCTGATGCGCAAATTTAAAATATCAGCCATTTGAAATTTTAAAAAATAGCGTTCCACTTTTAATCTGAACTAAAATGACTCAGTGGAAACTGAGATTCTTTGTTCAAAATCTCTTATTGAAAATATCCAAGATAAGCGCTATTTTTTCAAATTTCATTTGACTTTTATTTTGAAAGGACATATCAGAATGACCTGTAATTGACAGGACAGTCCGTTTCTGTCCCCCAAAACAAACCGCTCACTCTGCATTTTGTACATTCCCTTTCCATCAGAATCTGTTGTTTGGAATTTTGTTGTAGGACTGTTTCATCGCTTTTAAAATTGTCTCACCGCTTGTAAAGGTGTCTATAATTTTTTATTAATGGGTTATTTTTCTATGTAAATGTGTTTAGGCCTTGTTAAATGTGTTTCACTATTGTAATTTTGTTTCATAAAATGTATAACTGTTTTCCAAAATGTAAATTTGTCCCCAACTTTGTAAAAGTGTTTCATCTATTGTAAATTTGCATTAGTAGTTGTCTATACTAGGTGTATTAGCCAAAGGTGATCTTAGTCAGCTCAGCTTCTTTGTTGAGAAACCTGCTGGAGAACCAAAACATAAGCTAAGCAGTCAACCGCTGCAGACAGGCTCAACTGTACTACATCATTTAGCTAATGTGAAGATGGACTCAAACTCTAATTTCAGTCCGACTGTAAACTCTATTTAGATCATTTTCTGCACCTAACTTTGCTGTCAGAGAGCCCATTTACCCACGAAACATATCTATTCCTCCAACGCCAGCTGTTGCTAGGTCAAGAGAGTAATCTCGCTGCGCTTTTGATTCCCTCGGTAGTGACCATTAAATCTGTGTTACATGGCTCTGTGTGCTTCATGTTTGCTTCACTGAAGGACATTTTGCAAAGGGACTGTAAAAAACAAAGGAAGGGAATCGAGTCCTGGCCTTAGCAGCACCTCTGAAAATATGATTAGTTTCTATTCCGCCATTGTTGTTGACACAGTTGAAGTCAGAAGTTCTGCCCTTTTTTACAATTTTGATGGAGCGATAAGAGAGAAGGGAAACTGACAAGTGTTCAAGAGGTTGAACTGCTTTCTATTGAGGGTAACATGAGCATAGTTGTGACATCTCATGCCAAACATTCAAGTGCTGAACTGCATTGGTATTATAAAAAGAAAAAACCTTGTCCATTCAAAAATGATGTTAGTGGACACAGGCCCTAAATGTCCATGAAAAAGAAAAACAGATTGATTCATCAGCCACGACTGCTCTCTTCTGATCTGGAAAACTAAAATAAAACTAAAATAAAAAATCACTTTACATCTTTTACAGCTGCTACTGGGAATTGGCAACTAGGTTTTAATAATCATCTGTCAGAACATCACAATCAGTTATAGAAAAGCTTGTACTGGATAAACCATTCTGTCAGGCGAGAGCTTCCCATGATAACACCAGAGCTGGCATCATAGCACAAGATGGAGACCAACTTTGAATCTGATATATACCAACACTCACCTCTACAATGTCAGAGTTGGTTCTGCTCTCGTGGGGTTCGTTGTACTCTGTGTATTTCAGCAGGACTTTGTCCATGTCAGTGCTGGCATACTGGAACAGCTTGTTGGAGCTGTTGAAGATGATGAGAGCGATTTCACAATCACACAGCACACTCAGCTCATAGGCCTTCTTCATCAGACCAAACTTCCTCTTCATGAAAGTCACCTGGAGAGACGAAACCAGAAAAGAAAACAGCGGATTCATTCTTTTTAGCCATTTTGAGCTTTTTTGCAGATTTTATTAATTTCTCTCTTACTCTCATACAGACGAAATGTCTTATCTCATCTTAATCCACCATGAGCATTGCACCTTGCAGTGTATTTACAGAGGCAAGGAAAAAAATCCTTTTAATGGGCAGAAACCTCGAGCAGAACCAGACTCATGTTAGACAGACATCTGCCTCGACTGAGTTGAGGTTGGAAAGAGGGATAGAGGAGATTAAGAGAAAGAGAGAGATGACAGTGATGAGGCGGATAGTAGTAGCTGTTGCCGCTGGAGTCCGGCACATCCGTAGCAGCTTGAGTCCAGAACATCCACAGCAGCACAAAGACTCAATCACGTGTACATTTTTGATACCATGGTAAATGTCATCCAATTCAAAACTCTATCAAAGATGCAAAGTGCTTCTACTCTGAGCAGAAAATTAACTTTTAAATTAAAATAACAGAAGCCGTTTCAACCTCAATATCCAGAAACCAAAAGGTCATCGACTGACAGAAGGAGAGGCAACCTCTTAGACATAGCACTGCAGCTTCAAGTCAGAGGGACATGGTGTGCAACCCAAACTGACATTTTGGTACATTTAAATATTTGGATAGTGATGTTACTCAGCACATCTGATAGCATATCAAATAATAAAAGCTGTAGCATGAGCTACTGACACTGATATTTACTCAACTGTTGACAAAGTGACTCAGACTGTTTCTGAGGAAGAGGAGGGGGAGGGAGGTTCCCATGCAAGATCTGACTCTTAGATCAAGAAACTGGAAGAACTGAATTGAAAGCCACTGATAGAGTGGCTGACAAACGTGGGAGGATAGGAAACTAAGAAATGTTAATGTGATCACTCATGATTGGAATAATATTATATAATATTGTCATTAAGAGTCTTTATATTATAAATCCAAGTGGATAGGGTCGCATTTCATTTTAAAAGAAAAATCACCCATGTTCCCCTCCTTCTCTATCATAACGTCAAAATGAGAAACTTAAGGATGAACAATGTAGAGCTCACACTAAACCCACACACATCCCACAAGCCACACATCCATCATACTTTCTCATCCTTGTTTTGGTGCGGAGCTGACTCCCTGCAGTGAGTCAACTGTATTTATCTGGGTATGTCTTCCTTCCATCAGAGCTTCTGGGATCCTGACTCATGTCAACACATATCTCGAAGCTGACTCTGACACCTTCTCACACCTCCAAGACGTACAGCAATGTTGTGTAAGTATCTGGTGTTTTCCTCCATGTCTGCCTCCACACACTTACAGCCCTGAAGCTAAAAGATGACCTCCTACTGTTGGCTGCTGAGAGGTTTCACAGGCCTGTTGAGATATTTGAAATGTAAATTATAAAGATTTATCATTGGTAAAGGTAAGGGTTGTAAATGTTCAGTGTTCCCAATATGAATTAAAAATAGTAACAGCAAATAGGGCTCTCTGCACAGCCAACTTACGCACTCAGGTGCCAGTCAGTGTCAGGAACATACACATGGAGTAATAAGTTGAACACGTTTCGCCAACCAAAACCAAACATGATGGGTCAATACTGCCCAGTCTGCAAACCAGAATACTTCCCATGCAGAAAATCCACACCCATGACTCAGACTCTACATTTTTATGTATTCTGTAAACAGTGATTTTAAATTACTAACGTATGCAGAGTGCAAAGAGCAGCCTCCACACCGCAAACCTAAAAGTTCTGAAGGTAAATGTATTGAACCTGGAGACCTACTGGTGATTCGCTTCAAGCCCCCATTGGAGGCTTTAACTCAGGAAACTGCTAGTCTACATTATATGCATATTAACACATTGGCTGTTCTCAATTAACTAATTTGAGTTTATTTGATTAGAACAATGCACATTACAAACATTTCATCAGTATGCCTCAATGTAAATATGCAGGAATTAGCACAATAGCTAAGTTTCATCCATAGTCCTAAGGCAGGTACTTATAAAACAAAAAAAACTTGGTTTAAAGTTACAGGATGTCACAAGACAGTTAGCAGGACACTAAACGAAGTGACTTACGAACAGATTTTACATTATAAAAACAGGATGGAGGGGAGGCCAAAGCCCCCGGCAACAGGCATCAAATGAGGAGACAGATATTATTCATGAGTACATCTCAATGTGGGTTTCTCCTGGTTAAATAAAATAAAATAAAATAAAATGACTGGTTTGTTTTTAACCAATATTTCAGTGTTGTTTTTTTTTTTTTAGGTCAAGTAGTTCTCAAGCTCCCTGATATGAGCTGGTAATTTGCTCCAGGAGTGTATGCCTCTAACAGACACTACCATTGGACTGAATTTGGTTTTACATCTTGGTACATCACAATATCTTCTCGTTTGTGCTCCTGATCATAAGATGTTTTTTATGCATGTGTTCAATGCTGGAGGGGCAAGCCCATGTAGAACTGTTTTTTTTTAAAAGATACAGATATAAGCATAAGTTTGAAAATGTGTAATTGTTTAAATATTATACTTCCTTACTATGTTGCAATAATGGAAATATATATTTGGTAGAACAGAAAGCACAATAGAGAAGGGGCATAGATATTTGAACATCTGCCCATTGGGTTGATAGGGTGTATAATGTCACCAGTAAAGTTGTATTTGTATTTAAAAACACATAAGGAGCTAAGTGTTTTTAGAAAGATGCTTGTGCTTCTTCAGCATTACATGTTTGGTGAAGGCTGCATCATATGTTCATGTTTACCCAAGCTGAACATTTTTATAACAACCAGAAACATTTGTGACTGAATAAAAGTTGCATCCCTTTAGAAAATGTATATTATATAATAGTGTTAACAAGGACACCTCAGTTTTTCTCATCATGGTTCCAATGGAAGTCACTGTTAAATGTTCATCAATGACCAATTCAAAGAGGTTTGAAAATCTCTCATTATTTCTTGATCTTGTCTGACAAATCAATTACTGTGAAAAGACAGAAAAGGCATTCCTTTGTTAATATTTCTACAACTAATGCAGTCACTTTTTTCTGCAGATTGTGTAATAATGCAAAAAATTTAAAACGTAAAAACAAGCTAATATAACTTGACAGATGAAAGGAGAATACAAGCCAACTTCCAAAAATAGAGCACAAAAGCCTAAATATACAGCCGGCTCCAGTGATGCAAGCCTGACAGCAAAAGCAGTGTCTATCTAAAAATGCTCTGGCCAAGACAACCAAACATCAAATATAAACATCATCCAAGATATTTATTTTCCAGCCACATCCCTATTTCCAGGGCTTGTGCCCTCCTTCCAGACAGGCTGGTATTTGTTGTGCTGTTGGGGGTGATATATATAGAGGAGACAGACAGAGAGGGATTCCAGTGGGCAGCGGTGTGGCTGCACAAGGAGACAGCGAGGAGAGAAGGCCACTGTGTGTCCCAAACACTGACCCACCCTGCTAATGACAGGGTGCCGTCCGGACCCAGCTAACCCCAAATTACTGCCCTTGCCACCAGCTGTGACCACTGCTCTCTCAAAAGTTACAGCTTAGAGGATCTTTAGGAGTTATTTAGATTGAAAACGCAGGGGACCAGGTAAGGTTCCCTGAGGGATCCCTTCTTTAAGTGATGAATGAGACTTCCAGGACTTACATATACTAAGATTTATCTCAGGGGTGCGAAAGTTTTGCATTGTTTTTTTGCATTGTGAACTGGAGCATGTCTGTACATACAATAATGTCTTTATCATGTTTTAGTCTTCACCCAGGCACTAAACCGTAAACTGAACATACTAACTGAACTAATGTCAGAAGTCCAAATGTCTGTGGTTCAAACATCTGTCACTGTTATTGCAGGAAAGGATGAGTCTCAATAGTAGCAGTGACTCAGGAAACCATTCCAAATACACCATTAGATGTTAAATTCCTTGATCTTCAAAAAAGGTGGGTCATCAAGTGTTGTAAATTCACAGATTTTGTCTTTACTTGCTATAGTTACGGCACCTGCCACTTTTTTGGTGCTAATGCCAGCTGCGTATGCTGCTGCTTCATATTTCTACAGTAATTCTTTGTTGCGATGGCGACTTTTCAGGTGACTTGTAAGACTTGTCACATTAAAACTTCAGGACTTTTCCCTCCGCTCTGTAAACTTCCAAAATACAATTGAAACTGTGTTATCCCCCCTGTGACACCATTTTTACTCTCTCCTCAGCTTGTTGCAGCTGCACTTGCTCTTCTTAACTGGATGTAATGGCGGCTTGCACACTGTAAAGTGCTGTGTTAGAATCTATTGTTTTTTCTGATAAAATTGTATTATTGGTGTAATAAACAATACAAAAATACTCCCACTATCTGCCAATACTTAGTTGGGAAAATATATACTGTGCATGCCTACAATACTCTTCTGAAAACTCAAGCTACTTTTGAAATGTAGTAAACTCCTAATGTTGCAGGTTACACTTTATGATCTTGGTACAAATGGAGGGGAACGCTAGTTGTTAATATGAAACCTTTATGGCTTCATGGGCCAAACATTGGTACTTACAGGAAAACATGACCATCAGAAAAACCCAAACATGTTGCTAGATGTAGACATTGCTTACCACTGCAGAAATATTTACTATGATTTTAAAAGTATGCCCTCAGAAGTTGTGAAGAAGAAGCCCTAGAATAGGTCCTAAAGAGAAATATGAGCAACATAGAGCTCATGCAGAACATAAGCTCCTGTGCACATAGATCATTTGACCAGAAAACAACTAATCCACTACTGCTCTGTTGGTGATGTGGTTCTCATACTGGTTATAGAAATCAACTGACTCTGAATCTAAAGAAGATAATGTTCTTTTACAGAATCTATACATTTCAATAGTTTAGGGGGAGGGTTCTGTAAAAGTCTCTGAATAATTATCAAACTAAATAGCTCAGATATAGAAAGAAGATGATGATACTGACCTGTCGGTTCCTCTCGTCTACGATCCTGGTGATCTGGATCTTCTTCCTCCCCATTGCAAAAAACTTCCTCTCACAGCCAAAGAAGAAGAATATCAGAAAGCTCCGTGTAGTCAAGGGTTCACTGCAGACGATCCTTAACACATAGCTCAGCTGTCAGCTCTGTTACTCCAGCATCAGTGCAGCATGGTTTTCTGAAAAACAGACACAGGGTCACATCTCGATCCCAATGTTATTCAGTCATCACAGTATGATCCACTGTCAGCACCTTGTCTGTACTCTGGGACAGGGTTTGATCAGCTTACCATGAGAAGATTCTTACTCTAGTTCAAATAGTTCTGTACACTCATTACTGTTTAATACACCAGCAGAGTTTTCTGAGTCAGTTTGGAAAGACCTGCTGGATCATTCCTGCAATGAGACCCCAGGCTTTCTTCTCATACTTATACATCAGCAATTTTCTCCTCAATTGGCATCACAGCTCTTCTTAACCACTGTCTTAGCCACTGCTGGGCCCACTTCACTGCTTCTAATCATCCTATCGGAAGAACCTCACCAGTCAGGCATTAAATACTCAATTTTTCACAGACCAACAGAGAGGACTCCAGAGACACGGACATTATCTCTTTGCTATTTCATCCATGAACGTATCCAACTTTGTTTGCTGAAATGCTCAAAAACACCAAATACTCAGCTACCAGGGAGTGAAGCAGCATTTTTCCATATCCAAGAAAAGCAGTTATGTTCCTCAAAATTCCTTTTAAAGTCCTTTGGGCTTCAGAAGTCCTCTGACAAATCACCACAGGATTTGCAGTGCACACATACAGAGAAGCTCAAAAGCACACTGACTCAGAGAGACCAAGAGAACTAGATGTAGAGTATGTACTTCATCACACACCTTGTCCAGCTGGCTCGGAGCTCTCTCCCACAGAAACACCAAATTAAATATTCAGCCCTGTAGTCTTGGTGAACTCGCCTCTGCTTTCCTGCAGGAGTTCCCACCTGCCTGGTAGTGTCCCTCCTCGGCACCGCCTTGGTGTTTCTGAGCCCTGCCTTCCCCAAGAGCTCCTTAGCTCTTTCCTAATCTCATCTGATCTGGGAGGAGGCAGGGAGTGAGGCAAAGCCTGGCTTTATCCTAACCCTCTCTGGATTACTGCAGCATGTGGATCCCAGAGCTGAGCCACCCAAACCCCCACTGCAGACCCCTCATTACCCGGATGGGAGTTGGGGCAGATACATTTGTCATGCACCAGTGGAAATTTATTGGTGATTATTTAAAGATTTAACTGACCTCTACATCTGCTGAAAGACAATATCACTGAGTGCCACATAAATGTACCACAGATCTGTAAATGTAGAATAAATTGATGAAATGGAAAATCCCATGTTGATTTAAAATGCATTTGAAACCTTGTTTTACTTACCTAAGTCTTTTTCCATTATTGTATCTCCTCCCATGAGTGATTGTTTAAAAGCATCCAATTGAAAATATACTTAAAGCCTTCAACTGCTGCCTTTTTGTTGATCACTTGTTGATCACTAACTTGTTTACTATGGCTATCGGTTTGTGATAGACTGCACGCAACCCTCTAACCCATCCACTTCATCACCATCCCAGAGCTTAGCTGACTCTCCCGAGTCCACACAGGGTGCACCATGTAACATTTAAGGACTCACTGCATATTTTGGATGAAAATCTCAAGCATTGATCCCCTTTGTGATGTGAGTGATTTAATGGCAAGACACAAACATTTTGAAGACAATACAAATAAATGCTTCCATCCTGGTGTAATTAGACTTTTGTCTCTCTGTAAGAGATGGTCCAGGAGCTTTATTGTGTACTTGTGTAAACAAGTATGACAGATGCATCTTGTAGTGCTGCAAATGAACACACAGATAGTGTGTCTATATAACCTCCAGACTGGAGCAAAGTATGCATGTGGATGTTAACCTACTGGGAGGACTGAAGGCTGGTGGGGCTAGCTCTGCTAACTTTAGCCACAATCTGTAAACCAATTTGTTTACCCATAGTGCTCAATTTGGACTGTTTTCTTACCTTTATACTAATCGAACAGTTACTGCAAATATTTTCTGATTTTAAAAGTACAATTTTTCCTTGTTTTTACCAGTGCCTGGTTGTAATACGGTATTCCCGCCAGACGGTGGCTATAGAGCATCTTAAAGCTGAGACAGACACTGTCAGTGCACGCTTCTAGCTGCACCTCATCCTGCTGCTGGTTAATGAGACTGCCACTCATATGGGCCATTAACGGGACAGGTCTGTGTGTGTGTGTGTGTGTGTGTGTGTGTGGGGGGGGGGGGGGGGGGGGGGGGGTTATCGGAATAAGTGCCGAATAGATGCTAATGATTATTGAATAGTGTTTTGTCTTGAAATGCCAATCCCTACTTTATACTAGTCTGCTAGTCAGAATCTACATTTCTTTTTAAACAACCAAGAAAACAGTCTCTTCAGAACATCCCTACATTACAACTACCTATGTGGTGATAAATGATTTTCTATCTTGTGAGAAAAAATCTATGTCTCATGCTGCAGAGTCTGTGGAGCAACAATGGAGTCTGCCCTACATCTCTCACATGTACTACCCAGACAAGTAGTCCTGATCAATGCAGATGTAATATGTTACTATGGCAGAAACTCTATCCGGCTGAAGAAGAAATCAATAAGACCCACGGGCTGAGCCAACAGGCTGCAGCAAACAGCACTCACACCAACATCAACAAGACTGAGCGGTATATCGCTCCCTCGTTTCTTTCAGGTCCTAATCTTGTGAACAAGAACACTAACAACAAATTATATCTTATCAGATCAAATGGTTTCAATGTTTTTTATCTTTTTTCAAGGGTCTGAAATATTATCATATCACAGTAAAACAGGTCTGTAGTTATCCACACTTGCCCTGACCTTCTCAGCACCTCTCTTTAAAAAAAATGCACCCCCTCAGATGTTTCTTAAACAGTAAGTGCTAAGCCCCCGAAGCGATCCTCACAGCAAAACACCCTTCTCTTTATCTCAGCCATGAAATCCAATTCCTGTGGATCTTAAGCAGCGTGACCATGCTTTGTGAGGGTGTGAAACACACTTCTTCAAGGCTGCATTGCACTGAATTTGATCTTGTATGCCTATACAATAGCTGAATGTCACTAATTGTTATTTTGAAGGAGTCTTGATGGAGTTTTCTATCTGAAGCTTTTCTACTCATAAAGTGAACGGCAGCTGTTAGAGAATGAAAACGTTTGGTCCTTTGTATTTCTAAAGGGTAATAATATAATCATCCATAATGTCACTAATGTTTGAAATGTATCTATTCAAAGACACAGTGAGGAGTGTTTAACTGCTTCTGAAATAGTGTTACTTACACTTACTGATGCCTCTTCATGAAGACAGAGCAAAATGACATTGACAGCTTCAAGATTGGTTATTTCTTTATAATGATTCGAAGAGCTGCTTTTAGGCGTTTCAGGATTTTGGTATTGAAATGTTTCATAAAAACTCACAAATGTAGAGAGAGAAAAAATCTACGACAAGTCAGATCATTTTCTGGTAGACTTGCATTAACAGAGAGTGCAGGTTTTAGACACCTCAGGAAAGCTTTATTTTTATAAGTGGTTCATGTGGTTCTTCTTCACAGCTTTTGGTCCACCATCAAAGACAATGGTCATCATATCAGCTGACATGCACCTCCTCTTAAATGTAACTACACGTGGAATCGATGCAGACAGCAAGCCCTATGATTGGTCCGCTTGATGGCATTGTGTTTCCAGCATTTCCAGCACTTCCTGGATCCCGGACATCGGCTGCACATCGGTTGTGTATTTCATCTCCTCCTCTCTATTTTTCATGTAATCATGTCTGTATGATAAACAGCAACATGTATCAGCTGTAAATTAATAACATAACACACTCTGAATCAATGTGGAAAAGTAAACAGAGATCGCAGCGGGGCCGGAAGCAGGAGAGACCACTCTGCCCCAAAGCGTTTCAGTGGAGAATTGCTGCACTACAAGGACACATCGACGCACCAGTATGTGGTGCTCATGTCTGCGTCAGCCCCTGCTGCGTAGGGGTGACACAGAAGTATGAATCAGCCTTAAGAGGTGGGCAGAATGTAAACACAGCGACACTGAAGAAAACTCAAAACCTACCAGCGCAAAGCAGAGTCGTTAGTCTGGCACTGTGTTAACTGGGTGTTAACTATTAACTTAATACACTTAATTAAATATACTTTCTGGATGTAGGTAGAGGAAGAGCACAGAGACAACTTTTGCTGTGCATTGCGAAAATGTTTTAATGTCCACCGAGAGATTTAATAACTGTGATGCATTCACGGCTCTGTGGGAATCAATATCACTATGCTCTTAACCCTTAGTAAAGCGTAGTGCACTACTCAAAACGACACTACTAAACTCATGCACAGTTTACATTATCATATTTCTTTCTCATCAAATTATGCAAATGATCTCATTCTGAGAAAAATAGGAGTCACAAAATAAAATTCAGTAGACCTATAGTAGATATAATAACCTCTGCAGTTATAAAAAAAAATTCAGTCATCATTACAATTTCAGAATGCAAGCTCTGACATACATAAACCTAAACGTTTCATATGTGTAAATCATCGACTGTATAAAATACGGACGTATTATCCGTGACGTCACCCATCTGTTTCTGTAGCACTGTTTTGAGGCCAATCGGCAGCAGCAGCCATATCGCTGCTGTCGAGCAATTGTGACGTAAAGGCGGGCTTTGAGCCTCCTAGCCAACCGCTACACTGTTCCCACCTGTCAATCAAGTCAGCTGTGCCTCTCATTGGAAAACTCATAACCTCAATATCTTAGAAATTGCGGCGTTAGAAAAAAATTCACCCCTCTCACAGTGTGTGCCGATCGAGAAATCCAGACTACACTGGTCTTTTGTACCAGGCTGTAAACATGTTTATTTCTGCTGTAAAGATCGGCTTTTTTGAATTGGTGTGTATGTGGTTTACGGTACTTCCGGAGCCAGCCTCAAGCGTATCCTCGATGATCTGCACTCATATTTTTAGACCGGAGGTTTAAATAAAGGGGGTCAACAAGACGTGAAAAAGTCCATCATAGTGAGCACTAATGAACACCCTCTCTCTCCTCTTTCACATCTTCTCATACACAGAATAAACAAAGTCAGAGCTGCAGAAGGTTAATCATGCTGGGTCTGAACAGCACCAGGTTGTTTTCAGTACAAAGCAATGCAGATTAATTGGCAACCCTTTCATCCCTCCTCCTCCTCATCAAAGACCAAGGCCTCATCTCTAATTGTGTTGACCTCACCATGACCCCTGCTCCAGTCGCTTTCAGTGTGAATCAATGAGGCTTCAAGCTGATAGTACACAGTATGCATCCTCTAGGTAACCCTCAGTCTACTGCCCTGACCTATGGCCGTCGTTGTGTGGTGAGTTAAAAACGCTATCAGTAATGAAAAAGCCACAGTTAGATTCATAAGCTTTTCAAAGAAGATGAAAGAGTTTCTGTTTTATTACTGTTTGCTAATGTACTATTCACTGATGACACAGATCACATTCCTTATTCATGTCTTTAACTTCCCTGCAGCTTTGCTCATCTCCTTGCTCTGCTCTACTTCACTTCTTTTGCTCCATCTTGTCCTTCTACCTCGAGCAGCTTATTTGCATCCTCTCCATCAGCAGGAGGAAAGAGAGGATCTCTTTGGCTTAAGGCACAATCAGGCCGACTGAAAGAAGATTCTTCCTCCCCCCTGGCAAGCCCGGACCTCCTTTGAAGTTTTCATAAATGGAGTGTTATAAAAGTTCTTTGGGGATCTTCTACATGGTAAACAGTCAGGCTGTGTGGTGGACCTGCTTCCTGTGGGAGATGGTTGAGCTTAGGCTTGTTTACTGGCTGAAGTGTTTAACACTTCCCTGTTTAGAAAGTCTCTCAATGTGCCGTCCCTCCCCACATGCCCTGCTGTGGTTAGGAGTTTTTCTTTGATGTAGGGAGCACGAATGACAATTTATGTAAAAACATAACAGAGATGCAGCATCTTAAAAGAACTAACAGTGAAATTTACATTTTCTCATGCAAATGATTCTCTGGTACAATGAAGACTCTGGAAAAGCAGAAGTTAGGACGCACGTCATAACCAGGAGCTGCAAACCTGTGTCATTGTTCAATGACAAAACCTGAGACTCAGTTAAATTAACCTCAAAATGTCAATTCACCAGTGGTGTGCCTCCATCGTAAAGATGTGATTCACAGAGACCCACCTCTTATTATAGGGATACTTAAATTAGTGAACAATATTACTGCACTTTTAGAACTGTTGAGGTATGTTCAGAATAAAAAAAGATGTACAGTATATAATATATTGCTATTTAGATTATAGATTATAGATTTTAAAATCTGAGTTTTCAGTGTCCCCTTCATGAAACTGACATCTTTGATTTTATAATCAACAGACCTGATTTTTCCCTTTAATCGTACTTCATAGTAGTGCTGGGCAATATTGAAAACAAAATTTTTCAGTCCATCCATCCATCCATTATCTTGACCGCTTACCCCGTTAGGGGTCACAGGGGGCTGGAACCTATCCCAGCTGGCTTCGGGCAGAAGGCAGGGTACACCCTGGACAGGTCGTCAACATATCACAGGGCCATTTTTCAGTCAATATAGATAGTTTTCAAGATAAATATCAAATCATTCTCTCATATCATTATAAAGGCAGATTTTTTTGTCCTGAGTGAAATTTAAAAAAAACAGACAGTTAATTAGTTTATATCTGGGCTTTAGTAGTCTAGTAAATAGCCAAAAAATCTGAACTAATAAAGTTTAGTGGCCATTCTTGTCGAGGATGTTTTCACTCTGCTTTGAGCTGGTAGCTTTTGCGTTTTCTTCAGTGTTGCTCGTTTTAGCTGTGTTTACATTCCTCTCCAAACGTCTTTAAGCCTGCCTACTGCTTACTCTGCGACATGATTGGCTGTTCCATGCCGACCTCTTCTTCTGTTTAATTTTGGGTGGGAACTAGCGTTTAAGACACACTAGCGCCCCCTCCCTTTCCAGTGGTTGGGGGGTGTACTTACAGGTTTAAATATCAACGTTTTATTGTACATGTTATATTTATAGAGAAAAATGATACCACTATAATTATCATTATCGTTTATCGCCCACCCCTACTCTATAGTTCACCTGTCAACTCATTATTTAGAAGTATGAATGCTGATTCACAAAATGTTTTGATGCTGAATCAATGTATTTCCCTATCCCATCCTTCATACAAAGACAGAAGCAAAGAAACTTAGTGATGCGGTTGTTGTCGGCTGTCTAGCATGGCAGGAGTACAGACTGTGATTAATCTTTCACCCACAGCCTCTGGTGTCATGCAGCCTGAGTATCGACGCTGGCCTCTGCAGCCCAGCAGGTCACTGAGCTAATGAGTTTTCTCCTGAAATGTAATTATTAAACTCCTCTCCATGCAACAGCAGCAGAGCCATTTAATGTCAAGCTGAAGACCACAAGGATCAGGTGGCTTCAACTGGAGATGCACGGTTATGGTTAAAAATGACGATTGTTTTGATGAAAGTTAAGATCATGCTTATTCATGTCAAGAACTTATTTATTTTGTGGACAATTTGTTAAATTGCACTTCCATGTTTAAAATCAACACAGCAACAAGATCACTGCATTTGGTGACTTCAATCTGTCTTTGGGAGTTTGGAGGATGAGAGTCACAACACTACTCCTCTTACACATACAGCACTTTGTGGTGTTTTTGCAGTGGTTAAAAAAGTTAGTTGTACTGTTTGGCAATACTGACACCTTCACGCACTCATATTATTTTTCTTGGCTAAACATCCCTGAACTACACCTGACAGATCTCCAAACACTTAAGCTGTTTTAGTGGGGTCAGTTCTTTGCCATCTGTTCCAAAATATTGGCCCTTTGTTTTTCTTGATGACACTGCTGTTTAATCTTGTTCTCTGCTGCTGCACGCTGCAAGCCAAAACTTCTCGACTGAGCTCCATGGGCATGGCGTTTAGCCTAGTGGGATCTTTATTTGATTAGTGTGGCACACCCAAAATGGGTGACCACTTTTGTGTTTATATAATGACTCTGACACAGAGCAGAACTCCAGGTGGAACTGTTGTCGCCGGAGCGGTTATGCCAGGGGTCATTTGTGGGGAACACTTCCGCCCACATCTCAGACTCATTCTGGATGACAAATGATTTTCCTGTGTCTTCATTGTTCCTGAGTGTTACCTGTATTTTGCAGGTTGGTACTTTGTGGGAAAATCGCAAATGTTTATCCTCAGAGCACTGAGATAAGTGACTTCTGTCTAATTTCTAAAGTTGTTAATGTGTTTATTTAAAGTTGCTGTATTTCCCACCACAGGCACAAGCTTTGCTAGGCTGCCTGTCTGCCCCTCAGGTAAAATAAGAGTTTGTATACCAGAGTTTTGTCTTGCAGACATGTCGCTAGGTTTGTATATACTAAGAAGGAAGGCTCCCACACATCTCATAGGTTCAAGAAAATACTATTCACCACTGTACAGTTACTTACATATGTTTTTATAAGGTTTATTTACTGAAGAATGTTATTGTTGGTAGAGAATGTGATGCACTGTCATCTGACAGTATTTATCTATGTTCTTATCTAAGTGTTACAAAAGCTTGTGAATAAGAGACTCATTCTGGACAACAAATGCTCTTCCTGTGTCTTCATTGTTCCTGAGTGTTACCTGTGTTTTGCAGGATTTATTTTTGTTGCGGTAACATTCCTGGGACCCGTAACATATGCAGATGGGATTTTTATGGCCAGATCATACATTTTAATCTTCTACATTGCTGTCAGTAATGTTATCTAATTGTGATAAGGCTAAAGTTGTAATCAGGTCTATTATTTAATTAATTTTGCAGCTCATTTAGCAAATCAAGATGCTGTGTTACTTAGCAAGGTGTGTCCAAAAGTGATGAAAAGAAGGGAAGACTTTGTGAGTTATGTCAGCTGCACAGTGAAAAAGTAATATAAAATGTACTCATTGTAAATTTGGCTCTCAAAAGACTCTTAGCCTCCGTGCTGCCTTCACGACACCCCTTCTCCAGCATGCTGCAGTGTTACAATCTTCCAGCCTTGTAAAAAGTCCAAGACAGCAGTCTGCTTATTTAATTACCGACCCACTGTGATGTCATTTCATTACTGTGTTGCTTTTATGACAGTGGCAGTGGGATAAGATTTTCCTGTCTCAACACAGACACTGATGTCATGCCTGTAACACAGATTGAAAGTCAAGCTGCCCTGTAAAATACAGCTCTGCTTCCATGCTCTCTGTTCCTTTCATAAAAACGCTAATTGGCCTTCAAATGAACTTTCAAAACCAACACAACACGTTCATTTTTCCTCATCCATGGTCATGTTTCCCTGTGAAGCAGGTTTCAGCTGTGAAACTGAGGTCAAACCATCCTGTGTTAAAGCTAAGAGTCATTGTCTTGGTTAATGTTTTGTTTCCAAAGTGTAACAGTGAGCATGCACAGTGCAATATTTAAAACAAGCAAAGCAGGCTTTAGCTCTGCCAATAAAATACAAAATTCCAACCTCAAGAGTTTCCAAACAGTTCCATGTAAAAGACAGCAAAACAGTCCAACACATTCAAACACATAAAGCATTTGCTTTTCATGCTTTGCTCACCCAAGACTGAAATCTACACGCATTACACCATGGAAGAATAAAGAGCATGTTCAAAATGTGAGAAAAAAAACCAAATCAACTGCATTGCAAGGAGAAAACCTCAAGCTCTAATTCATAAAGCAAAAAGCAAGTGTGCTTATTATATTCAAACACAATATCACCAACAAAGTTCTGCAGCTCTGTGTAGCTCTCATCCTGATAGCGCTAAATTCTATCCAATTATGACTCAGCTCTCTTACTGGTCTTCCAGTTTTACTTGATTCTGATTGGTTAAAACTAGGGATGCAAATTTGAAGTATTTTCTGTAATCGATCTTTGGAAATGTAACGATCAATTATTGATAAATCATTAAAAAAACGTAAACGTTTTCTGTGTCAAAAACAATGCCCAATGCGCTATTTCCCCTGAATCAATTTTTCCTTCACAACACAATGTATATAACTGACAGTACTGAATAGCTACGGATCGTATTGAGGCGTTCAAAATACAGTCATAAAAGTGAAGGCTCAGACTTCAACAAGGGAACTGAACAGAAACATATTTTAGACTCACAGTGTCAAGTTTTCTGTCTACTTGTTCTTATTGAGAAAAATAAGCATGAGTAGGTGGTCAAGTGCCAGCCGGGAGCGCAACCGGGTCATAATTAGTCCGGCGGCGTACAAAAAAATGTATGCAAATAACACTGATGCATATAGATGCTATTTACTCGACAGAGCATTTAACACTTTGCATGTTATTTGTGAATTAAACAATGTCTATTTTGCTTGTTTGCTCCGGTCCAGTGGGTGCAAAAGCTGCGCAATTCATTTGTGGATCAGGCCCTGAGTGTTTGCATGTTTGTGTGTGTGTGTGTGTGTGTGTGTGTGTGTGTGTGTGTGTGTGTGTGTAGTGAGAAAGAACTGAAAGGGAGCAAGTATAGTGGATTAAGTTGTCCATAAACAAACATTAATACACGTCAGAGAATATAATATGTTAGCTAATGTTATCTAAACAGGGTAATTTGTTCTTGAATCATTTTCAATACATGACCACACAGAGTTTTCCACAAGCAGAGCACACATCAATCATGTGTCTTTGATCATGAGAAGGCCAAGATCGTGACTGCAATTAAATGTTGTTCAATTGTTCTGCCCTAGTTTACACAGAAAACTCTTGAGGAAAGCTTTAGTTAGGATTTTACAAACATTTGCATCATTAGTGTCTTTTGTACCTTAGATCTAGTTTGTGATCTAAAAGCTGTGGCTGATCTGAAACTTGATGGTGTAGAGCTCTGAAACAGAGGGACTAACCTCTGGCACATCTTCTTCCAAGAGTAAGCTCCCAATGCATCAGACAGCACAGTTCAAACTGTGTGTCCAAAATGATGTTTCCAGTGCTGCTGATAGTTGGCAGAGCGGTAGTTGCGTTACTCAATATTTTTACTTAATTTTCCGAGCAATGACAGAAGAATCTGAAGGCTATCTGTCATTAAGGCACATTGGAATATCAAGGGTGACAGTCTACAATAATGCTTACAACACCACTGTATGACACACAGCTAACGCTCGCACAGTTCTGCAAAGGACGGGACAGCTGGAGAAGCCGCATCAGAAAGAGCTATTTGGAATAGCTGTTGAATAGTTTCCAGTAATTATTGAACAGTATTTGTGCTTGAAGTGCCCATCCCTAATAAACACCACAAGAGTGTTAGAGTGTGGACTGTTTGTACTGCTCTATGCTCCTGCAGGCCAACTGAGTTCATCAGTAGGGTTGCAAAATTCTGGAAAACCTCAATGGTAATTAATGTGAATTTATGGGGAAAACTGGAATAAACCATGAATTTACTAAATTGAAGGTTGGCTCTTAATAGGGAACTTAAATATAGTTGGGGAAAATATATTTTAGCATAATCCTGACTAAAACAACCAGATTTCATGCAAGTACAGCTGAATATCTATGCTATTCCTCAATCACATGCACATAGCACACTGCTTACTGCAGGGCTATTGAGACCATGCCCCCTACATGCACTGTGCATTCCTCCATCACATGCACAGATGATTTCTAGAATCCTGCAGAGGCTAGGCTTGAGAAGCTTGAGGGAAGATGCTTTTTTATTTGTATATTGAATCGGACTTTTCATTTAACATTTTGAATGGGACTTTGTTGGGATTGCGTTTTTGTTCATTTTTGAATGGGTCAGGTCGGGGGACGCGTAATATTTAACTCAACATTCATGTTTTTGTTCTTCAATGATATAATTGATTGTTCAATAAAATATTTAACACTTGATAAAGTTCTACTTACAAATAAATCTGTTTTTAATTGTATTACTTTGGATGGATGTCTGCTTATAACAAAACAAATATTTATGCTACCTTTCCATTAATTTACCCTCAATTCCCAGTTAATTCCCATTAATTCCCATGGAAAGTTTCCAATTTGGAATATTTCCTAAATTCCCCAGCTTACCTTCCCATGGAAATTTACCTGAAACTTTCTGGAAATTTTCCACCCCTTTGCAACCCTACTCATCAGTGAGGATCAGTAGCATCAGCTCAGTCTTTTGATCTCATAAATGATATTATAATGAATTCTCTAACATTTGTGTTTGTACCAGCTCTCATTGAAATTCTGTGCTTTCAGCAAAGTTACATCTTCCTTTTTATGTTGTGAAGAGATGGTAAGAAGATCTGAGGCCTCTATCCTGAGGGTCCTTCATGCAGTCTCCTATCCCCCCACCCCTAAACCCTACTACACACAAACACACACACACACAAGCACTCCAGCTAAACCATCTCTATCTCAAAAATCACTGTGTACTGTTCTAAGTTGGTATACATGAAAAGCAGCGTTGAGTTGGAGTCATTTCCACTTACATTGATCCTGACTGAATCTCTCGTCAGTGGTGTTCACTAAAGTATCAAACACTGTGGCCCTTTCAGTGAGAGCTACTAAAGCATTTCGTATCTAAGATGCTTCAGGGTGTATTACAGAGTTGAATATTTGCCATGATCTCAAAGCATACATTTTAAAAGATGTTTTTTAATGGTATGCTTGGAGCTACTTTGAAGCTATTTAAAGGTAAGAAATGAGTGGGTTCCTCCGATGTGGTAATCAACACACACTTCTTCAAGGTCTGGTTTGAGGAAAGTGAAAGTTGTGCATCGATTAAAAAACGTGCTGGGAACATTTTTATATTAATGATGTGAATTGAACTGAACCCGCAAGACTATATAGCAGAGTCGATAAGGTCAAACGTAATTGATTTTTAAACTCTCATTGTATAGTTTCCTGTCTGAAGGACTTTGGTTAAACACAGTCTTAAACAGAGAGTTTGGAAGTTCCTGGTACAACCTTGTTTTCTGCTCCAGAGTGAGAGTCTGCATGTAGAGCCAGCATTAATGAAGTGTTGGCATCATTATCAACAAAGTCAGGACTCTGAGTAGACCCAAACCACACTCCGGTCTGGATCCTGTCCCTGTGAATCAACACTGAGTTTAATTAAGCCAAACCACAACGCCATTGACCTAACACTACTGTTTGAGTTGGCAGGGCAGAGGGAAACCTATTTACTGTGAGCAACAAAGGCAGTTTTATAAGACTGCAGGAAAGCCGATTGCAAGGCTAATATTTGGAAATTGTTTTATTTGATGGTTGTATTTATTAAGCCTAATTTCTGTGCCCCTCAGTGACATTTTTAGCATCAAACGTGCAGGTGTGTGTGGCCCAGCGGTGAGGCGGAAGGCAGCCAGAGGTTTGGATGGTTTGGAAGAAGCAGCTAGGGCCTGATTACCTGGATGACCCTGCATAGAGATGTTGAGTCCAACAGTTTTATGTGCTCTTCCACAAATGACAGAGGAGAGGGAGGGGAGGAGAGGGTAACACTTTAGAAGAGTTGGTAGATCGTTATTTTTCTCAGATTATTTTCATAATTTGATTTAAATTTACAACAAATATATATCAAATTTTGTACTGTGTATCAGCTTATAGAATATCATTTTGAGTAGTGCACTCCCCTGTAAGGTTACAAAGGGTTAATGGCGGAGTGATATTGTTTCCCACAGTGCAGTGAATGCATCACGGTTATTCACAATGCTTGGGTGGACATGAAACATGTTGGAAATGCACAGCAGAATTTGTCTCCGTGCACTTCTTTTACCAACATCCTGAAAGTATCTTTAATGAAGTGTAATAAGTAAATAGTTAACGCAGAGTCGTTACAGTGTCAGACTAACGACTCTGCTTTGAGCTGGTAGGTTTTGAGTTTTCTTCAGTGACGCTGTCCCTCGTTTCAGTTGTGTTTACATTCTGCTCCAAACTTCTTTAAGCCCCGCCTACCTCTCACCCTGCAACATCATTGGCTGTTCAATGCCGTCTTCTTCTTCTGTCTAATGTTGGGTGGCAATTAGCGTTTAAGGCACATTAGCGCCGCCTCCCTTTCTAGTGGTTGGGGGATGTAATTACAGATTTAAATGTGACAAATTTGTACCAAACATTTTTTATATTTATATGGAGAAAAATTACATCACGATAATTATCGTTATTGAATTATTGCCCAGCCCTAGCTCTATGCACAGTGTCCTGCAGTGAATATCCAAAACATGACATTATGGTTCTACAACAAGAGAAGGAGAAAGTACAGATGGAGCAACATTCTTTCTTCATGAACATTATTAATACCCGCAATTTTCTTACTCAGATGCAATCAATAATTTCGGACCATGTTTAAAGATGTGTTTAATCTGCATCATCAGCTCCCTGATATTACCTTGTTTCAACAAAAACTCACTTTCTTTTTCTGCACGAGCACTCCGGGTGGAGACTCTAAAAGTAAACACTGAGGTCCTGTGAGCGGTCCATGTGTGTTCTCACAGCATACACAAGCACTGGGATGAGCGAGAATACACTTTTTTGGATGGATAATCATGTGACTCAGCATATCTTGACAGTTGAGATTTCAGTGCGTTGAAACAAGTGTGCTGTTCACATCAGTCTGCATGTTAGCATTAACAAGCACGAGGAACAAACCCACAGCAAGCCTCCGCTGTAAGAAGAGTCAGCTAAATCTCTCATCTTCTCTGCTGAGTGTGATACAAGTCGCTGCTTTAGCAAGGCATCGCCTCAGCCCATCAAAGTGGATCAGAAATGCATTAAGTCCACACAGGAGCAGCCTGCATTAGCTTGTGCCCGCTAAAGCAAGCTAATTAAAAAAAAACTAAGTCAGTCAGTCAGTCAGTCACTGAGGACTCAAAATAGCCCTCTCAATAAAACACACAAACAAGAACACACAGTGCAGCCTCTATTTCTTCAGCATGTGGTGCAAAAAGAGCAGCCTGTCCTTCAGAAGTGTTGCTATTTCTGTTTACCACAAGGCCCCAAATATTCTATCATTAGCTAAACTAGGAGGGAAAGGAAATACCAGGAGGGAACACATGAAGTCCACACAGCCACACAGAGGAACCTCACTGACAGGGGGACTGTCATGTTGACAAGTTTGATCTCCACAATAGGACTCATTGGCTGGCTGAGTAACAACATGATATTAACTGAACTTACCTGAATGCAGACATGTATGGAGAACTGTACTGACACAAGAGCTTCCTCTGCCCGTGTGTGACTTTGGTGTTCTGTTATAGTCTGGAGAAGCAGCTGCCAGTCATCTATCATGTAATAAGCTGTTTTAGCCCCATATGAATCCACTGCCACAGATGTCCACGTGTATGCAAACCATGTCTGCTGTGCTCAAGATTCCTTCAGCTTATAGCTCTCTGATATAACGCCATCATGGAGTCACATACCTGGGTTCCAGTGTCTTTAATATGTGAGAAAAGCCAGCATTTTCCACAGTGTTGAATAGCCACAAGTTTTTGCACAAGAAGTTTCACATCTGTACTTTGTAGTAACATTTTTCAAGTGTATGTGATTAAATGGCAGTGATCCCAGAAATGTTTCCAGCCAGGTTTAAACAGTTTTGATTGTCCTTCATGAAACAATACCGACATCCAACAAACCATGTAGGGGAAAGTAAAACAGGCTTTAGATGTGGTTCCCTGTCATTCCAGCACAAATTATGGCAAATCAAATACATTTTTATTGTACTGTAAAGATTTACATCCAAACATCTGTGCTTGAGTCTTAATTTGGGTTAAGTGTGGGTTTGGGCTGCCGGTACTCAGATAATCAAGTAATCACTGATATTGAAACTAGGGATGGGCATTTCAATCTAAAATACTATTCGATAACCACTGGCATCTCGTCAGTCATTATTCGTAATAATCTAGCAGGGCGAGGTGCTGCCAGAAGCGGGCACTAAAAGCGTCGGACTAGACCTTCGTGCTGGTTTTTCTTTGACGCAGCTGTGTGGCGTGTATTTTTCATAGACTGTATAAAATATTGATGTAGTATCCATGACGTCACCCATCTGTTTCTGAAGCGCAGTTTTGAGGCCAATCGGCTGCAGCAGCCATATTGCTGTTGTTGAGCAATTGTGAGTTAAAGAGGCGGGCTTTGAGCCTCCTAGCCAACAGCTACAGTGTTCCCACCTGTCAGTCAAGTTAGCTGTGCCTCTCATTGGAAGACTCATAATCTCAATATCTTAGAAATTGCTGCGTTAGAAAAAACTTCACCCCCGTACAGTATGTGCCGATTTAGGAATGAGCTATCCAGACTACACTGGTCTTTTGTACCAGGCTGTAAACATGTTTATTTCTGCTGTAAATATCGGCTTTATGAATTGGTGTGTATGTGGTTTCCGGTACTTCTGGAGCCAGCCTCAAGCAGATCCTCGATGAACTGTAGTTTTTAGCACTTCCGCATTGGACTCATATTTTTAGACCAGAGGTTGCGGCTTGGTATTTTTACATTTTACATCCACACTCAGTCTCTGCAGTGTCCTCCGCTCCTGAACCTCACACCACTACGCGCATATGTCCAGCGACTGTCGCTAATGTTTTCGACTTTGCTATTTAATGCAGTTAGCATTCTTCTTCTGTTATTGAATGCGGTTAGCAAACAGCTATAATACGCTCTGTAGCCACTGTCTGACGGGTACCGTATTACAACCAGGCAGTCTTCAATTTTTAATAAGAGAACGAATATTCGAGCATTTGAAAATAATGTCCCGTCTCTAATTGAAACAATAAATTGACAACTGTGTAATACATTTTATAATAACTTCACAATGGCTCTTGTTCAGATATCAGCTTTTAAATTCAACATCACTCTGTTAAACTGAAAACATGATTTCAAGAGTTATTTAGTCCATATTTGTGTCTTGGCTGTAAGTAAAAAAAAAAAAGTAATTAATCTATTTATCTTATCATAGAACACTGAATGACCTAACTTAACCCATAAAGAAGCAGGAAAAATGAATAGAAACAGCCACACACATTGACTAACAAAATAAAGTGTATCCACTCCAGACCAGACAGTATCAAGGATATCTCCGCCCGCTCTGAGATAACTGAGTCGAGATGGAGGAGTTCTTCCATCCTGTGTGCTCCCTGTGGTCTCAGCAGTCTGACAGGGCGGCAGTGTAACCATGACCTGATTACCTGTCCCCTGAAGGCTGTAATCACTAAAGCCAGCAGACAGCCACTGTCAGTCCGCTGACAGGGAGGATAATTGGAGCTGATACAACATGCTGCTAGCCGTGCTAATGAAATATGAAAAAAACAAGCAGGGAAAAGGCAGCGGAGCACCAGAGAGGCCTGAGCTCCAGAGCAGGATATGTTCTGTCTATTCACATGCTGCTTTTCATCTCAGCTATCAATTAGAAGTTGGAAATGTTGATACAGGATGAGGATCTATGGATTGGACTCCTTTAAAAACTAATACTTTTCGGGGACATGTAGTTTTCAAATACATTTACCTCACTGTTAATCTCTAGTTTTCTTTATGCTTGCAGACAAAACGTGGTAGTATTAGTCTAGAGATAAAATCAAGATACCCTTTCCTGGCTGAAATACAGGGTATCTCATGGTATGATACAATACAATACAGTACGGATAGATATCATCATTAGGGATGTTTCCTGGAACAAATACCCAAGTCAAAGTCAAAATTTTAATTTTAGTTCAAAGGCAGGAAAACAGTCCAAATTGGGCACAATGTGTGCTGTACGCCGTGCAAAATCATGTCTTGAGACGTGCATTGTGAACATAGCACATTCTCCCACAAAGCATGACTGCAAATCACTAAATAAATATGACAATCTTGGTAGACAATGCTGTGGAAACTGCTCAGTATCATGGACAACACCTTTCACCCTGAGCATGCCGCGATGGAGTTCAATCAAAGACGGTTTGATGAGCACCAGGATCACTGGGCACCCAAGGAGGTATTTTCTACCTGTGACCATCAAACTAACTGACTCAACCCTTGTTCTACTGGACGAAAAAACTGAGCATGTTTTTCATATTGTGGAAAAAAGGGCATCATTTTTCATATGTAATATGAATATGTAATATACTTTTCAGTAGTGAGATATATTAGGTTCATATCACATGCAATTATGAGATTTTTAAAATCAGGGTCCACAGAGTGTTGTTTTTGTTATGTTTTCACTTAAAAACATGACAAACTTGTTTGTATGTCAACCTGTATGACATCTACAGCCAGATTTCATGATGTCAATAAATACAGTCAGGTCTACTTCAGTAGGCTTCAGTAAAACTTCTAACATAGACAACTGGGGTAAATCTTGTGCATCATGCTAGTTTGTAGGATGTAGGAATGTGTTTCCCACTCCAAGTCAATAAAAAGTGTCACTTGGGACAGCTTTTTCTTTCTTTCTTTCTTTCTTTCTTTCTTTCTTTCTTTCTTTCTTTTTTTCTTTCTTTCTTTCTTTCTTTCTTTCTTTCTTTTAAAGTCCCTAAAACATCTCTTAACTTATTTTCTATGGAAGCATATATGTACCAAAATTAAATGAACAAGCAAATTTGAAAATTAAATTGCATTAACAGAAATCCTTTTAATTTTTCTAAATATGTGCACATTATTTGACTCATAAATAAAATCAATATTCAAAAATCCTATTTGCATTTTAATTTACGGCGTAGCTGTTTAAGTGCGCCACATGTACAGAGGCTATAGAGAAAAGAGGCTTTCTCTTCTCGCTACTCCCCATGTTCCCTGTCTCTCTCCAGTTGTCCTATTATTAAAGGCAAACTTTAAAAAAATAATAATGATAGAAACAGTAAGATAAGAATACCATTTGCAGTGAAATCTTAACAACCCTAACAATTTGTCCCCCTCACTCCTGAAAAGATGGCTACGCCCCTGTCTGTGCCCCATGTGTAAGTCCTGTTCTCTGACCATTTTAATCCCCCTTCAAGTTTTTAATGCATCACTTGTTGTGAATCTATGCTGAAAAGAAAAAAGTCTGGTTGTTCAGCATCTCCTCTGACAACAACATAGAATTAGTTAAACAGTCAATCTTTAAGCTGAAGGTCTGGTTTATTAAGGCAGCTGATAAAAGAGCATCAATATTAACTGCAGTCTCTTTCATAAACAGACACAAAATTTCAAATGAACTTTGGATGTATTTACTGCTATAAAGTCATAAACATTGACTTGTTAACAGAGCTGAAATACCGTAATTCCTGTTGAAAGGGAGCTGAATTGTAATACTGCAGTTTGTTTTTACAACAGCCGATTACAGTATATTAGGAGACGATGGAGAAAGAACAGCAGATAGCAGCTTCACACTATTTATTAAAGTTTTTTTAAGCTCTCCATCAAAGAACCTCGACTTATCACAACATGTAGACACGTTTCGTATCCTAGCCACACGCAGTGTATCTGTAAACCACCATATCATGCAAATGACCGTGATTGGACTGTAACTAATGAAAATGTAGCTGTACAGAACATTTGTTGTCATCTTTCAGGCTGTTTTGGAAATAACTCACGGACCAGGCTACAATGTGTTAACAAGAATATGGTATCATTGTAGTGACTCCCCTCCCTCTCCCTCAGTCGATGAAGCACAGGAAGATAAACAGAAAACAGAGTTTTTGAGCACAAAAACAGACGGCTTTGCACTACTTACCCCTCTGCTATCTCGGTGGTTGAGTAAATAAGACTAGTTTCCTCTCAGAGTGTCTCCAGGAGGTAAACACAAAGATCCGCTACATTTAGGAAACTGACAAACTCAGGTCAGCGCGAGCTCTAGCCCCTCCCACCACCGTATGTGTTTGCAGCTACGTCTGCGTGCGCGTGGTAGTTCCATCATGTGCACGAGACAATGAGAGTTTTCCTATTATGTACTGTATGATGATGCATGTATGATGTGTGTTTGGTTTTCTATGTAATTATGATCATTTCAAATAGAAAAAAAGAGATACTTAGGGGAAGCATTTCAAAACATTGATCTGACATTTTAAATTAGGTATCAAACTATTTCAAAAATGTTGATACAGGACTTTTGAGATGAGAAAAACCGAAGAGAATGTCAGCCAAAACACAAACCCAGCCTGATAACTGATGTATTGATTCTTTATTTAGCTTTGGCCTAAAGCAGGGGTGTCAGATTAATTTCAGTTAAGGGGCCACATACAGCCCAAATTGATCTCACATGGGCCGCACC
The DNA here is from genome assembly GCF_009762535.1 of Notolabrus celidotus. NCBI lineage: Eukaryota > Metazoa > Chordata > Actinopteri > Labriformes > Labridae > Notolabrus > Notolabrus celidotus. The sequence continues at coordinate 18,173,159 of NC_048274.1, read as the reverse complement.
AGTAAAATCATAACATAATAACCTTTAAATAACAACAACTCCAAATATGTCCCTTTGTTTTGCTCAAAAAATTACATTCTGAAAATGTCCACATTTAATGAATTATCTTTTTACAAAAACAGCTGTCGTATTTTTCAATATGACCAGTCTCATATTAAGTGGGGCAGAATATTAGATTCTTTAAGCCCTGAGACCACCTGCTGCAAACACACAGGTTTCCCATTCACCTGACACAGAGTGTGTAATGTTTACAGCAAAAGAACCGATAATTATATATAATAATTATGATAATGAAGAAGGTAAAGTTGACTATAATGGACCCTTCAGCTCCAGCATGAACAGTTTTCTTGCTGGATGGTGTTGTATGAGGGGTAGTGGTGCTAGTGTTAGTAGTGAAGGAGCGCACCTACCATGCACGCAAATATAAATTAAGCACACACAAGATATGTGGCTTCTTTCAAAAATTGTGGTTCCACCGCACCTGCTGTGACAAGTTATTATATACAGTATGTAAACTTTAGTGTTGATTGGATCATGAAGTGCATTAAAAAGTCTATGAATTTAAACTGGATAATGCAAACTGCAATGTTCTTTTTCCTCACTTTGAGAAGAAAGTCCCTGTGCGCCATTCTGATGCACTCCATCAGCTGTTTGATTTTATGCGTCCCCAAGAAGATAAATTTGACATAGCAGTTACTTTTATTGAAAATTTGTTCTTGTTTTCTCTGTTATTTTTTCACTTTGCAAAGTCATCCCCCGGGCCAGATTGGAACCTCTGGCGGGCCGGTTTTGGCCCCCGGGCTGTATGTCTGACACACCTGGCCTAGAGGAAGAAGAGGGAATCTTATGACTCAAGGATTACAGGTTCAAGTTTCTGAGGCTCTATTCAGCAGACTCACACACTCCTCTCTGCGACAGCAGGGATGGGCTACGATGGAGCTTTGCAATGAAGTAATATGACACCACTGTCTAATTTTGCTGCAAAATGATCTTTCAATGCAATGCAATGTCCCGATTGAGTAAATCTTATAAAGCCTTTGTTGAACCTCAGGCTGTGAAAGTGCACAATTGATACGTGTGTTCTATTGTTTAACATCTTACTGGAAATATTGATTCCTCCTGTCATCATGTCTCATGGTGTTATCATTAAACCAATATCAGCACTACACGAAAACCATCACATTCTGCATCAGTTTAGCAAAAACTATTGAGCATATTAAAAGTATTGAACAATTTATGCTATACAGTCATGTGGGTTTTTCTTTTCTACAGGGAATCCATCCAGAAATCTTCAAAACAGGTTTTGAGCAGATGTTTTAAAGTTGCCTTTTTTAAGACCTTAGAGTTTACTCAGTATCATCTGTATCATTTATGCTCTCTCTGTACAATGATAATCTCACTCAACAGACCGAAATGTTTTGTTTTTTTCACAGCACATGGCTCAATCTTACTTTTCTAAACATTGAATGGGACATTTTTCTTCTCTTAAACCATAGAGTATGTGGTAAGAGCCTGCAGTTTTTCATTCTCACTAGTATATTTTTACTACCTGTTTGAATGTGTTTTGTGTAGATTCAGAATTTCAAAACAAATAGTGGTGGCATGAGTGTAGTAAAGCAACATGCTTGTCATTAACTAATAAGAATTTCATGGAAAGTTTTGAGAGAGTCCTTATGCCACCTTCTGTGCAAAGGCTTCAAAGAAAAGAAAAGAGAGAAGAAGAATAGAAGAGGGATTAAAGTTATTTCATCAGAAGGTTGTCAGAAGGGAGAACAAAAAAACCTCTGGTGCCATCATGTGTTCATGAGTCAGATGACAGCTGAAGCACCAGGTAGAAACAGCTGGCCAAATATATCACTGTGGGAGAGAGAGCTCAAACTCTGTGTCTGAGGCTCTGTCTCCCCCTACATTGTTACTTGTTTCAGGAAGTACAACGATCTGGTATTATGGATTAAACAGCACAGGACTGTCACAGGACTTAAATCATGATTAATTTCTAATGTGATCAATCACATTTTATTACATGCTTAGACTTCCATTACTTGCATTTCAAAACATTTTTAAGTCAATTTTAATTCAAAGCAACAATTGTCTGTGTTGATTTGGGAATCAAATGTTAAGACTTTTAGATTTATTATTCAAATAAATGCTGTACTGATACACCAGAGTGGTCTGAAACCATGACTTAGAGACAGAAGACAGCTTCAAAGTTCTTTTTCTCTCAAATATAATGTTTATTCTTAATGTTGTTTTAAAGGAAAAACACTGTGTAACATTCAGAAAAATATGCAGGAGTGCACTAAATGTCCAGTGTCAATATGGTGTGCAGTTATTCAAAGAGAGATAACTTTGATTACTCACTGACGTCCAGAGATCCCTGGTCAATGTAACAGCATTTGCACTTTCTAGAGTTCCAGTTTGGTTGGCTTTCTCTGTTTCATACAGGTCCTGTGTGCATGAAACTAATCTTCCTCATGATTGGTCTCAGCATGCCAACCTGAGGACAAGTCTTCCCCTATGTTGACTGGCCTGCCATTATGCAAGCACTGTAGCTAACTTCAATTTTTCCACATGTCTGTGGGGATTTACACTCTCCAAGATAGTGCTCTGTTGGCTTTAGTGATAGACTTTCCCGCTGACCTCAATCTGATTAGCTGCACCTGAGGTCTTAGTCACAGAACTCTTTAATTCTGTTTGACACAATGTGCAAGTCACATCTAATTTGTCGACTGATCAGGGAGTTTTTCTAGTTGAAATGTGCCATTCAAATTGCAGTGGTGTTTTATCTTATCACAGCTCATAAGGAAGCTGAGAGATGCTGTGGTTGCTAAGAGTGCCAAATAGCATGCAATTCAAGGTTGATAGCCCTAATTAAAGATTTACAATTTCCAGTCATTTTAAAAGGTGACAGCAAGCCTTGTTTTTACAGCACTGCTATAAGGCCTTTAAATTGCCCCTGGGGACAATACAGATTTAGGAATTAATGATTAAGCCTAAGTTTGTAACATTTATATAGCATCTTAAAAGCAAACGATTTCTGCACCACTGAGCTTCATATAGAATGTGCACATGCAGGCACAGAGACATTCAGTATATTTACATGGGACATGTTATGGAAACAAAAGAAGATTGAAATAGAAACATGTTTAATCAGGTTAAACATAATTAAAAGTCAGTCAATAATTAAAAGGCTTGAGATTTTTCTCAAAAGCCCCCAAAATAGTTTGTCTGTCCAGCGACCTCCTCAGGATTTTCCTACAGAAAAAGCTCTGTCCTGGCCTTCCATGTGTGAGGCACAGCCAATAAGTCATGTTGGGGGTATAGGGGAGGACTGGTGGTACTGTAACGAATTCTGAGATATACAGTATGTGAGGGTGAGACCATGGAGAGGTTTATAGACCATGAGAAGTATTTTGAAAAGTATTCTGAAATGAACAGAGAGCCAGTGTAACCAAGCAAGAAAAAGAATGATGTGATACTTTTACCTTGTTAACCGGGCAGCTGCTTTTTGAGCAAGTTGTAGATTTGAAATTGGAGCTTGAGAAATGTCTCAGTACAATGAGTTACAATAGTCTAGCTGGGATGATATTAGTAGGCGGATGTCTCTTTAAATGAAAGGGTGATAGGAGGTGTCTCATCACAGCTCTTAGTTGGAAGAAGCTGGACCTGACAACTGAATTTATTTGTCTGTTGAAGATGAATCACTGTCAAATATGACACCAGGGTTTTTGCATTATGGTCTGATGTAAGCGGAGAGGTGGATTAGATTCTGGGCAGTAACAGTGATATGATGTGTCAACATTTTTAGATATTTTATCACACTTTTTCAACCCAACAGAGTCGCTACAGATGGCTGTTCAACAAAAGTCTGGGTCTACTTAAGGTTGATTAAGCAAGTGGATATGACTGTATTACTGCTGTGGGATGTTGCAACTAGCAGAGAAAAAAATCAGCCCAGCAGCAAAGATTAAAATACTAATATCAAATATTATTAAGATTTGTAAAGATGGGTTGTTAAGTTGGTCAAACTCAGCTTCTTTACTTTTGTTTGACCATGGCAGACAATCTTTATTTACATTTTTTTATCAAGTTATGTCCATATTTTACTGCTGAGTGCTGCTAATTATTAATTGACGTCCATCTCTTATTTTATTTCTAGTCTATCATTTGTACTCACATTCACAGCACAAACGCAGCCCACATTGGTGGTCTATTTAAGCTGCAAGATTTCTGTTTGCTCCCTCCACCTCTGCCTGCATCTGTGGTGTACTGAAACTTAAAACCCCACCATCGCCTCGGTGGTCTAAGAAATTACCTCATCATTCCTCTGCATGTATACTTAATCTGCAAAGAGGGATGAGGACCCTAGACGCCAAACATAATGTTCTGCTGCTGCAATAATGTGTCAACCAATACAATGTGAGTTGTCTTCTGTGGCCTCTGGGTCTGTTTCAGTTTCTCTCCTTCTTTTAATATGCATCACCTTCTTCTCAATATAGACTTGTACACAATAAGGAACAGGCTTGAAAGTGAATTGCTGAAATTAAATAAGCTCCTTAGATGCTTTTTTCAAAAGTAGTGGCATTAGCTTTATATCTTCAAGTGTGAAGATTAAATTATCCTAATATGTTTAATGTGTCTCTATTGTATTTTACCATGAGTGTGAGGTGAGAGTGGAGAGATAATAGAGGGACTGAAAGAGCAGGCTGGAGTGGAGTGAGGTCTCAATGGTATAACACAATGGACACAACCCAGAAGAATGTCATGGTATAACAGGATTATTTGTATGTATATATGAAACGTATGTATGTGTGAAATTTGAGTTTAAAAGAGCCACAACTGCATTTACAATCGTCCCCCCATTAACTTCAATGACTTAGCCACTGTTACCCTTTCTATCAGTATTTTTCTTTGACATGGAGTTCAATCAGTGAAAAAACCATTCAATGCTGAATTAGCAGCCTTAGCAACCAACTACTTTCAAAATGCATATAAAAGAAAAAAGAGAAATATGCAGCAAATAGAACAGTTCAGCCACAACTTACAAATTCACATCATTTATTCACAAACTCAACTCAGTTTATGACACGTGTCAAATTTAAAAAATCACTATGTGCAATCTGTTGTTTCAAATGGTATTGCATTGTTGTAGTGGCAGTAAAATATACACAAAAGATCAATAAATAATATATCTTTTTAAATATACATCATCATATTCACTCTTTAGGAAAAGCTCTGAAATGTAATTTCCAGTCTTCATATTTTTATCAGCTGAAAAGAGAGATAAACATTGCACTATTTACAATGACACTGCTGTATTTTTTCCACATTAACCTTACAGCCCATCGGCAGCTCAGTTATACCAGATACCTGCACGCCTGCCTAGCTAACAAATGGTCTGGTTGGTTGCTGTTATTGCTGGTTTCTGTTGCTGTGGTGTCAGAGCATCTGAGAGTCAGGTGTTCACAGTGTTAGCAGCATTCAGGAGTGAGGAGAAAAGAGAGTCCGGTTTTTGCTTCAGCACATCAGGATTGTCTAATTCTGCCACCTGTAGGACACAAAGGTCACTATTAGTCATGGTTCAAAATCAGCTAAGCCTCATCTTCACATGTTTGTGCTCCTTTTTCTTTCTTTTTTAAGTTATATTTTTGGCCTTTTTGCCTTTATATGAGAGGACAGCTGAAGAGAGACAGGAATTGTGGGGAGTAGAGAGCGGGGGAAGACATGCAGGAAATGGTCGACCGGCCAGGAATCGAACCGGCGACCCCTGCGATGAAGACTGTAGCCTCTGTATTTGGGGCGCTTAGACCGCTAGGCCACCAGCGCCCCATGCTCCTTTTTCTTACCTCTCCATTGTCCATGACCAGAATACGATCTGCATCTACCACAGTGTGATACGATGAGCAATAGTGAGCATGGTGCAGTCCTGGAAGGCTTCTTTGATGGTGTTCTGTATCAAAGCGTCTGTCTCTGCATCGATGGATGCTGTGGCTTCATCCAAAAGAATGATCTGTCGGACAACAGGAGGGACAGTAAGAGGAGTTGATGAGGCTGGCTGAGAGGGGGACAGGTCAGGTGACTCTGAGTAGTGATGGTTTTAGGGGAAACTACCTGAAACTGATAGACTGATAGGTGTTGACATGTGCTAACTGATGATTTGATAAGGCGGAAAAGCTACAGCACAGCAAGTAGTAAGCCGAAGACAATAGTGATGGAGAAGTGGGTGATGCAAATTGGCTACAGAAATCACAAGCAGTTTTGTGTTGCGAACTAAACTAACTAAAGTTGTAAATGAAAAGGATAACAGGAAAGGCGTGTTCAAACCTTAGAGTTGCGAAGTAGTGCTCTTGCCATACACATGAGCTGTCTTTCTCCCACAGAGAAGTTGTCTCCATTCTCAAAAACAGGGGCCTGTAGTTTCCCCTCCAGTCGCAAGATCTAAAGACAAAAATATACAATCAATAGTTAATATGTTTAATCAATAGCGCATGGATACTTCTTTGAGACTGACAGGTTGCATGGTTAGTCCCACCGTTTACTTATAAATTACCTGTGAAAGCACAAATCTTAACCTTGATAGGCTATGTGGCACAAACAAACACACATCTTTTTTACATACCGAGTTCTTCATGTAGGTCTTCTCCAGCACTGCCCAGATCTCCTCGTCTGTGTAGTTATTGAAGGGGTCCAGGTTGTATCTGCAGGTAAATGAATACATTACCTCACAGTTTGGAAGCATAAAGCTCTGTGGTGTTGCTCATAGATGTTAGCTATGGTTACCTGATTGTGCCAATGAACAGCACAGGGTCTTGGGGGATGATTGACAGTTTGCTGCGCAGATCCTGGAGACCAATACTCATGATGTCCACTCCATCGATCTGGATAGTTCCTCCTGCTGGCTCCACCAGCCTGAACAGAGCCACACCCAAAGAGGACTTTCCTACAGACACAAGCAAAGTGTAAATCAGAATGGTATCACTAATGGTTTACAGGATAGGGATTCTGGCAACTCACCTTCACTAAATATCTAAAATAGAACAACTCTACTCTTTTAGATATTATATCTTCTAATTCAAACTATCAAATGCTGTTTCAACAAAGGGCTGTCAATATTTGCATCATATTGGATACATCATAATTAATTCTTACAATATAAAGTCACTGATTAACTCTGAAGTTACTGTGTGTTATAATCCAGTGGGAAAGATAGAATCAATCATTGTCACTCAAGATTATACTACAACTGTTGACACAATATGTAATGCCTCTTAGGATTGTATATGCGTTAGGACTGTTTAATTTTTTTCTCAGTGATGATTTGTTCTACAGTCATTTTAATGTCTCAATTCCGGCAATTTCCTATGAGCACTTAACTCCATCTGTTCAAAAAACAACAAAAAGGAAACCAGTAATAAGGGGTTGAAACAGCATTCGGGGTCTACCAGATCCTGTCCGTCCCACGATGCCTAGCTTCTCTCCAGCTCTGATCATGAAGTTCAGCTCATTGAGGACAACAGGTGTATTCTCTCTGTACCTCATCTTATAGCTCTGGAAGGCGATGGCTCCACTCTTTGGCCAGTCCTCTGGGATTCTAGCCTCCTTTATGTGTCTGGGGGCCTCAGAAGTACAATCCTGTGAAGAATGACACTTAGTATTGGGAAGGGTTTGAGATGATACATAGCTTAGAGGTAAGAAACTTTGGGCTCTTTGTGAAAAGGCTCCAGTCACTTTGCAAGAGCTCTTATAATGATTAGTCTTCTGTGCTGCATGAAGGAATCATACATAAAAGTAGTCATTATTTTCAGACCTTGATGTACTCCTGCAGTCGCTCCACTGAGTTGAATCTCGCCTCTACCTCAGTAGCCTGCCTCACCACAAACTGAAGCATGCCTGTCAACTGAACAACACACACAAAAAATGCCTGTAAACACAGTTTTTACAGTGCTTACAACAAGTCTTTTACAAAATAAACCAATTAATTTCTTATCCGTGCAAATTTACCTGTAGGTGTAGGACAAGGCGAGGCCTTTTGCAGATGGACTGATGAGATCATCACTGCTGAGCACTACGAACAGAGCCACTAAAAGAGTCATGGCAGTAGCCATGAAGTCCAGCCAAAAGAAAGCCAACGTGTCCCAGAGTGAAATAATAAATAGTGGTTGGAGTTCAGGTCGTTCAGGGTCTTAAACCTGCAACTGATATCGGAAAGGCCAGGCTTTATGAGAATAGCTCAATAATACCAGGGACAGAGATGCTGCTAATAAAACATCATAAAAGCTAGACAGGTCAGCAATCAAAACACAAAAGTAATGTGAAGGAACTCTGGTATCTTACAGTTTGATGTGGCTGTCTCTTATATGTAGGCATGGATGGTGCTGAGGCCTTGCAGGGTGGAGGTGGTGAGAGATATGCAGGGAGAGCGACTGATGTTTTCCATCTTTTTCATCTGACGAATACTCCTCTGGAACACACTGAGGAGGAATCAGAACTAAAACTCAGTAAATCATAATATAATGCCAGAACAGCCTGATTTCTGAATTTTCCAAAGCAAAGATTCTCAATCAGTGATATATTTGACCACCAAAAGAAAACCAAGGGAGAATTTTAGTGCAAATATGACTTTCTAGATCCAGACTAAGTCAATTAAGAGGAAAGAGGTACCACTTTGACCACCAGGGGGCACAGAGATCAACTTAAACTTAAAGCTCTTTGATCGTTTTACTATATTATTTGAACATTTAAGGGCATTGAAAAGCAGACAGTCAAGCCTTATAGAAAGTGTAAATCTTCCAGCAAAGTTGCATCCATATTAAACCCCCAGATCTGTAAAACTTAAGTCAATGTGTGGTTTTGCTGGCTTAAAGGGATAGTTCAGTTTTTCTTTTCAGTGGAGCTGTAAGAGGCACTTGTCAAAAGTTACACAAGTATCACTGAGGATGCCAGTCAGCTCCTTTGTTGAGAAACTGTCAAAAGATCAAGCTAATTCAACCATGTGAATTAGCTAAATTTAAGAAATTCCAACCTAAACATATATATGTGTATATGTGCGCTCTATTTCAGTGCCTTAGAAGACCTCTAGTGATTCTGACAGCGACCATGACATGCTGTTTAATGTGGACACCTAATGAACTGAAGTTACAGAGGAAGAATGAGAATCAACAGCAGAGAGGGGAGAAACTTCTGTGCTAACGAGGAGAGCATTAGGGATCCCAAGTTACCTGGTGGTGTAGTTGTGTAAACTGTGAGTCCATGCCCACGAACAGAAAGAGCATACACTGTCACAACTGGGACTCTGTAACTACAGAACTTCAGTACCTTTCTGACTCAGAGGATACCAGGGAGATGGGGGAATCTCCATCTTATGCCTGCATCACTCTCCATCCAGAGAGCCTCACTGAGCTAGGCTATCAACCCGTTATAGAGCATACTCTATCCTGACATTAGTGTTTGCTGGTGCTGTGGCCAATTTCCCAACAAAGGTGCTGAGATCCCCGGTATCCCCCTGTGGATATACACATTCTCTTGAGAGCCCCTTTAAAAAAAAAAAAAAAAAAAAGTATCCCCCTAACTGTCATCATCCCAGTTGTACATGCATTTTGTATTTCTAAACAGGAAGTCTGTTTGGAAGGTAATAAACAGAACTGGTATTCACTCACAGAGGATGAGGATGAACAAAGCTCCCATAACAACCACAGCTACCAGCATGGCAGGGAAGACGGTTGAGATGATGATAATGGTGTAGGTGACCAACAGAGGTAACTGCAAGAAAGGGTCCATGTGAAGAGGAAGGACTGTGTCCACTTCCTCCTGATCTTTGGAAAAGCGATTGATAATGCGGCCAGTTGGTGTTGTGTCAAAGAAACTCATGGGACTGGCGATAATCTGAGGGGAAAACAAAACCTTTATCAGATCATTTGATTTTGACCGATTTAAATCACACATGGAGAGTGTGGGAATTAAAATTGTACATTTTAAATTATTGATGCTTTGCAAACTGATGGGGATCAGCCTTTCCACTGTACCTTATTGAACATGGTGTCGTGGAATTTGCAGGCAGCACCCATGGTTGCCCGGGTGTAAAGAAGCACTTTGTCACCGCAAGTAACAACATGGCAACAACCGTCAAGCCATAAATCATCTGGTAAAAGTACAGATCCGGGTTTCTGAGACTCGCCCTCGATTGAAGTCTAGTAAGGAAAAAAGATGATATATGATGTTACTCAACACTTTTTCAGAGATATGAACGATAAACATAAAATATGAGTGTGTGTGTGTGCGCTAGGGACTGAATAAAGCCACAGTGCAGGTATAGAAGAAGTGTCATATCTGTCTGTAAGATCATTTAAAGAAACATCTTTCACAACATAAACGACAACATCAACACAGACACAAACAACATCTGCGGCAGCCATAACAATAACAACCACATCATAAACAACAGCAATAATGAAAATAAACATCACCGCCTACAACATTAATAAAACAACAACAACAAAAAATAAACAACAACAAAACAACAACGTATTAATGGCAACAATACTAAAAATAACATTATAACAACTACAACGTATCATCAACAACAATAACTACCACTAGAACAACAATAACAACTTCTACATCATAGACAACATTACAAACAATATCATCAACAAAACCTAAAGCAACAATATATTAACAACAACTATAGCATTATTAACAACAACCAGTACATAAAAAAACAACCACTACAACAACAAAAAAACAAGACCAACAACAAGAAAAATAATTATATCAACAACAACTGTTGCCCAAAAAATAATTTGATTAAGCTGTGAGTAAATAGAGAGATAGTTCTCACCCCATTACCATTCCCCAGCCAATAGCTGAGCCACCAGTTGCTGAAGGCTGTGGATCCAAGCAACAGCACGATGTTCAGCACAGTGATGAAGGTGGCGATGTAGCCTGCAGCAACACAATAACATAATAACACAATTACACTAACCACTATTTACCGGGTTTTGAATGGGTGTGTGGTGTGTGTGAGTAATATCTGACCTCCAGCGGCCTTGCAGTACTGCTGGTAGACTCTCCAGGAGACAGCACCTTCTGTGACAGCCTCTTCACTCACCAGCTGATCTCCAGCAGAAGCTGGAGGAGGAGAAAACAACGTTTATTGCTCAAGCAGTGGATTTTTTTCTTTACCTTTTGCTCTCACAAGCCACTCAATACGTCTCATTCCTTCAGGTTATACAATAAACACACTTGACCTCAACCTACCTTCAAGTCTTTTATCCTGTGCTTGGTTAACCCCTGTTATACTTTACCAGCCTGACTTCTTTGAGACTGGATATTTTCTAGTGAACACATTGACCCTGTGCAAAAAAAAATGTTTTATCTATAATGAAATTAGTTTTGTAGACTTACAAATTTTGTCAGCTGTAGATCCATAGTCCTTTTCATCTGACATTTCAAATGCTGAAAGAAGCACAGATTTGGGGGAAAAAATAATACATGAACAATATGGTCACATCATCTGTCTTCAGAGGACTCTCATTGAGGCATAAAAGGGCCTGAATATCTCAATAAACATTGCAGCTGCTTGCCCCTTTGAGCGCTAACCTCTGGGTAAAATACTGTAACAAATAAAATTCCACCTTATGCTGATTATACTGGTACATTACTTGCATGTGTGTGCAGGACACAGCTCACTTGTAATATTTAAAACATCTTCTACACCTTTACGGTAATTAATTATGCTACTATGACATGTGAAGCCTGGACCAATCAGAACAGACCATTTAACACAACCAGCCTTGATAACTTTGCAAAAGAACAAACATATTACCATTAATCTGGTTGGAAATAGTCACAAGTGAGAGACAGAGGTTCCACTTGAAATTTAAAAGGATGTTTGTTAATTTTTTTTCTTCAGCAATCTTATCAGTAGTAGAGCTACAACTTCTTAATTATTAGCCCAAATATACTTCTTGCTGAGTCTATTGAGGAAAAACCTTGAAAAACAGGTGGAAATGGAACAAAAGGTGAAGATTTTTTTCACATAGATGTTTCTGTGAACACCATCAAACTGACAGTTTGCGGCTATCTCTCCCATTAAAAAGCGATCTACCTAGGGAAACAGTTTAGTTAGAAGTTAAATTGTACACCCTAGCCTATTCAGTGTTGTATCTTCTGAATAATTTGCCTGGCTTTGTAAAAAAAAAGCCCCCAAAATAATCTTAAAAACCAAAAAGTACAATATTCTTTCCCAATGCAGATCTTTCTCACTCCCACTATCAGTGTAAATACATTATGATCCAGCCAGGTCATCAAAGAAGAGGGGCTTTTTTCTATGAGGCAAAATGCTAATTTCAATCATTTTTCTTACCCTACTTTTAACACTTACTTCACAGGGAGTTGTATCAAGCTAACATGTTGCAACCTTCCAAATATGTCTTTTAAAACACTCATTTACAGATGAGTGTATTTGCTCCATGCTCAGCTCCAGTTAGATATCATTTGTTTTAAAGTCTCTAAAGCTGCATTTATGAATCCCAAAGCATCTTTGGGTCTATGCTGGATAACTACACCAGTACTTTTTTTTCTGTTTCCATACCCAGGTTCACTATCCCACTGTCTGCACGATCTCTCATCTCAATTTCCCTCATCTGGGTGACATCTTGGGGTGAGACTTCCTCTTCCTCTGTCTGAGTCTGTAAATGATGAAACAAAAACACAGAAATACAGCTGGGTATGGATAATTTGGAGATAACTCACTTAACATCCACAGTTAATAGTAACCCATTAACTTGGTCCTTCTTGAGTATACAGTCCGTTCCTTCCTTCTATATATCCTTCATATCTTTCAATATTTAATTCACAACTAATTCGCCAGCATTGCCCTTTTTTACTAGTGCATTTTTTTTTATGTTTTTCAAACTGATAAGATGACTAAAAACTGCTGAAGATCTTAAAACTAGAAAAGCAAAATGGAGACATACATGGTTACATAGTGTTTGTTCTTCTTACTTGGATTGTTCTAACTGGTAATTGCTGATTAGCTGAGCATAGCGTCCCTTGACTTTCATCAGAGCCTGGTGGTCTCCTGCCTCCAGCACCTCGCCATCCTCCAGAACCAAATGTCATCACAAAACTCCAGATACTGAGAGGGAAAGTGAGGACAATCTTGTCAATGAAATCAACACAATACAATGAGCCTTGGACAGTGGACAGATTTCTTTTGGAACATAGTTTTATGCCTGATCTACACAGCATGTGTAGGCACCTCCACCATGCTTTTGGTGGTCACTTTTGTGTTGAGTTGAGTAATCTTAGTAATTACAATTTAGAGCTAAAAAAATGTGATTGATCTTAGACTGCTGTCTTTGTGAGCCCTCTTTTTAGCCTCTGTCTCAATGCTTCATTTCTGCGACCGTCTCTTTAAGGCACTTTCAAGCACTCCTGACAATAACACTCCTCCACTGTTGCCATGCTACAAAGTTGCTGTCATTTAGTTAACTGGTGTTTCTCTATTTAAATGAAAAATTACAAGTATGGCCATATGTAGGTGGTCATATAACATATCCACACCAATTTTACACCCTTCACAAAAGTTTGAGTCCAAACTGTAAATGTCAGACATGAAAGTGTAACTCGAAACTTCTGTCATATATTTCAGATCTCTATGACAACTAAAAATCAATGAAATATATATTCACACGCAATTTAACATCCAATTTTTGGTTATCATTTTTGCTAATCCAATCTTAATATCATCATAATGTTCTGCACAGTTGGCACTATAGACCAGGTACTAAGAGCAGTCACATACAGAGACAGTATCAACGGCAGCAGTTTAGCACAGCTTCCTGAGATGTTAATAATCTTTTACAACAACTGAATGAGAGAAAATCTATTCTTAGATTATATTAAAAATGGTAATGTTAACAATGTTATTATGATAGGGGACTTGAATATGATTGATGAATAGGTTTTAAGTTGGAATGGTGACTTGTATTTAAAAGTAAGTTCTCCAGATTTTATGCCTTTCCCACTGAAGCTGGTGTGTAGCCAGTATGATGGATTTTCCTTTGAGCTCCTTCTTAATGCATTCTTCAAAAATGTGTTTCCCCACATGTGCGTCCACAGCAGACAGCGGGTCATCCAGGAGGAAGATATCTTTATTGGAGTAGACAGCTCTGGCCAGACTGATCCTCTGCTTCTGCCCCCCTGACAGATTCAACCCTCGCTCACCAATCTGCAGAAAAGAAAGATAGCAAGAACACCTCAGAGTCTGCATCTTAAGATAGAACTTTAATGGTGTCGAATAAATAAAGACAGAACACATTTTTGGAAAAGAAAAAAAAAGAGGGAGCGACTGCATTAAGAAAGTGAAAGTGAAGAGAAAGCTGCCAAACTCAAACTTCCAAAGTTGATAGACCTTTTTGAACTTGATGGTTAGTCTTGACTTGAACAATATGCTTTAACAGAGAGACAACTATCCTCATACCTCACATGGTTTCTAATGCCTTTAATCATTTAAACATGATGGTGGATAGAGAGAACTGGGGATGACATGCAGCTAAGGACTCTATTCTGCACTTGGGTGCACAGTTTGACCACTGAGCTCATCTAGAACCCTAAATAGCTTCTATCTTTACCATAATATCAGTGGCTAAACTCCCATAACACTCCTAACTCCTGCCTTGGTTTCCATCTCCCACACATACATTAAAATAATTCCTCCCAAACTCTCGGGTTGAAGAGCAGAAAAATACAACAGGGAACACTTACCTCAGTTTGATCACCATACGGAAGGATTTTCAGGTCAGCTCTCAGACTACAGACATCCACAATCCTTTCATACCTGTGGAGCGAGACAGAAAAATACCTATTAGTCAATCTTAAGTGAAGCCACCTGGGCTGTTTTAGTTTTGATGATCTAGCTAAATAATCTAATGTAGATCAAATTAATATGAGAGAAGTATTTTATAAGAATTACAGCATCAAGGTTTATTCAAAAACATAATTTTGTCTTCAGATATCCTGACACTGTCTTTTGAGCCTTGATATAAATGATTACCATTAACAAGCTGTGGTCTGAAGTTGTAACATGTTATCAAAAGTGAAACAAACATGTCCTTCTCATTAAATGTTATATGTGCTCACTCTCTACTGGTTAAATGCAGTTCATTGTGATAATAGTTTTGCTCGCACAGTGTGTTCTGGAAAGTTTATGAGCAATAATGTGAGCACAAAGTCGCTGCCTACTTAAACTTCCACCTTACAGCAGGCATAAATACCATGTAGACAACATGACTCGTCATAATAATTCATAAAGATACAGAGCAGCAGTTTTCTTTTTGGCAGCCAGCACAGAACAGCTCTCCAGTAAATGATCCACTCTGATAAGAGGAGTGACCTTTGACTCCCTCACCATAGATAAGAGGAACCTTCCCCCAGTTAAATATTTCTCACGTGAGAAAGACTTTCAGAATTTATAGTCTGTGTCACTGCAGTGAAGAGGAACTATGGTGACTCATTAACATTACATAAGGTCTGCCTGTTGTTAACAACTCCTTAGATTGCTTCTACATTCAGTGGTCACATTTATTTGCAGCTGCTCATTTAAAGTGACGATTATCTATATGAGTAAAGCGGTGAATTACTTGGCCTTGTTGAAAGGTTCCCCCATCAGGATGTTTTCTCGAACTGTACCATGAAATATCCAGGCCTGCTGGGAAACGTAGGCAAATGTCCCATCAGCTGAGAGGGAGCCTTGAAGGAGGTGCATCTTTGATATGATAAAAAGAGGACAAACATGAGTAAAGCTGTGTGTTAGAGAGCATCTGTTTCATCTGGTTTAGAGATAAAAAGAGAATAATAATAAACAAAGAGAAATCAGTGGCATCATTCTGTGTAACACTCCTGTTTCGCTATGTTAGATGTGAGCACTAACAGCTAATAATAACACCAAGTCTGAGTCAGAGACTTGAAGGATAAAGGAGAGGCTCACCTGCTCCAAAATGCTGGAAATCACTGACGTCTTCCCACTCCCCACATTCCCACAGATTCCGAGCAGGTTACCCTTCAAGAAAAAAACACAGAGTGTATTAGTCCCCTTACCTGCAGTTTAGTTAACCTGGTCAAACAATAACAGTGGTGAAGCTCACTTTGGGCAGTGTGAAGGAGATGTTTCTCAAGGTTGGCTGGTTGGATTCAGTCCTCTCCTTCTGGGACACCTCGTCCTCTTTGTGTCCATTCACCCCGTTTGCTGAGCTGGGTGACGAGTCTGTCTGGCTGTCCAGTTTAGTCCAGGATAGAGTCGCGTTTTTCACCACTATGGCTGAGTCACTGTCTTTCATCTTTATCATGTAGGGGTCTGGATTCTGGATCATCAGTAATTTCTGAAAGAACCAAAAATTTAAGTTTTAGGTTTCTTGAGAGTTAAATGCAAATAGATAAAGACAAATCATTAAACCTCTGAGGCTCAGAATAGGATGATTCTAAAGGTCTGTGACTGACAGGAGCCCTTAATGTTAATGATCATGATGGTTCTTTTCAACGTAAAATTATTACTGTATCAACATAAAATAATACTTTCATTACACTTACTCATAAATGTGTCTTTTCTTGTTTTTGTATCATTTAGAGTAACATCAACCATTCATGTACCATTCAGACAGCCTCTGTATTGCTAACCCCCCCTCTATTGCTTCCCCCACCCACAGTATGAAAGTTTCTAGATTAAATAACACTTTAGTGTCAAAATGAACAGATAGATGCCCAAAAAGAAGTGAAGTACAAAGTTTGTGTTTGTAAAGTCAAAACACTCTTAATCAAGATGCAGACAATATAGATAAGTATCACTGTCTGATACAGAAGAGCACGTGTGGGGCAGGTGTGTGTCAGGGTAGATGACGGACATCGAGGGAGTGAGGGAGTGAGGTCAGAAGACTTAGGCTGCCTTATGAAGATATGTGAAAAGTTGTTTAACAGGTTTAAATATACTTATTTTCAGTGGAATAATGTTTGTTGGATAAAAGTAGGCAAGGCAGGCAAGTTTATTTATAAAGCACCATTCATACAAGAGCAATTCAAAGTGCTTTACAGAGTTATAAACAAAACAAAAACCAGAGCAGTAATAATCAACACAATCATACAGCAAACGCAACATTTACATTTTTTATGCAGCCAGTTATGTTTGATCTACCCTCTCTCCCTTTCTCTGTACTTATGTAACTTAACATACATAGTAAATAGTGTTGGGTCTTATTATTTATTTAAATTAGGAGGGATTATTATAAATAATCAGCCCCCTTCACTGCACTGAAGTCCGTAACTTGCAGAGTCTTAATGTCCTGCTAGACACAGAATCACAACTGGTCTTGTCTTAACCGAAATGAACCCTTTAATCATTAGATTCGTCTCAGAACTTCTTCCCAAGGATTAAGACTCACACATTGAGTCTTTTCTATGTTGAGTCGCAGCCCGAAGCTGGCTCAGTCAGACCTCTTGACGACCCCGCAGGGTGCCCAACAGCCGAACAAAATCAGATTTTAAAATCTGACAATTAATTAAAAAAATATCTAATTTAAAAAATGACATTAAATGGTAAAACATTGAATCTTAAAGTATGAGACTGAACAAACATAAGCATTTAAACATAAATATAAAAAAATATAAGATCAAGAAATAAAGAACAAAAAATTAGTTTGAAGGTTTAAAAATGGGTTTGCATCGATTAGTGAGTAGAATGACCAGTGTAAAAGAGGAATGTTTTTAGTCTCGTATACTCTTACCACTCTGTGAAAGGATGGATCCACAAGTTAAAGTCCTAAGTCCATACAAACATTAGTTTAGCAGAGGTACGCTAAGTCTTCATTTAAATCAAACAAGTTTAAATAGGCTATTCAAGTATTGATTGTGCTGTAAAATTTCCCTCTGTGTGCTTTACTGTGATATTAATGTTGCAGCTGTTAATATCTCTGCTTCAGTTTATTGCTTAGAGGTTTTTATGGTTGTGCATGTGTCTATGAGTTTAGATTAACAGCTAATCCTAAAAAGAAATACGTACACCTCAAAAGGGGTGTAAGTATAATTTGTCTAAAAAATATGGCTATTTCTCATCAGCATTTATCCAAACGCTGGATGCTGCATCTAAAAAAAGAGTTGCATCGTCTGCATAGGGTTTCAGCTTTAGGGTTGGCATGGTTTGTGGTAGTAATGGCGCTTGAAATGATATCTGAATTTACTGAATACGCCAGGAGCACATTATGGTTACCTCTGATAGCTTCACTCCTCTCCAGTATCATCCCCTTGTGCAAATAGTATACAATCAGTGCTGGCTCCATAAAAAAAATAATGTGGCAAAGGCCAAAATGATCGACTTGTGGCCTTCAAAAGGCAGTGGCTAAACCTACAGGTGACACCAAGAAGACTACCACCATGATCTATACAGTCTATATTCATTACATTTCACCAGAGGGTAAGATGTTAGAGCCCTGTATTTTGTTTTGTTTGTTTAAATGACTTTTATGCAAAAAAAAAAAAAATACAAAAACTCCTAGTAGATCAGAGAAGTAGTAATCAATCACAACTACACAAACAAGCTGATAATAATCCAAGAAAAAAGTTTACCTTCAGTCGTGTCAATGCCACCAGAGCTTCAGCCAGCGTCTTCACAGATAACGGCATCAGACCCAAGCAGAACCTCATGGAGTTGAAGATGGCGATGGTGGTAAAGGCCTGAAAATAAGTAGAAAACTAACTGTCAAACACAATCATACCTTGAAATACTCTCAAGGTAAACTTAGTATAAACAACTGAAAGATAATATTGTAGTAGCTTTCTGTTCCATCCATCTTCTCTCAGCATCTTTAATCACAGCTTTGATTAAAGATGCTGAGAGAAGATCAGTTAAATGTCATAGTAGGCTAGTTGACAAGAAACTCACATCAGATGTGTTGAGACTCAAGCCCAACAAAGTGTGTACGATGAAGGTGAGAACAGTAGCAACAGTAGGGATGATGCCGGTGATGCTGGTGTTCATATTCTGGACGTAGCAGACCTTCTTCAGTTCTGTCTTTTCTTTTTTCCTGAGTGCTGTGAACAACCAAATAACATGAGGAGGGCAGTGTCTGTAACATTTCAGCCCACACTGTCCACTGAGCACCTTCACTGAGCTAATAAGGGATAATTTATCGGCTCAGTTTCACCTATTAAAAGTGCAGTATAACATGATTTCTCTACAAATATTAATATGCAAAAAAAACATCAAATGCATAAAGCTGTGTATGCATATAAATGCAGACAAATTAATTTGAAATTTGTCACACTCAATTGAAAAGTGTGCTTAGATTTGTAAGAGCAAAATTCTGCTTTTATCCCAAAATAAGGTATGTCATGTTTATTTCCATAATGGGGCTGGTGCATGAAGGGGTACACTGGTACACTATGTCTTTGTTTTTTTCTTTCTGTTTATAATCAAAAAAGCCTTTTGACATTTGATGAGGTTAAAGAACTGAGAGATTTTGGATCCATCACTTCTTGTAAAAATAAAGAATGGGGTTCAATGAATCTCTAAAATGAATGAAGCCATGTGTATGTATATAAATAGATATTTTATGGGCAAGTAGAAAGAGAGTTCAAAGGGACTTTGTCACTGTCAGTACAGCTCCCTGTGACATCTTTGCTCAGGTTCCCACAAGTTCAAACATGTGCTGGTCCTCTGAAGCTAGTGAAAATTTGGCTTTGTTAATAATTAAAATGCAATGATGAAATTGAACATCAGAATCTGAAAATAAACCTGCCTAACTTTGTGAAAACCAGGTTGAAAAGAAAACAAATTTAGCTCTCTTTGGGCACAGCAGATACAATTTGAGTGACATCTTCAGCCTCATGTAGCATAAACTGTTGGTATTTATTGTCTGAGTCAGAATAGGAAGCTGAAGCCCTGCTTGCTAGAAGCATTCAATTCATTTGCCAAAGCATTGTAAGTTACAAAAGACTTTCCCAAATGACAGGTAGCAGTTACCATACATGAGCATCATTAGCTGAGATCACTTTCTTTGTTCTGAGCTACTCTGCAATGCTAATGTCAGTACTGTCATGTTGGCTAGGGATGTATCACTACAGAGCTAATCTCCTCACAGTCAAAACCAGCTGTTGAAATATATCATCTATAGTTAAAATATTAACACTGGCAGTCTAAATCAGCTAACAATGGTTGATATTAACAAGCAACAAATACCCAGGATGAAACCAGCAGCTTTACTTATATTATTTCAGACAATTCATGTGTCTGTTGTCTGTCTATAGATATTACTATCTATACGATACCACAAGCTGAGTGAAGACGGAAGTGTTTAAATAAATCTTGTTCAGCTTTCCTATCTTTACCTTCAATGGGAATATTCAGTTTAATGCAATTTATTGAAAAAGATGCAATTTGACCTGGCTTTAAATTCTAATTTTCATTTCAATGTCAGTTAATTTTTTATGACTGTATGACTGTTCTTGACTTGGTAATAATGTTTGTTATAGTGTATCCCCCCTGAATGGTTTCCAATTTTCGTAACTATCTGCTCACTAAACATCATCCCTAAACCACTAATGACATAGTTAGAAGGCTCTTTAATATTAGGGTTACCATGGGCTTCAAGTTTCATTGAGGGTATCAAAACCATGAAAGTTTGAAATAGGACTGACATAATCAATAAGTAGTTGCAAGGATGTCTTTAGTGGTGTATCAGTATTGGACAGTGCTTGATGGTTGCAGGGATTATAGAATTGTTATCAAATAAACCCCAGTGTTCAGCAGCAATGATGCAATTTTCAGCTATACTGAAATATGTTTAAATATTAATTTCTATTAGATATGAATATCTAAGGTAAACTAACATGGCATTTGGAGACAGTCTTGGTTTTTAAACCCAGAGATACGTTTTCTGGGTTTGTTCGGTTTTTTGCAAAGTTCACTTGTTATAAGGAGTTGTTTTTCAGTTTGGTGAAGTTTAACAGGAGACATTGTTAAGAAAAGTATGTAAACAGTAAGGTTTAGAAATGTGTCCGACCGAAAAAAAACAGTCAACATGCAGCCGCCTGACATACCTGCCACCTTCTCCTCGAAGGAATCCTCCCAGGCATACATCTTGATAAGTTTGATACTGTTGAGAATCTCATTCATCGTGCGAACACGGCTGTCTGTTATCTGTATGGCTTTCCATCTGAACCCGGTAATGAGCTTGGCGAGGATAAACTGAAAGCAGAAAACACATATTGTTAGTGACAAACAGGAATGAGCGGTTACAAATCAAATAAAATTAACTTGTGTGTAAAGTAGTCAAGAAAAATACTCATCACATAATACAAAGATGACTGGTTACCATCATTTTTTTGAGATTGGTAATTGTTAAAAAGCTGCATGTTTCTGAAGAGCTGTTTTGAGGCCAATCGGCGGTGGCAGCCATATTGCTGTCGTCCCAGTGTGACGTAAATAGTTTGAGCCTCCTAGCCAACAGCTGCAGTGTTCCCGCAGTCAGTTGAGCTTCTCATTGGAACACTAGTAATCTCAATATCTTCGAAATTTCTGCGTTGAAAAAAAATTCACCCCCCCCCCCCCCCCCCCTACAGTGTGTGCGGTCGAGAAATGAGCTAACCAGACTACACTCGTCTTTTTACCAGGCTGTAAACATGTTTATTTCTGCTGTAAAGATTGTCTTTTTCCCATTCATGTGTATGTGACTTCCCATTCATGTGTATGTGACTTCCGGTGCTTCCGGAGCAAGCCTCAAGCGGATACCCGATGAACTGCAGTTTTTAGCACTTCCGCATTGGACTCATATTATTAGACCAGAGGTTGCCGCTTGGTACAGACCTGAACAGGGATGAAGATGATGAAGATGCAGACTCCCATCAGCGCAGTGTAGCCCAGAATGATGCAGGCATAGATTACACACACAGTAAAGAGCACTGGGGCACAGAGCATGAAGCTCCCAAACAGGACCGATTCAAACAACCTGTGGCCATCGTTGGTCAAAACATTTATCAGCTATTGATGAGACAGGGAGGGAAAGACAGAAACCCACATTTATCATTATTGCATTTCTGGGGCAGCTTTCTTGTATGGGGCCCTGTTCCTAAAGTTGTGAGCACTAAATATAACAGCAACAATTCTCCACATTAAGCTCCAAAACATCAGAAAAGTGTGTGAGAATTTTGAAGTCACCTTTTTTTATCACATTTAGAGCAATATTTGTGATCTTCTTCACATTAATTTTGTTGTGAAAACAAATATTTAAGTTACAATCACTGTTAAATGAAGTGCCAAATCTAAATCTAAATGTGAAAAGTTAAATATAAATATTAAATATAAATATAAATTTTAAATGTTAAATATAAATCTTAATGTTAAAAATCTTCACAGAAGATCCCAAATATTGCCATTAATGTGCTAAAAAAGTGACTTCTAAAATTGTCACTACGTTTTTATGATGGTTTGGAGCTAAATGTGGAGAATTGTTGCCGTTATTTCCAGTGTGAGCAACTTTACAAACAGCGCCCCATATTCTGTAACTCATTGCTTTACATAAGAAACTGTAATGAATCTACCTCTCCCATTGAGATGCCGCTGTGAACCCGCAGAGAGATTACTTTCTGGTAGGCCATTGATGAGAGAAGGCCCCCTTCAGTCTGACAGCTGTACGCAGGTTCATGGCCCACAGTAAGGATATTAGGAAAGCTTTGAAGAACTCAGACGTGAACAGACCCAACGCCAGACCGACCCCATGATACACTGTGGAGCTCCCTGGGTCATCGGTGAAGTTTAAGATCTCATAGACCAGAACAGCCTGAAAGGACAGAGAGGTTTATATTAGTCGAAAAAAGTATTTCATTTTAAACAGCAAAAAGTGCTCTGTTTTGGTAAGGTCAATGTGTATAGGACAAGTTTAAATTAACAGGGTTAAGCTTTCTAAGTAGCCTTTAGTGATGTTTGAAAAAAGGTAATGATTGACTTTGTTCTGGTGATATAAGGGGAGATCTCAAAAAAGGTTGAAGTGGTATAGTTGACAGTAATATTCAGATGAAATTACCGGGCCCAGAAAAGCTGCAAACATGGCAAGGATACCGATAAAAACGGGACAGAATCAGCCTTGTCCTCTGAAAGCGAAAAGCCACTCGAACCAAAGAGGCCTTCTCCAGGCCCACCTTAGCCACTTCTTCCTCCCAGAGTCTGTGCAACCTGAGCATCAAACAAACTGCAAGTCAACACTGCTAGCTTTGTTACTTCTTTACTAATTGAAACAGTGAAACACTAGGACATGACTAGTTTAATGTTGTCATTAAAATAACTAAAGTTTAATTGCATCTGCACAGCTGTAGAGAAATATGGGGCCAACATTAAGAGGAAGATTGTCAGACCTTTCTCCGCTGGTATCCGCTGAATCCAAAGGAGACAGTTTGAGCGAGCTCATGTCCAGCCTGTTCCTGAATATTGCCCACATCATTGGGGTCATCCAGACAAAGGTTGAAAAGGACAGAAAGCCTGCATTGTCCAGAGGGTGGGCACTGGAAATGAAAACAAAAATTATCATCTCAGCAGTGGGTAAAATGTAAGGGAGCCATAGCCAATGATTAATTAAAGTAACATCCAAAAATCTGTTACCAAATGATGTTTCTACATGTATAAATTCAGAGAACACAAGTCATCGGTCACACTAACTTTGGTGAGGATAAGCGAATGGGTTTGAGGGTCTGAATGCTCTGGTGGTATTTTCTCCATAATGAGGGTTGAGCTGTTCTGTCGTTGTTGTCCGTCTCAGTATGTTCAGGATCTGAGGCCATTGATCCAGATTTCCAACGGAAACCATCTTCTGCCTTAAGAGTCATGAAAAATAAACACACATAAAGAGAAGAATCAGAGGAGCAGAGCTATGAACAATGAGGACAAAGTAGATCAAACACCTTCAGAATAAAAACACAGGATGTCTGAAGAACAATAGAGAGGAAATAAACTTGGGCAGTAAAGCAGCATGTGAAAAGGTCATGAGACTTCTGGTGGAAGCTGCTGTTTTTTTGTACTCACGAAAGAGACTCCTTGAGTACTCTCGTTCTTCTCCAAAGAATAGTCCGTTTTCATTTTGTGCTGCATCAAACAAGCAAATATACTGAATGAACATGAATGAATACACCATTTCATTGGCAATCAAGACATTTTTTGTACACTTTCTGTTTATGTATTGTGTTGTGGTTTATATCTTAGGGCTGTTAAATGTGATTAAGTTCTAAAATAATCGCTTTCATTTTTTAAACTGCGTGCTATTTGCACTGTAGTCAAGATGGAACGTCTTCCTGCTGCTGCCATGATGGAAAATAAGGACACCACTGCACTTTTAAATGGCACATTTCTCTCTTTTTCTCTCTCTCTTATTCTCCTCTATCCCTCTTACCAACCCCAACTCAGTCGAGGCAGATTGCTGTCTAACATGAGTCTGGTTCTGCTCGAGGTTTCTGCCTGTTAAAAGGAAGTTTTTGCCTTGTGGCTGGACTTATCTAAATACTGTGAGGTGCAATGCTCATGGTGGATTAAGAGGATCGAGTCCTGTCAGCAGGAGGGAACTGGTTTGTATCTATTAGCACTTTTTTTGGAGTGTGTGAATCGTTACAGACGATTGAAACTAAATCAAAGATACAGAAAGAAAAAACCTGGAACTCCTGAAAATTGCAAATGCTGTCATTAACGAGGGATCACTGGACAGCAGTGAGTAATCAATCTCAGAATAACCGCACACCATATTGACACTGATTGGACATTTTTACATGCACTCATATGCATATTTCTTAATGTGTAACAGTGTTATTCTGTTGAATAAATGAAAAAAACACTGTATTTCACAGAATGAGTACTTTGAAGCTGTCTGAGTCATTGTTTCAGACCACAATGGTGTTGCAGTGCAACGTTATTTAAATAATAAATCTACAAGTAAGATCATAAAGTACATTCCACTGCAGCATTGATTTCCAAATCAAGACACTAGTAGAATTGCTTTACAGCCCAGCTGGAGCAACTCCTGCAAGCTAGTTCAGGCAGGAAACTTCATCTGAACTGATTTCACATTTCACACTTGTGTGGTATCTTAGCATTCATCTGAATAATAAATATAAAAGACAAGCCCATAGAGTACTTTTCCCTGAAGTCATTTCACAATCACCTGACAAAAGGATCCTTCCAATTAGTCGGTCTATTTAAGCTGAAGATTTCCGGTCTCTGACAATGCCACTGCTGCCCTGCACCAGTGCTGCTCTCAACAGCCCTAACACCTCCCCAGCATCCACCTTTGGGTTTAAGATATTATCTCATCACTCCCCAATTTCTGCATTTTATGTTAATCTGAAAGGAGTGACGAGGTTCAGAGCCTGGTGCTGTGTTCATTATGTTTGTATTATAACACAAAGACAAATCTCTCATTCCAATACTTGGCAATAAACCTGATTCTGATTCTATAAGTAGACTATTAACCAGACACAAACTTTAAATAGCATCTGGCTGCCAATACCACCATGTTGCATTCTTCTGTGTAAGTCATCTAACGTTCACTGCAAGTTATTATAAATAATAGAGCTACTTAACTCATATAAATAAAAATCATAACCAATCATGGGGTATACATGTATAATCAAAGTGTTAAAACCACAGTTTGTTTCAACGAGTCGCAAGCCATTAAAAGTGTCATCCTAATACTAAACGTAATATAAAAAATGTACCTGTGTCACATGAACGGCTAAAAAAGCATTACAAACACTTAGACTGAAATAGAATATCAGTGCACTGACACTACTGTGGGAGTTAGCTGATAGTGACTACACCACAGCTCCCTAACTCCTAAAATCAACACAAAAACTGAGACAGACAAACCAACAGCAATCTGCAAGTTAACAATGACACTGCTCTTTTAGTCCTCGGTCTTTAAGTCTTTCTTTACTGACTTCTTTATCACCCCAAACCATTGAAACTTCAGTTAAATGTTAATGTCTCAGTGCTACTGTTTCTAAAAATAGCTCTCATATGGTACAACTTCTGCTTTACATTTGTCAGTGTATGACTAATATATCCGCAGTGTCAAAGCGGGGAAACAAAGTTATTTCTGTTATTCTGTTCAAAACAGTCAGATCAGATGTAACATAATTAGATAATTTGGCTTATAAAATGATTGCATACATCAATAAAAGTATTAAATGTAAGCATAGGAGATACAAATTTTCCTGGACCAAAATGAGCTGAGATGATTAATCAAATATGAAAACACACATCAAGAATAGAAAAAGAGATAAGTGAACCAAAATTAAACTTAAAAAAGACCACAAAAATATACTAAACTATAAAAGTAGATCTAAACTAGTTTAACTCTACTCAGCGCTGGACAGTATCAAAATGAAACAGTACCTCTCTGTGTAGAACGACGGAGACTCACGGCAGCCAGTCAATACTGAGCCTAAAGCTGACACTGGACCAGTGTTTACTGCATGTTACATAAGTTTGCTTTAATAGAGATCAAAGGTTGGCCTGTTCAGAGGTTTCCTCCTCCTTCTGAGGAAGACAATGTAGTGAAATAACCAAAATTACTTCATTGCATAATTTGGACGAGGCTGAATGTGTAAGGCTGAAGGTATGACAAAATTGATCTTTACTCTACTGTAGTCTGATTGATTAAAGAAATTAACACCAACAGTTACATATCATGTTCATTTAATGACGATATGGAGACTTTCTAACAAGCACTTTGGTGAATTGTGATAATGTGAATTGTTTGGATTGTCTTGAAACTAATGTGATTATTCAAAATACTGGTTTCACCCACAGAAACAAGGTCAGTTGTTTAGAGTTGTGTTTCTCTTAATGGTCATCCAGTCTAAACATTGTAGTGCCCATTTCTTGTCTGCAGCCACAAACAGAGACCTGTCTTATTACCACTCTGACAAGCCAAAGCTAAACAGTGTTTATGTAACCTCCATGACCCTTTAAACAGATGCATCCTTTAAGTCCTGTCAAGTTGTTTTAAATCTCTTAAGACAACCATGAGTGGTTTAAGGTCTCCTACAAAGGGGGTAACATGAGCTTGCACATATGAGTCTAAAATCTGGGGTTAATGAGGTCAAGCTAAAAGATCCAAGACAGCCAAAAGCAAAATGTTTACAAAGCAACACAGCAAAAAACTCCTTATGGTCCTTCTAAAGAGGAAAGCCCAAACAACCAGGGTCCTGTATATACTCACGGATGATGTCAATCCTTTAAGATGGATAAATTAATAGATAAAAAAGAGGTTGAGTTTTATCACCATTGATGTCTTTTGCTTGGTTAGGCTTTAACTGTGGTCCTCGGCTGAAGGGACCTAACTCTTCACACAGTTAGAGTTGAATACTTGACTCTGATTGGTCAATCAGGCCGACTTCTAATGTGCTCTTTCTGGAAGTTACTCACAAGACCTCACTGTAGGCTGAGTCACTGTGGCCACATCCACTCGTCCAACGCAGCACTGAAAGCATGCTGGACCCGGGATTGCATTTGGTCAAGCTTGGTCGTAACATCCTGCCAAGTCTGTTTAAGGCTGGTTTTGCAGTAAAAGATAAAGATAAATTTGTCTGTACATATTTATTTCAGATTAAAGCAAATCGGGGCGCTGATGGCCTAGAGGTATAAGAGCCCCAGGCTGTGGTCCTCGTTGCAGGGGTCGCCAGTTCGATTCACTGCCGCGACCATTTCCTGCATGCCTTTCACGCATATCCTGCCTCCCTTCAGCAGTCATATCAAATAAAGGCAAGAAGAGCAGAAGAATATAATTTTTTTTTTAAAAGAAAATCAATGATTTTACTTGAACTCTGTTTGACTAAATATCACAGTTATGCCTGTGTATTTTCTGTAAAGTGAAAGTAGCTGACTCACTCTCAGTCCCTGCCTGTATTGCTGAAATCATGAATATCATTGTTAAAGTTGAAGAGCTGTGCCGTGTGTAGTAGAATTGGTTGGAGCTCTAAATCAGGCATATTAGAATGTCAGGGCACCCGATTATTAAGTCTGTAACTGGCTGACTAGCAGGTTTTGCCCAACAGCTGGTTGGGAACCAATCATTGGTGCTTACCTGTGATGTTTGCGGGGATAAATTTACCTGCCGGAGCTCCCATCATTCTCTGCAGTACTTCCGGGTCCAGAGCAGGTATGAGCCAAGTTGTGTTTGAGTTTATGTGAGATTAACTTTTAGTTTCATTCCAGGACATCGTTCCTTGGTGTGTTTAGTGTGCAGGCAGTACGCGTCGAGAGTGACAAGCTCGGAGTAATGCTGTGGTAGGGTCAAGGATAGCAGAGGTGACCCAAATTGTTTGTAGCATCTATCTATTCTGTGCCGTTTTGTTGATTTATCAGTGGTTAATGCATTATGTTTTCGTTACAGATTGCCAGTGTTGCCTTGTCTTGTGGCTGTTTATTTTGTCTTCTTTTTGCTTATCTTTTTCGCAGCCTTTTCTCACTGTAGTTGTTTTTGTTGAAGCTTGTTAGACGGTTTCTTTCAGGTCTTTGAGGCCTTTTTTTGAGCTTTATGTTCGTTATGTTAAGTTCCGCTTCTGTTTAGTTACAACAGTGTTTCTTTTTGCCTTTTAGTTTGGGTTAAAGCTGAGTTTTTGTTCTGTTACTTAAGACTCTGCTCAGTAACAGTTTTGATAGAGACTCTTCTCAGTAACAGTTTTAATAGAGACTCTGCTCAGTAAAAGTGTGGGAAAAGAACTCTGCTCAGTAACAGTTTTGATAGAGATTCTGCTCAGTAACAGTTTTGATAGAGACTCTGCTCAGTAACAGTTTTGATAGAGACTCTGCTCAGTAACAGTTTTGATAGAGATTCTGCTCAGTAACAGTTTTGATAGAGACTCTGCTCAGTAACAGTTCTGATAGAGACTCTGCTCAGTAACAGTTTTGATTATCCCTGTCCAGTAGCTGCACAGATTATTGCATCAGGCCTTTCTTGTTTTGCCTGTGTGCATTTCTATTTATCATTAGATGTGTATTGTAGTGAGTTTTTCTTGTTTGTAGGTATGACCAAATAATCCTGTGTCAGTTCGGCAGTGGTGTCCTTCTGGTACTGTGACCTCTGAGTATTTTGCATGTCTATTTATTAACAAATTCAATTAAAGATTTTTTTAATAAACTATTTTTGCGCAAATAAAGATTATATTTATATTTTCATAAACATGACTTTTGTATTAATTTGTGGTTTAACCCGTGTTTTCTCAAAGGGGACACCCTTTGTTGAAGGGTCAGGAACTAAAAATAGGATAGTAGTTCATTCTTTGGGTGAAAGTCCTAAGGTGGCGTTGTTGGTTTTTTTTTACTAACACCAGAAGTCCCTCACCAGTCCTAACTTGGTTACAAGTCCATGGATCACTGTGTCTTTAATCAGATATTCATCTGAGTCCTGCTGTGAAAACAGCTAGTGCTAGTGATGCAGAGCTGATCCTAGACTGTGGAAGACTAACTTTACTCATATCAATCCACGGAAAGAAGTTAAGTATGTTTAGGGAAAGGAGAGGTGAAAAAGATAGCAGCTGAATGACAGAGAAGTTGTCCAAACTGGAGACAGCACGTGAAGTACATGCTTCACAGATAATGATAAAGGTGATAGCAGTGTTTAAAGAAGAAAAGAAAAATGTCAACAGACTTCAAAAGGTCAGGGCTGAACACATCAATCAGGTGCTGCAATGATTCATGCAGTCCAATTCACCCTGTCCTACCACACTAGAATCTTAAGAACTTTTCTTGAGTAGTACTGCTTCACATCATCCCGTTTGTTTTTTTTCTTCTTTCTTTCTGTCATAATTACTCATTGCACGTTATCCCATGTCAACTGCCCCAGTGAGGACTGACCTTTATAGAGCCATTGACATGATGTAACACCACCACATAACCCCTGCACAGACTTGAAAGCCTGAGTGTCAACCAATTTTGTGCATTTATTCTGTTACAAAACCATTCTTACCCTGATCCTAGGGTTAGGGTTATGATTCGGGTTATGATTAGGGTTAGGGTTGTGATTAGGGTTAGGATTAGGGTTAGGGTTAGGATTAGGGTTAGGGTTAGGATTAGGGTTAGGGTTAGGGTTAGGATTAGGGTTAGGGTTAGGATTAGGGTTAGGGTTAGGATTAGGGTTAGGGTTAGGGTTAGGATTAGGGTTAGGGTTAGGATTAGGGTTAAGGTTAGGATTATGATTAGGGTTAGGATTAGGGTTAGGATAAGGGTTAGGGTGAGGGTTGTGATTAGGGTTAGGATTAGGATTAAGGTTAGGATTAGGGTTAGGATTAGGGTTAGGGTTGTGATTAGGTTTAGGGTTAGGGTTGTGATTAGGGTTAGGATTAGGATTAAGGTTAGGATTAGGGTTAGGGTTAGGATTAGGGTTAGGGTTGTGATTAGGGTTAGGATTAGGGTTAGGGTTAGGATTAGGGTTAGGATTAGGGTTAGGGTTAGGATTATGGTTAGGGTTAGGATTAGGGTTAGGGTTAGGATTAGGGTTGGGGTTAGGGTTGTGATAAGGGTTAGGGTTAGGATTAATGTTAGGGTTAGGGTTAGGGTTGTGATTAGGGTTAGGGTAAGGATTAGGGTTAGGGTTAGGATTAGGGTTAGGGTTAGGATTAGGGTTAGAGTTAGGGTTAGGGTTGGGATTAGGATTAGGGTTAGGGTTAGGATTAGGGTTAGGGTTAGGATTAGGGTTAGGGTTAGGATTAGGGTTAGGGTTAGGGTTACGATTAGGGTTAAGGTTAGGATTATGGTTAGGATTAGGGTTAGGGTTAGGATTAGGATTAGGGTTAGGATTAGGATTAGGGTTAGGGTTGTGATTAGGGTTAGGGTTGTGATTAGGGTTAGGATTAGGGTTAGGGTTAGGGTTGTGATTAGGGTTAGGGTTAGGATTAGAGTTAAGGTTAGGATTAGGGTTAGGGTTAGGGTTGTGATTAGGGTTAGGTTTAGGGTTAGGGTTAGGGTTGTGATTGGGGTTAGGGTTAGGGTTAGGTTTAGGGTTAGGGTTATGATTAGGGTTAGAACCAGAACTAAACTTAAGCAAACACAACTAGAACCAAACTCATGCAAACTGAACCAGAACCAAACTCAAGTAAACCCAACCAGAACCGAACCAGACCCGGACCAGTACCGAATCAGAAATGTACCAGAACTGAACCTGAACCGTATCAGAACTGAACCAGAACCGAACCATACCAGAACTGAACCAGAACCAGACCAGAACCGAACCAGAACCGGATCAGAACCGAACCAGAACTGAACCAGAACCGAACCAGAACCGTACCAGAACCATACCAGAACCATACCAGGACTGAACCAGAACCGAACCAGAACCGCACCAGAACCGAACCATATCAGAACCGAACCAGAACCGAACTGAACCAGAACCGAACTGAACTAGGATCAAACTCAAGCAAACAAAACTAGAACCAAACTCAAGCAAACAGAACCAGAACCAACTCAAGCAAACCCAACCAGAACCGAACCAAACCCGGACCAGTACCGAACCAGAAATGTACCAGAACTGAACCTGACCGTACCAGAACCAAACCAGAACCAAACTGTATTAGAACTGAACCAGACACGGACCAGAACCGAACCAGAACCGAACCAGAACCATACCAGGAATGAGCCAGAACCATACCAGAACCGAAGCGAACCGAACCAGAACCATATCAGAACCGAACCAGATCCAAAACAGAACCAGAACAGAACCGAACCGAACTAGAACCAAACTTAAGCAAACAGAATCAGAACCAAACTCTAGCAAACAGAACCAGAACCAACTCAAGCAAACAGAACCAGAGCCAAACTCGAGCAAACATTATTAATGTCCTCAGGTTTGCATTGAGAGAAATCAGATGCCTCAGATTTGATGGGCTGATACAAATAGTTCCAAGGGAAACTAAGAGTGCAAATTGTAGTAAGCATGTGCTTTAGTGATGGGAAGTTCGGCTCTTTTTAGAGAGCCGGCCTTTTTCAACTTGGCTACCAAAGAACAGCCGGCTCTTTCGATTCCCAGACGGCTCCTAATTTAGGCTCTTTTGTAGCCGTATATTTTACCTTCATTTTGCAAGTACTAATGGTTTGTGTTGAAAACCCTTTTAGGTACGGGGTTTTTATGAGAAGACTTATAATTGACCAATTTTGTGCATTTATTCTGTTACAAAACCATTCTTACAAAAAAAAAACCAAAAAGAGCGACACAGCTGAACAGAAACTCCACGTTGTAGACATCGCTGATCATAATAGACATCGCCATGCAGGAAGACAGTTTACATTTTTTTAAATCTCTGAGAGATCTTCAAATACAGAGTGCGTCTTTACACCGGTGCGTTTTTTTCAGAGTTTATGGTAACTCAAATAAAAAACGTGACATTTCCTTTGTTTTATATCGACCACTTAGCAGGATGAATATCATGATTAAGCAGGTATATTTTGAGTCTGAGTTGAGTTGAGAAACATTTGTGGCCATTTTTGTCATTCAGTTCTATTTAGGTCATTAAAGCACTGATCCTCTGATCATTATTATTATTTAATTATTTCAGTAAGGCAGCTTCCTGATTCCTTTGCTGGCTCTTTTTTTCTTAGCTCATTTTATATTTTTTGAGAAAAGAGAAAGCTGAGATGTTGCCCATCATTGTTACTTGGTTGCACTAATAAAGTGAAGTGCTGTACATCTGTGGTTGCATTATTCTATTATCAATTTGCCATAATTTTTAAGAATGTAAGAGATGATTTCATTGATAGCCATAGACTACATGTCTTTCAATGTAGACTTCCACTGAGAGGAACATATTAGACTATTTAGGAACTAAATTAGGAACTAAATTAGACTGTCATACCAGCTTGATCATCAATGAAAATGTCCTGGAAATGTCCTGGAAAATGATCTCTGGAAAAGAGTGGGAACCCTGCTGGGAACACACAACAGGAGAAAGTCGCTCACATCCTTATGCTTGCCCATGTTGTCCTGCTTCCTAAAAGGACAAAGTGTTAACTTGCTTCCTAAAACATTCCACCCACTGACTGGTGCCAATGGGCCTCATTCACTAATAAATGCGTAGAAATGTTCTTACTCTGCGCATAAAATAAGTGCTAACTCAAAATCACTGTCGGATTCATGGCACGTGCGTACCAGCCAATTTTGTTCTCACCACCTTGCGTATATTAGTGAATCAGAATAATTCTTAATCGACAGGCGCGTACCCGCAACCTGCAATCAGCTACCACGCCCCAATATATCCATATAAGGACATCTGTTCGGTGCATCAAGACGCTGAATTTCATCTTGGAAGAAATAGAGGTGATTGTTTCGGCGGTTGAGGCAAGAAAACCAACACTTTTCCGAAGCGTATCAGCAGGAGTCACCATGAACCCCCTCCACACCAAACAAATATTACACAATAAAAAAAGATTCGGTATCGCACCAATGTTACAGGCGGAACACATGCGTGTGGCACTTGGTTCTAGTCCCTTAGAGCGCTAAGGGACTCATGTTGAGTGTAAACAGCCAAACAGCTGCTGTCAGTCTGCATTTTGATATAGTACACAATAGTATATATGTCTAGTATATAGGGATGCACTGATGTTTTGCAAGTTTGTTCTCAGCCGGTCCTCGCCCTTCTTTTGTCAGGGTTGAATGTGTCCCTTTGACAACACCCTTGGCCCCAGCCTGACCCCCCCAGTAAAATTGGTCTAGAACCACCACTGTTAAAGGCGACATGTCACGCTTTTTTCATCAATATATATTGGTCTAAGAGGTCCCCAAAACATGTCTATAAAGTTTATGCTCAAAAAAACACTTTGAAATCAGATTTTGGCATGCCTGAAAAGCCCTCTTCTTCAGCCCTCCTCAGAACGGTCTGTTTTCTCTCTGACCACGCCCCCTGAGGAAGTGGATGTGCCCTCGGCTCTCCGGCACGTTGATCTAATGTTTACATGTTGGTTGAATATACACGGCTGCTCACAGATCGCTTTACTTCAACCCTCTGAATCTGATCCAGAATCTGATCCTGACGGAGAGGCGCCTGTAGCAGGACCTTTCTGAACGATTGGTCACAGATTTAGTGTTTATTGTTTTATTTGTCAGTATGTAGACGTGTGTCTTGGTACACAGCTACGACATGTAGCTATGTGGCTATGCTAACTAGCACTAGCACTTATCCATGATAAGTAAAAATCATCCACTATATCTTCAAATCTGCAGACGTGGGGAGTAAAACCGACCTTTGTGTTTATTAAGACAGCCTACAACTAGCATGCCTCCCTCCCAAGCTCCTTGTTAGCACACATTTGTGCAGGTAATGAAAAACGGAGAAGTTGAGTTGTATTTTATACAGTCTATGGGCTGAACAAGCTCCGAGCTCTGACCTCCGTGACAGACCGGATATTGTTGTGACGTAACAAAAACATGGAAGTCTGAAACGGCTCGTTTCAGCACACATTTACAGAAAGGTGTAGAAATCAAAACAGGGGCAAATGGATTTTTTTTCATTCTCGGGGGGTTTGTAGACATGCCAGGGACACATATTTCAGGTAGAGAACCATTAAAAAGTCGATTTTGCATGATATGTCACCTTTAATGCTGTGTCTCCTGAGGTTCGCACCGTGGCTCAGGTTAAGAAAAAAAGGTTTGATATTTAAGTGGACGCAAAAAAAAAGACTAGCAGAACAGAGACGAAGGAAGGAAACTGGAGGAGGACAAGGACCATCTGATCTGACAGCTCAGGGTTAAAAAATGCCTGCGATTATTGGAGACACCTCCATATCAGGAATATGTTCCCAAAACAAGGGATAAAGTGATGATATTCATCCGTAGCCTAATGGTAATTGATTTAATGCAATGAACACAGCACGCCAGGATTTTCTTGCACACTTTCTCTGGGGCGTAAGGTAACTTGCCATCAGCTGTGTCCAAACACATCCAACGAGCCTTCAGCAGCCCAAATGTGCGCTCTCATACAGCAAACGTGTGCATGGACGTTGTTATAGCGCACCTCTTAGGGGGGGATAGAGACTTAAGCTAAATATAACATAAAATATGCTGACCAACTAGCCATCCCTTTCTTAGTGCAGGGGTTCCCAAAGTGGGGGTCCGGACCCCCTGGGGGGTTGCGAGACACAAATGGGGGGTCATGAGATGTCTTCCAAAATTATTTTTTTTAAATTGTATAAAATAGTACATTTTACCCATTATAATTAAAAAAATATTGACAAAAATAGTATCTAACCTTGAAATCATGCCATGAAAATATAAAATGTGATGAGTTTTCTGACATTCTTTTTGCCAGATGGCTATATGACTGAAAGTAGTTTAAATATGTCATGCATTTAGTTAAAAGAGTATGTGTTAAAATTTTCTAAGAAAGTTGGTCATCATCATTTGTGCGTACGCATGGTCTGAGGAAGTTCTACTTTTGTTTGTGTAACGGTGTGATGATTCCACTTGCCATCTCTTATCCTCTTTTATCAATGTGGCCTCTCTACTGAGACAGATGTAATCTAAGTAACTTGAGCGCCCTCTGCTGGGGCCCCTGCAGACTTCATTGGTAACACCTGTTCATCAGAGTCAGTCTGCGGGGTATCCTGTCCTCGTGTTCTGTGAGAGACCTGATTAGCTCCTGTTGCTAACAGAAATAAACGGCGTGTTGATGCCAAAGGTTAATGTTTCGCCTGGTCCATTATGCATAGTGCAAGAGAGAGTACACACCCGCTACATTTGCAGTGGAAGAACAAAATTCAAGTAAGAATATATTGATGAATCCCAGATTTGTGCTTCAAACGTTCGTACGCACAGTTTAAGCACGTATTCGTGCGTACGCACAGTTAGTGAATGAGGCCCAATGTGAGTAGATATCCAATGATATTCACTAACAGTCAGTAATCATGATATGGCTGATCGGTGTACTTCTTAAGCATTGCCAAGAGGAAATACGTTCAGGCCTCAGTCCTTCAAATAAGACTTCCATCAACAAGCTTACTGTATATTAAAAAGAATAAAATGAATCCCAGGTCATTCTGTCCACATGCCTTGGGCAAGAAACATATAATAATGTGACATATAATGTAAAAGTGCTCTAAGTCATCAGAAAACAAGAGTACTATATAAACCGTCCAGTTATCATTTATCATCTAAAGATCTCAGAGAGCAGGTAAAGGAAACATTTAGAGAGATTTTTATTCAAACTCCTAGAGCTAAACAACAATCTACAATGTTACTTTCACTATCAATGATGGTGTTTTCTTGAGTGTAAATCAGAAAATAAATCAACAGGATCTTTACAATGTTTTATTTTTAAAATACTTCTATATTTAATTAACCCAAGCATGCACAATAACGGCCTGTGTCAAAAGAGAAGTTAAAATGTAGGTCTTTTTTTTCAAGTTACAATATTACTACATATTGTTCAGCTCAACCTCTTTCATGTTATGTTGCACACACCTCTAGATGTTATATGTTTTATTTGTTTTTTGTTACTTATTCTTTGCTCTCTACTAATAATTTTGAACAAACAGGAAGTCAACAAACACAAACTCAATCTTTTGTCTTCAGAGTAGTGCCATATAAATTATAAACCAAATGGCTTTCAAAGAGCCAATACAAAGATCAAATTAAAAGCCCTAAAACTTGAGATTCACTGATCTCAACAAGGGGCAGCTTTTATCAAAAAACTTCTCGAAAATACAGATTTCTCTCAAAATTAGTTGGTGTTTTCTTTTTTATGAAATCAATCAGTATGACAGAGAATCAGTGTATTTAACAAATGGTTGTTGAAATAATTTACTCTAGTTTAGTTGCTGTAATTGCTGATTTGTGTTGCTGTTGTGTCTCAGACCCTTCAGTGGTTCAGGTGTTCACAGTGTTAGCAGCATTCAGGAGTGAGGAGAAAAGAGAGTCAGGTCTTTGCTTCAGCACATCAGGATGATCTAACTCTGCCACCTGTAAGACACAAAGCTCACTGTTAGTCAAGGTTCAAGATCATCTAAGTTTCTTCTTCACGTGTTTGTGCTCCTTTTTCTTACCTCTCCATTGTCCATGACCAGGATAAGATCTGCGTCTATCACAGTGTTGATACGATGAGCAATAGTGAGCATGGTGCAGTCCTGGAAGGCTTCTTTGATGGTTTTCTGTATCAAAGCGTCTGTCTCTGCATCAATGGATGCTGTGGCTTCATCAAGGAGAATGATCTGTTATACAACAGGAGTGACAGTAACATAAGTTGAAGGGGCTGGCTGGGTTGCAGGAAAGTTAGGATGGCACTGGGTGGAGAGGTTGGGAAATCAGTTTACACTGCAGGAGATGATTAGGATATGCCTTCTTTCACTCACTACAAATAAGAACAAAACAGTGAGTGTAAAAATATAAATAAATCAAAAAGGGTTACTGCACAAACGAACCTTGGAGTTGCGGAGAAGTGCTCTTGCCATGCATAAAAGTTGTCTTTCTCCAACAGAAAAGTTCTCACCCTTCTCTTGGACCTGTGCTTGTAGTTTCCCCTCCAGTCTGGAGATCTAGGATGACAAAACAAAACTCAAAGCACTAATTTCCTTATTTATCTTCGTAGCATGAACTGAACTTACAGTGATCAAACAGCCCATATAAGGGAAAGTTTCACACAGTGGAAAATATACTTATTTGGGTTAGATTATTGATGACTAAAAATTCTCTGTCGGTGTGAGCGTGTGCATGAATGGTTGCTTCTACATGT